>NC_081557.1:210275283-210314192 GCF_022355385.1 Mustela nigripes | reverse complement strand
ATATATATATATATATATACACACACACACACACACACATGCAGGAGGGCACCTGGGTGGCTCAGTGGGTTGAAGCCTCTGCCTTTGGCTCAGGTCATGGTCTCAGGGTCCTGGGATTGAGCCCCACATAGGGCTCTCTGCTCAGCAGGGAGCCTGCTTCCCCCTCTCTCTCTGCCTGCCTCTCTGCCTACTTGTCCTCTCTCTCTCTCTCTCTCTTTCTCTGTCAAATAAATAAATCAATAAATCTTAAAAAAAAAATACGCAGGGAATGGCAGAATCCAAACAAAATTCAGGGTTTCTGACCTCCAGTCTATTGACTGGATCAGTATACTACATTAGTATATCACAGGGCTACCAATTATCACAGTCCTGTGGGGTGTGAACAGAAAATGCCCATTCCCAGGCTTCTCCCCAATAAATTCTGATTTGTTCAGGTGAGGCTGAGGAGTCTTTCAGCTGCCCTGGAGATGCCACTCATCAAAGGATTTACTCCACTATGCACCTTGGGACACCAGGGTCACTTGCCAGCCCCAATCAGGCAGCGCCTTAATACAGACCATATATAACTGAGCAACGCCCAAGGAAACTGCCAAACATAGAACAGAGAAACATGAATCCTGATGTCTGCTCTGCCACTCTCCTGCTATGTGGACTTAAGTAAAATAAGTCACTACAATGAAACTTCAGTTTTCTAATTTCTCCCAAATCGAGCTAACCTGCAGAATTGCTAAAAAATTAGAACAGAGAACGTTCAATCAACACCATCTTTTATAACTGCAAATAAAGTGTGAGAGATCAAAATTTGGTGAAACAGAAATATATAGGGTCAAAAATAATCATCGGAAAGTCGTCAACAGAAGGAAGGAATGGGGTGAAAAGCAAATGAAATCAGCCATTCATCTGTAAGTTCCCTTGGTTGAAAGTTCCATTTTAATTGTGGCATGAAATTAGCAACCTATTGAAAATAGTCTGAAATAACTCACATTCAGAGTTATTAAAGGAGCTTGATGAGTTTTACACACACACACACACAAACACACACACGCGCGCGCGTGCGCACACACACACACACCCCTGCAGGTTGTGCTTTTTAACAGACCTAAATGTAAACTTCTGGAGCCCAAAATAAACTCCCAAGTTGGTGACATATAAAATTAGCTCCAATGTGTAAGCATCTGCGAAAGAGAACGGAGAAAGTCTGTTACAAAGATAATGATCATGATTGAAGCCCGCCGTGGAACAGAGGCCTTCTGTGGAGACAGAAGCTGGAGGGTAATATGGGTTGCTGTCCTGACAGCAGAGAGCCCGGGTGTCACTGCAGCGGAAGCTCATTAATCCCCTTTGCCTCAAAGCCTGTGCTTGATCGGTGTCTCCCTCATGGGCAGCTTTGCTGGAGTTCTTCGTGTTACTTCTCCATGGTGCGTTCTTCCCTGCTCAAGACGCTTGTGTTTTACAAGTCGAGAGGAGGACACCTGCTAATGAATGATTCAAGACACACAGGTGGCCCAGGGCTGGGCCTGGCAGGCGGATTCCTGGAACGGCACCTCCATGAGGATCCTATATGCAGATTGAGAGCCTGCCAGCAGCCAGATTCTTGCTTAGTCAATTATGCATAATGGCTGTCAGTCAAGTGCTCCTGCTTGTGTCCTCCTGGAAGCCAAGGAGGGAGAATAAAGAAGGCTGTTTGTAGCTTCAGGGCAGCATGCTTACTCTGGTGGAAGCAGCAGCAACAGTGCAGGGCTGGTTGTCTGTTCCTTGTCTGCAAAGTACAAGGTCCGTAGTGAGGCTACAATACACTGCATGATTCACCCTTGTCTGTCTCTCTAAACACATTTCCTACAACTCACCCACATCCATTGCATGCCTCAACAATACAGAATGACTGCTATAGGTTCAGTTGTGTCCCCAGAAATCCATATATTGAAGTCCTAATCCTTCAGTACCTCAGAATGTGGCTATGTTTGGAATTACAGGCATTACAAGTGTAATCTGGACCAAGTTATACTGGATGGAGATGAGCTCCTAATCCAAAAGGACTAGTATCCTAAAAACAAAAAAATAATGAAAGGAAATTTGGACAAAGACACACACACACAGACACACACAGACACACACAGACACACACACACACTGGGAGAAGTCCATGTGAAGACAAAGGCCAAAATCAGAATGATGCATTTACAAGCTACCGAATGCCAAAGATTGCCAGCAAATCCCCAGAAGCTGGGAAGTGGCATGCCCCCCTTCTTCTTCAGAGCTTTCCAAAGGAACCAACCTTGCTGACACCTTCATCTCAGACTTCCAGTCTCCAGAACTGTAAGACAATATAGTTCCGTTGTTGAAGCCACTAGTCTGTGGTACTTTTTATGACACCCCTAGCAGAAGAATGGAATAGTCTCCAAAAAGATTTTTATTAAAACGTGGCATTTGCCTATATATTTCCAGAACAGCAGAGGTATTAAGGGTGCAAGGTTTGGAACCAGACAGAACTTGGTGTGATTTCCAAATTAACCACTTTCTAACTGTGTGATTCTAAACAAGACACTATTGGAGGCTCCACGTGGAGCTTTGAAATGTCATTAATAACATAAGCACTTGGACTTCAGAGAGACTTGGGTGCAAATCCTGGTCATTTACTAGCTGAGGGAGCCTAAATACACCTCTGTTCTGTGTCCTATAAGCAATGGGTGTAATCCTTTTTCTTCTGGAGCCTGTGAGAATTCAACGTCCCAGTGTACAGAAAACTCCTACCTGCTGCTGAGCCATGCAGCTAAGGAAGCAGAAGGGATTTGCTCCCTTGGAAGTAATTTCCCTTGGGCTATCTGGATGATTCTATTTTTCTTGCAGATTCCACAGAAGGGCGGCCTTCTCAGAAAGTCTTGCCAGTCTGGTTAGTTATGTCCTACAATCTCATCAAAGCTTGTTCTCAAGAAGCACATGTGCGCATGTTCACGCCCATACACAACTGAATTGTTCTGAAGTAGCTTACGTGCAGATTCTCTATACTAGACTAGATTGTCTGAGGGATAAAACTTGTTTTTCAATTCCGTATCTCCAGTTCTTCACAGAAGAGGTTTTCATTAGATATATGATTTGAATGGATAGATGGATGGATGGATATCAGGCAAAGTGCTAAGTCAGGTTAAGAAAATTCCAGAAGAGTGTTCGGTTCTTCCTCCTTGATGGCAGTGGGGGTATACTTGTGTCTTCTTCCTGGTGTGGGGACATGGATCTCTAAGAAAGGGAAGTGGAGAAAGAGCCCTCCTTCATGGTGGGAAAGACTCTGGCCAGATGAAAACAGAAACCCTGTGTGGCTTGTCCCTAGTTTCTGTCAATACCTTTCCCTTTAGGGCACTTCCCACTACCCCACAGGCTAGTGCACGCTTTCTCAGCTGGATATCACAGAAATTTGTGAGCCAGGCCAGGGAGACTCTGTTCCCTTATGTATCAAGAAGGATACTGAGACAGATAAGTTTCCCAGAATTACATAAGTTAATCAGAGACAGACCTGGGACTAGACCACAGTTAGATCGTGGGGCATCTGGCTCTTCTTTACTAAATCTTGCCAGCCTGACGTCATGGAATTGGTTTCTGAAATAAAGCTTTACTTTTCTTCCCAAGAACTAGTCAATAGACATTTTGTGAAGAGTCAGCAAGCGTGAACAGACAACTCCTCAAAAAAAAAAAAAAAAGAGTCAGCAAGCATGGGCTTTATGGACTGGTTTTTCTGGGGACAGCATGCTCCTGGAAAATAGGAACCTGAGCATAACCCATGCAAGTTTAGGAGGAAATCTCCAGGATGAAGAAGGAAAATGCTAGAACAGAACATCACACAGGAGGTGAAAAATGTCTCCATGAAATTTTAGTCTCCATGAAAATTGTCTCTATGGGCCTGGTTACTAATTGGCTGGTAATTCCCTGAGTCTCATTATTCTCACATGCAAAAATGAAGTTAATATAATCTGCTCTATTATTGAACTCATGACAATCCTTTGTAATACAGACATGAAGGCCGCCCCAAGTTTGCAGCAGACATACAGAAGGCAATTCATCTGCCCTTAATCACAGTTGGTTCCAAAGTCTACGCTCAATATTAAAATTAAGTCCAAATCATCCACTAAAATCCTTCAGGAAAGTCTTAAGTTGAAGACTCAGAATTTCTCATTCATCTAACACATCCTGCTTTTCCCTCCAGTGTACAGACAGATTGCTTCTTCCTTCCTTAAGCACAGAAGACATTGCTGACTTGCTTCTACGGAACATGTGGTAAGAAAAATATGAATATTTAATATAAGACTCAGACTCCAACAGCACACTTCTGTCTCCAATATCACATGCAATCATGGAAATATTCAGAGGGATAGATAAATGGGGGTAGAATCACCTGCTTGCTGTTCATTGTGATTCCATCTCCCTCTTACTTTTTTTTTGTTTTCCATTTCCGTCCTACTTTCTCTACCATTATTACCAACATCACCGTTATTATAGGACCATTCTTTGCCAGTGTGCACAGTTGAAACGGGTAAATCAAATATGTGAATTATGCAAGACCGTGGTGTGTAGAAGTCAGAGATTTGAAAGCCCTTCCTTGCAACTGAATTCGCCCACTATGGGCTGAACCCTATAGTCATTATTCAGGACCCTGTGACTCAGCACTTGCCACTTCAGATTACACAGCCCAACCCTATCTTTACTATCCTTTTTTCAGCTTCCCTGAGAAACTTGACTCAGTTCCTGCCTTGCCCTTGCCCAATTCTGTTACAGATTCCCAATGACCATTAGGGAAAAGGAGATGCAGGATCCCAGAGGGAGCGGAGTTGAATCTAGGAATTGGCAGAAGTAGCCTGGGCTGACCTTGGCTCCAAATGTCTCATGGCCAGATTCCATAATTAACTTAAAGTGCCCGAGGACTTGACGGTTGACATGATGTATGTGTGTGTGTGCTTCCCTTACATACTGTATTTCACTAGTGATCTGAAGTTAAAGAATCAGCAAACATCTGAACCCTGTTCTTCTGGCCATGGAGAGACTCAAGGTGATTTTCCTCCTCATTGTATCTGAGTTAGGTCTGATAAAGTTGACTCTTTCTATGCCCCTCCCCACTTCTTCGGGGTGTTAGAACTTGCATAGGTTGAGGTGAGAGCAGGGAATATACTAATCAGAGGCCAGATCTAGAGAGGCTCCTAGCCCTGTTCAAAAGCCACCACTAAGGGGAGGTTTCCACAGAACCTGATCTCTCTCCCTACTTTCCCAGAATTCCTATCCCCTATTTCACTTATGCTGGTTCTTGGAGACAGTGGAAGCAGGCTCTGGAATGTTCTGCTTACTTAGAGTCTCAGAATACTCCAATTCTTCCCCCAGACTGCAGCCAGAGGTAGCTTTTAAATTGTAAATTTGACAAAGTAATTTACTGCCTAAACCTGTCAGCATCTACCAGTTACCCTTCAAGGCAGCATTCACAGTCCTTAAGAAGGCTTTCAAATCACTTGGCAAGCCAGCCCAAACAAACTCTCACACTTTATCTCTTACCACACCTTCACAGAGTGCTGCTGGATTAAATGAGGGATGGAGGGGAGGGGAAAATGGCACACAGAGAATATACAAAGCAATGTTCTTTAAATTCTCAGGCTCTGTGGATCTCATGTATAATCTGTTTAACTCATTGCCTCTCCAGCCTAGTCCTATTAAATAAGAAGACCAGAAATGTTTAACTTTGCAACGGATCGTCTACGTGATGGGAAAGACGTTGAGCGGATTTTCTCCACATTTTGTGAGGCTCAGCCTCTACTCAACCTTTAGGAATCCAACTTTATAATACAACTTGTTTAAAAATGGGCCTGATGCTTCCCCTTGTCACTGTCCTTCGGTATTCCTCAGAAAAAGGTGTCAGGTTCAGTGAGCACATAATGAATGTTGGGGATTCTGTGCCACCGTTTTAGCCGCGCTGAAATGGATTCTGAGTAAAATCCTGATCTGCTTTAGCAAGAATGAATGTTTGAGAGCATTCACAGAGCCATGGTATCATGTTTCTCCACAAAAGGCAGAGAAAAAATGTGCTTGCACCTTAAACTCAATATGGCAAGTGCATGACCAATTAAAAAGAGTGGCCCTTGAACCTCACTCCCATTCCCAAAGAGAATCAAAGCACAGGAAGCAAGAAAGGCTCAGAGAGGATCCACAACTACAATGTAGTGAGCAGTTGGCAAAGAGCGGTTGGTGGGCTAACTGTGCAGATATGCAGCTGACAAAGCATGCTTTTGCCAAGTGAACTACAACAGCTAAATAAGCAGAATGGGACGTTTTCCATAAACAGTATAATCAAGGGCTCTGTAATAAGCCATTGCCCATCTCAAGTATATAGAAGTATGCTTGAAAAGTATACAGAAGCTCAGGGCACATGGAAAGGAATAAACATACCTGGAAGAAAAAAAGGAGAAATGCTTCCTCAAGGCAGAGTGAATGCAATTCCCAAAGCCATGGTGAGTTGAGGAACAATATACAAGTGACTATTGGAATTCTAGAAGATATTATGTCAAGTGGGTTGTGTAGGACTACATTTGAGTTAAATGCAATGTGTATAGTTCTCACACAATAGTCCAGGCCATCTCAATCTCTTTTAATACCTTCATAAAATCTTACATATTTTAATTCATATCTACACTTTGCAGAATGATATAAAAATAAAATTTCTGGTCCAGATTCTGAACACTGTAGCTGTCAAACCATGCAGATAGCAGCAGTTTTACCTTTGCACATAGGGTGAGACGATATTGTGCATTTCATTCATTCAGTGAATTCAACACATATGTATTGGACAAGCACATTCCTAGACACTGAGGAGATACTGCTAAACAAATCAAAAAATAAACAAATTGATACCATAAAGGACTGAAAGATCATTAAGAGGCAGTGTTATAAGGAAACATGATATTTTCAGATTGTGATAAGTACTAAAATGAAAATGTAATGGTGTATATTGAAGAGGCAGTGACAGCTCATTTAGATAGTAGAACAGGGAAGGAAAGACATAGATGAAGCAACTGAGTGAAGAGGACTGTGTGGACAGCAAGGCCAGGAGGGCCTGAGGCAACCCCAATCAACTCCTTTCCAGTCCCAAGTGAAGGGGGAAAAAAAAAAAAACAAAAAACACACAAAAACCTGGCATTTCCCAGAAAGATGCAAAAGATAGGTAAGAGTTGGAGCTGGGCATCTTGGAAAAAATAGTCACAATAACTGAACATCTCTATAGCACATGAGAGATGTCAAAGGAAGTCTATAGGAATTTCCTGTAGTTTCTCTTCCTATCAGTAATGTTAAAGAGACTGCTACTATTACCCTCACTTTACAGATTAGGAAGACAAAGCTCAGAGATGCCACCTGATTTAACCACCATGACTAACCAATGCAAAGTCTAGAACAGGAGTCAGCAATTGACAGCCTGTGGGTTGATGCCAGCTGGACACCTGCTTTTGATAATAACATGTTAACACAGCCTCCTCGTTCATTCACATATCATTGATGGCTACTTTCACACTACAATGGCGAAACTGACTACTTGCAATAGAGATTGTATGACCTGCAAAGCCTAAATTGTTTCCTGTCTGGCTTACTCCAGGGGAAAAAAATGCCAACAGGTGATCTAAACAGATTTCCTGAGTCCAATTCACATTCCTGTAAATGACGCTGTATGAACCTCGTTCATGTTTGTTAATCTTGGTCCTTAGTTGGAAGACTGAGTCCTTGAGGGGACACCATATTTTAAGTACTGCATCCTGGGACTTTCAGTAAATAGACATTCAATGTCTTGTCTTGATTTCAACTAAAAAAAAAAACAAAACAAAACAAAAACATATGGGACTAATAAAATAAATCATTTATGTATGTATTAACCTAATATTCATTTCATTAATGAAATATTTCATTAAATACAGCTATTCCTTGTATCATTTCCTACTATATCCAAATTATGTTATCAAGACTGAAAAGGGAGGGTCAATCTATACTGCTACAGTAATAATGACAGATAAAAATCTTAATTAGTGTTTCATTTCATCATAACTACTGCTTCTTAGTGAAACAGGAGGAAGAAAACTGAAATGGGAAATTAAGGAAGGTAACTTACCTCCGTGTACTAGAAAAAACACTTACCTGAACTCCTGAGCACCCAATTTTTTTCCCTAGGAAATTACTTCAAACACCTAAATATTCCACAAAATACGGTTAATAATGAGAATCTTCAAGAGCTCAGCATTAATTATCACATTCATTCATCCATCCTTATTAGTTGCTCTGCCACCATCTCCTTTTATACAATAAATCTCTCCAAAACGTAAGGCTTAAGACAACCATCACCATGTTCTATTGCCTCTCAGAATTCTAGGGGTATGAGTAGGCCCAGCTTGGAGGTTCTTGCTTCTCATGTATTTGCTACCAGGCAGTGGATAGAACAGTAGTTATGCCAAAGGTTCCCTCACTCACATGCCTGCTGGTTGGTGCTGGCCATTTACTGGGATTCCAGTTGTGGATATCTGCTAGAACACCAGCCATGGCCTTTTTATGTAGCCTGGGCTTCCTCACAGCATGGATGCCTGCATTCCAAGAGCTATTCCCAAAGCAAGAAGTGGAAGTGGCCAATTTCTTACAGTCTGGACCTGAAAACTGGCAAAGTGTCCCTTTTCCTGGAACATATCAGAAGGGTAGTCACAGAGCCCAGCACAGGGAGAAGAGTCAATAGAGAAAGCACCAAAGAATGTCAGGGTCTTGTTAAAAAACAAAACCAACCAACTAACCAAACAAACTGAAAAATTCTGCAGTATTGTATCCAACTTCAATTGTAGACATCACTCCCAAATTTAAAATACATTCACTTACTCCCAAGATCCCACTCACTTCCACGATACCAGAAGATTATCATACAGATTACTGGGCTCAACCTCAAGGGCTAAATCTTTTCATTTAAGCCGGCTCCTCAAAAGTGGTGCCCTCAGTACAGAGCTTTGGTTTCTGGAGTCTTTCAATCTGAAGACTTAGAAACTAAATAGACAACTTATCTGACCCCATATCCACTCAATTCACAATGGTAAAGCTGTTACAAAATAACATCCACTTATCCTCCTTTAGAACAAGAAGGAAGACGAAATGCATAAGGACCTCATTTTTCCACAGCAACTCTGAAATCCCAAAAGGGACATTCTCCTAGATATAGTTCTTAGATCTTATGTGTGTTCCCTCCATTGGTTTCTCCAAGTGAGTGTCTGCAGACTTCTGATGAGGGACATCGGCTTCAGGACATTGATGTCCTGTATTATTGAGGTGAAAAGCGATGCCAGATGAGGGTTCCAGGTTGTCTTAAGAGTCCTCAATTTTACTGCCAGCTTTTTTCCTGACTGCTGTTCTTGTTAACCTTCAGTGAGAGACTCTTGATCTACTGCCAGATGCTGAGGTAACAGTCTTCCTTAGTCCCTCTCACCATATCACTCAGTTACCTATATCTTATCCTTATAAGAAATTCTTTTATTTTTTCTTCATATTCCTCATAGTGGACCTGTTTTCTTGATAGAAGCCAAATGGATAACCTAATTATCATCCTGACAATACATAATAATATGCATTTCATGTAAAGATTTGTAAAAGAGTAACTAGGGGACATGTACTTCAGATAAGTAACATTTTTTCTGGGTCCTTTAATTAATAGAGATTCTATCACAACACAGGAGAGATGGTAGTGACACTCAGTATAGAACAAACAGTATTGATTCTACTGATTTGAAAATGAATGGTTTTGAAAAAAAAAAAATCACTCCTATTAATAGTAGCTGGTAACTTTTTAATCACAGAACTTGGTTACCAATAGGCTTCCTCTATTTCCCCTGTTCATGAACTTCCCTTTTAGTCAGGAAAGCTTTGGAATTCATGACACCTCACAGCCCCTCCTTCTGATTCCCCCTCACCCCCTGCAGCGGTCTCTAAGGAAAGCTGCTATTTATTCCCAGCCATGGCAAGCTCAGGATGGAGAATCTTAATAACTTCCGTGTTACCCCTGAGTTGGCTCTTTGTGGCCCCACTTGATTACTCTATTTGTAGTACATTCCCAGAACTTCAGGCACGCCCATGAACAAATGCGTGTATCTTTAAAAAGCATTTTCTCAAAGGAAACATCAATCATTTCTCAAGCCAATTATAGTCTTGCTGTTATGGGAAGAGTTATATCTGAAATTGCAATCCCTGAGTTTTAGATTCCATTATGTCACAGCTAAACTGTTGGACTCTGAGCCATCTCATATAATTTCCATGAACCTCAATTTCTACAACTGTAAAATCACACTTATGACTGTCCTCCTTTATCTATGGTGGATATATTCCAAGACCCCCAGTGGATACCTGAAACCACAGGTAATATCAAACAAGTTTATATACATATATATACATATACATATAACTTATACATATATAGGGTTTTTCCCCTATATATGAATACCTATGATAAAGTTTAATTTACTAGTTAGACACAGTAAGAGATTAACAACAATAATGAATAATAAAATAGATCAAGTACAATAAAATATTGTAATAAAACTTAAATAAATTCACTCTTTCTCTTTCTCAAAATACCTTATTGTACTATACTCACTTTTCTTATAATTATTATGTGTGATGATAAGATGCCCACATGTGAGGTGAAGGGAGGTGAATGTTGTAGGCATTGTGCCATAGAATTAGGCTACTATGGACCTTCTGATGGTATTTCAGAAACAGGATCATCTACTTCCAAACTGCAGTTGACCACAGGTAAGTGAAATCATGACAATCAAAATTGTAAATTAAGGGGGGCTATTGTAATGCCATTTTCAGATGTGTTATTAGGATTCTCAATGGTATTGGTTCAATGATAAATACAATTTATCATTTTGTTTCAAGACAGCCTTTGTTTCCATCCATTAATAATACAAAAATAGGAAGATTTAATAGTCTAGAGATCTAGAATTTCATTCTTTAATCTCAGATTTTTTTTTTTTTTTTGCCATGTTGTTGAAAATTAGATAGAATGTATATAACACAGCTCAAATAGTGTGTGGTACATGGTGGGTGCTTTGCATTGAAGATCCAATAAAGCAATGTGAGGTAGGAGATGCCATTATGATGGTAGAGGTATTTCATCCAGGGGATCCAGGAATACTAATATCCTGCTTTAATCAGCTACTTCTGTTCTCTGCAGGCCACTGGGGAGAATAAGAAGCAAATAAAAGGCAGGCTAACACTTTACTAAGAGCTAGGTCTTTGTCTCAAGAAACACGTATATTCACATGGACTCAGATTCCGGAAGACTTGGTCTTGTTTAGTTTAAGACTAGAGTAGCTTTCTCCCCCCATAAGCCCAAACTTATATCTTTGAGCCCACCATTCACACCGAGGGAAAAAAATTCACTGACAAGAGGTGTAGAAAAATAAATACAGAGAGGGAGACAACATGACAGAGTGTATTTGTGGCAGTGTATAGATCCAGACTGGTCTATACCTCCTTGTAATGAAAGAAGAAGCCCGAGTCCAGCATTTACTCAGAACAGAGAATGTCTATATGGAAATTAATATCCAACATGGCTGGAACCCTTTTATCCCTACTTCTCTGTCCACGTGGGAAAAAAGTTTCCAAAGGAGCTCCATATGTACATGTATTTCAACTCATACCTATTTAAAGCTATATGCTTAGGAAAATGCTAATTCAGAGGTTTTAATTTTAGAAACTCTCCCCTCACTGGGACCAAAAATTTGTGTATTTACCCATGACTTGTCATTGATATCTCATGAGTACCTATACTTGGGGCAAATATTTATTTATTTGTTTATTCATTCATTCATGTATTTTTGCACTGTGGTTGATCTCAGTTCTGACATTGGGTAGCCATATGACCTTGAACATTGCTTCCCTCTAGTACTCAATTTCCACATCCTTAAACAGAGGAGGAGGGTCAGATAAGTTCTTATGTCCTTCAGATCTCTAACATTCTAGTAGATAACCTAGTTACCTAGGATTTTTTTTTTTTTTATCTACGTAAGGAAAAATTAAAAATGCAAGACTTTTATTCTTTGGGAAATGATTTTGCATCTCACTGTGGAGTTAAAATTCTCTGCCGCATGAATTTATTTTAACAAACACAAAATCTTCGTGATTTAGCTAAAGCTAAAAATAGAGTCTCTTTGCGAAAAAAGAGTCACGTTGTTTATAAATAGCAAGACTTCAATTCTGGGGCTTGTTTGGTCAGAAAGAGCAGCTTAGACTAAAAATGCAGAGTCAAAATAAACCTCTTTAACTGTTTTGGCAAGAGTCCAGCTGCACAATTTAGCTCTTGAGTCAGCTAAGAGAATGGTAGGAAGACAAAGAGTTGAGATATCACCTGATATGCTGTGAACAGGATGATATGTCTGCTTTACTAACTTTACTAACTACCCATTTTACAGAAGAGGAGTTGGAGGCTGCTAGGAGTCCGCTGTTCTGCCCATAGTCAAAGAGAGAGGCCAGTGGCTGGGATTTAAATTGACTTAAATCCTTCTTTCTGCTTCATTGTCTCCACCTGCTGTCATACTGGGACAGTCATGAAACTTTCTGCTTCTCTAACCACTTCCATTTTACTCAGTTGATCCTAGGCCCACAAGTGGGACTATGAGGAGGGGGACAACTGAACACAGAAGCTTGCCCCACTGATTAATGAATCAATTAGCCAAAATAACAGGTCTGGCAGGGACTACACACAGGGTACTATGAAATGAACGTCAGGAAAAGGACACCCTTGGTTTCAGGACACCCATGTCCCAATAAGACATGATCACATACAGTTAAATGTCACAGATGCATAATGGCCCAAGAAATATGCAATACTCATTTTTTAATATGCACCAAACTAAATAGTACTTATGTCTGGGTAGTGGTATTTTATAACAATTTTAATTCCTTTTTTGCCCTTCTAAACACGTAAGACTTTCACAAATGATGCAAAATATACAATGTCAATTTTCTAAGGACCAATTTATTCAAGCTTCAGACCATAAAGTCATGCCTGATTTGTTTGTTTAATATACTTATTTTGGTGAATTATTTGATAGTTTCTTTTAATAGAATTTATTTTATTTGGGCAGATTTACATTTATAGAACAAATGAACAGAAAATACAGGGAGTTCTTATATACCCCTCACCATTGCTACACTCAGGTTTTCCTATCATTAACATTTTGCAATAGTGTGGTACATTTGATACAATTGATGAGACAATATGGAAATACTACTATCAATTAAAGTCCATAAATTACATTAAAGTTCACTTATTGTGATGCACATTCTATAGGTTTTGATAAATACATAGTAACAGATATCTATGGTTTCAGTGTCCTATGGAATAGTTTCACTACTCTAAAAATCCCCTGCATCACACCTATTTATCCTTCCCACCCTCCTCTCAATCCCTGGCAAACACTAAGTTTTTTAATCATTACAGTTTTTGCTTTTTTCAGAATGTTATATAATGCGAATCATGGTATGGAGCCTATTGTAGATTGGCTTCTTTGATTAGCAATAAGCAAGTAAGGTTCCATCATGTCTTTTTGTGGCTCTATAGGTCATTTCTTTTTATCTTGAATAATAATCCATTGTCTGGATGTACAACACTTTATACATTCACCTATTGGAAGGCATCTTGGTTGCTTCCAACGTTTGACAATTATACCTTAGGCTGCTATAAATGTTTGTGTGCAGGTTTTGGTGCACACATAAGTTTTCAGTTAATTTCAGTAAGTACCACACAGCACAAGTACTGAATTGTATAGTAAAAGTATGTTTATTGTATGATAAGTTTTGTAAAAAACTGCCAAACTATCTTCCACAATGGCTGTGCTATTTTGTATTCCTATCACCAGTGAATGAGAGTTCTTTTTGTACCATATCTTTGCCAATGTTTTGGATTTTAATAGGTGTGTAGTGGTATGCCATTGTTATTTTAATTAGAACCCCCCTAAGGACATATAACATTGAAAATATTTTCATATGCTTATTTGTCATCTATATGTCTTCTTCAGTGACATGTCCTGATCTTTAGCCTATTGGGGGGGGGGAGTGTCTGTTTTTTAATTTACTGTTAAGTTTTGGGAGTTTTCTGTATGAATATGATTCTTTGTTTAAATAGCACTTTTTTATGAAATATGTATTTCAAAAGTGTGTTCCCAATTCCTAGCTTGTCTTTTCATTCTCTTAACAGTGTCTTTGGCAGAATAGAATTTTTTTTTAAGATTTTATTTATTTATTTGACAGAGAGAGAGAGATCACAAGTAGCCAGAGAGTTAGGCAGAGAGAGAGAGGGAAGCAGGCTCCCTGATAAGCAGGGAGTCTGATACAGGGCTCAACCCCAGGACCCTGAGATCATGATCTGAACCAAAGGCAGAAGCTTAACTCACTGAGACACCAAGGCACCCCTAGAATTTTTTATTTTAATGAAGTCCAACTTTTCTTTCATAAATCATGCTTTTGGTGTCGTATCTAAAATAACATCTCCAAACTTAAGGTCATCTATGTTTTTTCCTATCTCATCATCTGGGAATTTTATGGTTTCACCAGCTACATTCAGTTATATGACACATTTTTTGTGAAGAATGTAAAGTCTGTATCTAGATCTTTTTCCTTTCTCCGCCTCCCCCCTTCCTTACTCTCCCCCCTTCCTCCTTCTCCTCCTTCTTCATAGATGTCTAGTTGTCCTAGCACCATTTTTTCCAAAAGACTATTGCTTCTCTATGGAATTTTCTTCTCTCCTTTGTCAGTGGTCCATTGACTATATTTGTCTGCATGTATTTTAGGCTCTCTAACCTGTTCCACTGGTCTGTCCATTTTTTGTCAGTATCACACTGTTTAGATTACTGTTGTTTTATAGAAGTCTTGAAACTGGGTAGTGTGTCTTCTGATTTTGTTTTTCTCCTTCAAAACTGTGTTGGGTATTCTGCGTCTTTTGTCTCTCCATATAAACTAGAATCAGCTAATCAGTTTGTTGTTATCCACAAAATAAGTTACTGGTCTTTTTGTTGGGAATGTGTTGAATCTACAGATCAAGTAGGGAAAACCAGACATCTTGATAATACTGAGTGTTCCTATCCACATATACAGAACATATAAACCATTTATTTAGATCTTCCTTGATATGATTCATTATCAGACCTGAAGATTAATGTTGCTTCTATAGATTGCATTTTATATTTGCAGTAAGTGTACATGTATACATGGTTCTTGTTGTAATAGTAAAAAGCAAAAGTAAAGACTCAGCAAGGTAATACATGCTACTAACAGAGAGGAACATAAAAAGCCACAGGGGTGCAATGTCAGACAAGATTAATTCTGTGAAGAGTTGATGGCAGGAACAATAGCTTCACCAAGATGATGACAGATGAGAAGCTCATCAACTAAAGAAATAATGGAGGACCTTTCTAGACCAGGTGTGTGTGTGTGTGTGTGTGTGTGTGTGCGTGCGTGTTCAGGATACTGAAAAATAAATAAATTCAATACATTTGTACAATTCAAAGGCATTCTGGAGACATGAAAAATACTTGGGGGCAGGAGTTACTGGACAAAGATAACACATTCATTGAAAGGATTTGGATAATCTAAAGAGAGGAAAGTTTCCAGCCATGGGAACACAGGTACATGGGCAGAGTTAATGAAGTGTCAGATTTGTTTAAGGACTGATAAGAAGATCAATTTACTATTGTCTAGGAGAACAATGGTGGGTAAGGTAAAGAAGTCTGAGAGAACACCTGCTGCTTTTGCAAGTAGTGGCTCCATTCCTGGCACATTTTTGCATTGTTGTTTTTCCAAAAATATCTCAAGAAAGCAAACCGTCAGTTTTGAAGGGGCAGGCGGTGGGAGGTTAGGGGAACCAGGTAATAAAACCAGGTGGTGAGTATTGGAAAGGGCACAGATTACATGGAGCACTGGGTGTGGTGCAAAAACAATGAATACTGTTACACTGAAAATAAATAAAAAAAAAAAAGAAAGAAAAGAAAGCAAACCCTCAGAGAATTCAAAGATTTATTTATTCATCCAAATAACTATGTGAACTACATAAGACTCTGGGTACTATTTTAGATGCTGGGACATACAGGTATGGACCATACGGAAGTAGGCCCTCCCCCAAGGCACATTGTTTGCTTCCCTTGACAGCCATCTGCCTCCAACCACCAGACTGCATACTGTAAATGTTTGTGTCCTGGTCTCAGTGAGAAGTTCAGATTTCCTTCTCTAGTTTACTAATGTAAACATTTCTTTTGACCATCCTTCATCCCTATCTACTCCTTTGCTACTCAGCTTTTAATTCAATATTCTCATTCAAGAACTTCTGAAACATTGTTTTCCATCAGCGTCATGGGATGCCAAACATTGAGGTTCCTGCCCTCCCACCCGAGTAGGGAATTTGAGTCAGGTTGTGACATCTGTGTCATACAAATGCCACTGATCACCTTTGGTTTTTCTGCTGGTATTGAAGGTTAAAAATAGTTCCTTTGAAGGAGAGGGTGGGTTACATTGTCAAAAGAGGAGTGGGGCATTCTGTAATTTATCACCTGGGGGAAAGGGGTGTTTTTCCAATTAGAAATAGGAACTGCTGAATGAGTTGAGGCAGTGTCTGGAGCAGATGTTCGATCACCCTCACCATCGCACAGAAAAAAAAAATCATATAAAGATATAACTACTGTTAGACCTTGCCGTGTCTCAAGAACATGAAGTAATTGCCCCAGGGTTATAGAGTTCTTTATTTGGCAGCTCTGGGTCTCTAACTTAGTTCTATCCTCTATGTTGTCAAACTTTTTGTCTATTTATCTTACCAACCTGCCTCCCCAAAGTGGTAAGACATCCAGAAGAGAAATTTTAGCTGAGTTTGTAACACAACAATTATAACAGATTTTATTGCTAACCTGCCCACCTCCTGATGGCTTTCATCTTTGTAGTACCTGCTAATAGTCTTCTGCAGATATCTAGAACTTTCTACCTGTAGCTTTTTACGGACCTCTACTGAAGGCTAGCAGTACTGAGAGGTATGTTCCTGGCAGTGTCTCTCCACCATTGATGAATGACAACTGTAGCATGAGAAGTCCAATCTCCTCTACCCTGGGCAGGATGACTCAATGGCATGTTCTACACTATGCTCTAAGTCCTCTGGCAAGGCTGAACTCAGCTTGTCCACAGGATAGTCTACCAGAGAACATACCTTTTATTTACTTCTGCCCCTGCTCTTCCCCATTCCCCTACTAGTAGTTCCTGGGATCATGTCACAGTTCCCCAAATAAAACCATTCACTCAAAGTTTAGTCTCTGGAACCACTTCTGGGTGAACCCAATTTAAACCATGAAAGACTCTTAACTATAGGAAACAAACTGAGGGTTGCTGGAGGGGAGGTTTGTGGGGAATGGGATATTTGGGTGATGGGCATTAAGAAGGACATGTGACATGATGAGCACTGGCTGTTATACACAAATGTTAAATTACTGAACACTACATCTGAAACTAATGACATACTATATATTGGATAATTTAATTTAAATTAAAAAAACACATTTTTCTTTAAAAATAACAAATACAGAAGAGGTGGGGTGAAAGATACTTGAAATTGCAGGGATATCTGTATTTTTAGGTGTACTTTTTATATTATATTGTGCTTTTGTTATTCATTACCTTTCCTTAGGATAAGTGTACTTCTGACAACATTGAGACTTGTATCATATGAAAATAAAAAATTTTAAAAAATGTTTGAGGCAGTGTTAAGATCAGGAATTAGAACTAAAAGCTAAAGGTGCTTCCAGTCCATGGCCCTGTGTTATACTGGATTAATAGAACAGTTTCACCAAGGAAAAACCCACATGGCAGAGACCACAGGGATGCTGGACTCCTCACTTGTTCCTACCATGCTTTTGTTCAAAGTGGGGTTCATCTGGCAGAGATGCAGTGATGTATTTCTCAATATATCTTTACAGATGATGTTGTCAAGAGAAACTCACATCCCCTAGAATTTGGCCTGTAGATTATATTATCCTTAGTTACACATTTTAACTAGTTTTTCTATTTGTGTTTCTTTGAGGGAAATATTTATCGGAAGGTGAGAGGAAACCAATCAATCACTCATGGCAATTCAGCTACCATCTTAACCTAGATAATTAGTGATACATAGAAATTCATGATGACAGTGGGTCTGAAAAATCTGTCTATAAATAACAAGGCCCTTGTGTCCAGGTTGAGGTTAAAGATGGAGACTTAACTTTCAAGGACAGAAAATTTTTTAAAAAGCTTTTATTTATTCATTTGAGAGAGAGACAGAGAGAGTACAAGCAGGGGGAGAGGCAAAGGGAGAGCGAGAAGCAGATTCCCTGCCGAGCTGGGAGCCAGACCTTGGGCTTGATCCCAGGACCTGGAGATCATGACCTGAGCCAAAGGCAGACATTTAACCATCTGAGCCACCCAAGCCCCTATCAAGGACAGGGACTTGAAAAGAAGTCCCTGAACCTAGTCAGCCTAATGGAGGAAAGTGGTGATAATATTAAGACTTGCTCCCATGAGAGAGTGAGAGAAATAGCATAAGTCCTTCTCATCTCAGAATCAATTCAGTACTTGTGGGATAAGGGGGCCAGGACAGGGAGAGAATCTATGGGATGATCAATAAGCAACAGTGGCGTGAGGTGACATGAGTTGGGCAATACAGAGGCATTGGTGTCAATTGTCTCTGATAATTCTCAACATCTACTCTAGAAGGTAATCTGATTAAAGCCACAGAATATGAGTGTTAAACCTTCTCAGAAAGGAATCTGAATTCTGACTTTGAGCCACTAGAAGATATTTCTTAATATCTCTACACCTGAATTTCTTAGGCTATAAAATGGGGCTTTTAGTAGGTGACACATCTGTTAGAGGAATTAAAATAAGATATCAGACAACCTGATTAAACTTCACGAAAGGGAAGAAAAAAAGTGCGTCAGTGCTTGTAAAAATAACACACACACACACATATAACTATATAACTTATATGTAAATGTATATGTAAATGCATATGTAACATATATGACATATATAACTATATATAACATACTATATATATACTATATATATATCATATAATCATATAAAAAGATCTCCCCCATTCTCTATCATCAGAGAAATACAAATTAAAACAACAGCGATGTACCACTATACATCCATTAGAATGGCTCAAATCCAGAGCCTGACAACGCCAAATGCTGATGAGGATCTGAAGCAACAAGAACTCTCAAACACTGTTGGTGAGAATACAAAAGGATATAGCCATTTTTAAAGATATTTTGGCCGTTTCCTAAAAAACTAGACAGTATCTTAGTTTTATAGGAAGCTGATAAACCATCGCTCTCCTTGGTATATACTCAAAGGAGTTGTAAACTTATGTCACACAAAAACCTGCACACAGATGTTTATAGAACTTTATTCATCATCACCAAAACTTGGAAGCAACCAAGATGCCCTTCATTCAGTAGGTGAGTGGATAAGCTGTGCCACATCCAGAGAGTGGAATGTTATTCAGAAATAAAAAGAAATGAGCTTTCAAGTCATGAAAAGACATGGAGGAAACTTAAGCGCATATTACCAAGCAAAAGAAGCCAATCTGAGAACTCTGCATACTGTATGATTCCAATTTTATGACAGTTTGGAACAGGCAAAACTATGGAGACAGAAAAAGATCACTAGTTGCCAGCAGTGAGAGTGGAGAGACGAATAGGCAGAGCACAGAGGATTTGTAAGGCAGTGAAAATATTCTACATGATGTTATAATGATGGGTACATGTCATTAGGCTTTTGTAAAAAAAAAAAACCCTAGAACATGCTCCACAAAGAGTGGACCCTGACTGACACTAGGGATGCTAAGTGATTATGATGTGTCAGTGTCCGTTCATCCTTGGCGATGACTGTACCACACTGGCGAGAGTTGTGGAGAAAGGAGCAGACTCTACACATGCAGAGACAGAAGTATATGGGAAATCTCTACATCTCAATTCTAAAAACAATGAAGTAAAAAAAAAATTAAAAATGAGATGTATATCAAATTCATGGAACATTGTAGACAATAAATAACATTTCCCTCTTTATCATACACAATAACCATTCTAGTAGAAGAAAATAAAATATTTTTAATAAGTTGATTAAAAGACTCAATCTTCTGGCTTCACATAGAATATTCTAAGTCAATAATTTCAAAAAGCCTGGAGTGGGAAGGCAGTCATTGTTTCACTCAGAATTTATTAATGCGTACAGTTAGCTACGTTAGACAAAACATTCTGCTCCCATAGTGCTCGTCATTGTAGATAGGGTTTATTCTGGCATAAAGGCAGAAGGCTTTGTTCAGGGAAATATGTCTCATTCAAAAAAAAATAGAATAATTAATAAAGGACATTTTGGCAACAGGGATTAAATTTGCTTTTAGTGCCACAGATTTATAAGAGGGAAGTTTCAAGAGGAAGAAACCTGCAGTTTGCCGATGAAGGTGGTGGAGATGCTTGAAGAAGGGCTTGTTTTCCTGCTGGAACACCTCCCTGCTCAGAGAGTGGATCATCTCATTCTCTCTGCAGACTTGGCTAGGTACTTCCTGAGCATTTCCCAGATGAAGGCATCAGTGACATTCTTTTTCCCTAGCCACTTCTTTTGAGTCTTGTGTCAACATCAGGTAGCTGGTAAAATTCCTCATTATGTTCCCTAATTTCAATAAGAATGAATCCAGTCCAATTCCTTAGAGCATCTGAAATCATTGCATTCTGGGAGAAATTAGAAGTCAATCTTTCTATAGTTATTGCTCTGAAAATGAAGCATGCAGCTAGAAGCACTTTTTTTTTTCTTGGTAGAAAATAATTTTATGAATACAACTCACAGCCTAAATTACTGAAAGAATGAGGATCTATAATGAGTTTTCCAATGCAATTGTTGTTACTGAGAATATAGGTTCCCCCCTCAAAAAAAAAGTAATTACAAAAATAATTATATTGAGAAATGAAGATGCCTGTTGCAGGTAAGGTGGTTCCTCTTTTACTGAATCCCAATCACTTGATTTGCTCTTCTGCTGGAAAGAGTCGAAAAAAAAAAAAAAAAAAAAAAAAAAAAAAGGTAAAAGAAAAGCTGTTCTATAGTACTGTGCACATTCCCTATAGGAAAAGGCCTTCAGGAAGGCTCTCAATTGAAGTTCATTGAAAGTTTAATTGAAGTTATTACATGACTGCTTTTGGCAAAAGGAAGACTTAGTAGTAGTGAGTATAGGATTTTTTTTTTTCTCTGACTGTTCCTGGTTTTACCCTGTTTGCTCCCAGACTCTTCATAAAAGAGTATAGAGATGCTATGTTGATAATAAGGGGTATATTTTTGTTTGATGCTTGCTTTAATGAAAGATAAACAGAGAATGTTAGCTAGCCAAAGTTATTGAACTTTATAAAAGTATGTGTGTGTGTATGTACTGTGTGTATGTGTGTGTCAGCTATTATGCAAAATAGCACATTTTATATTTTTCAAACTGAGGCAAAGATATTATCTTCACACTGACATTGAGAGAAGAAAGCTAAGTTTTCTTCTTCCACAAATCATTCTTTTGACTGGGAAATATATTTTAACTTTGATTCTTAAACTGCCAGAGCATATTCCACTATCTTAGCATGCTAAACATTTACAGTTACAGAGTTCCTGAACATCTATTTGTGGATGAATAATGCAAGGTGCCTTTGCAGAAATGCTCATGAATGGTTAATGAACAAGAAAACATCAGCATTAGGTAAATCTGAAAGATGGGAAGGGGGCTCATCTGTGCACTCACAGGCTGATACCCAGTGATAAATCAGACATCCATGTAACAAAAAGGGTCTGGACCAACTGTGAGGCTATCCTCTCTGCTCACACTTCTGAGCCTGGGTCTGCATGGTAAGTCAGAAGGCACAGGACTAAAAATGAATGCTTATATATTTTCTTTAAAGCAGTATTAGGAATTTATTATAGAGATAATTTGAAAGAAAGTATTTTAGTCCAAGGACTGAAAACCAGGTGCTTAATTTCTTTGAAAAAGTCACTTAAAGAAAAAAAAAAATCCCATTAATCTTAAATTCATCTTCTGCCTGGGAGACTGTATGTACCCAAAAGTTGAATTTAGAATTAAAAATTAGGGACACATGCCTTTTTACATTATTTTCCCTGTCCTCTTCCACTACAGTTAGAAAGTGGCTAAGCTGATTATAAACCCAGGTGTCTATAGTTTTCCACTGAGCCACATTGACTCTTGAGATTATAAATGTTCTTCTCCCGACTTTACAAAGCTTTCCCATATCCATTATCTAATTTTATATTTACAGTAACATTTTGAAGTGCATATCAACAGCACTATTTCATAGACTAAATATGTGAAGCTCAGATAGGCTTGCTTAACCTATAATTGGTAAAGCTGAATTTGAAACCAGTATCTCCAGTTTTAATTATATAACTTCTCAGTTGTGTTTTTCTTGTGAGTATTTGGCATAACAAGGATGAAATATATTATGTATAAATTTCCCAATATTTAGAAGATACAGAATAGATGTTTTCTTTATTTTCTGGGTTGTTTTTATTTTTGTTTTCTTGTCACAACGCAGTATGAAGTTTTGGTTCATAAAAAGTTACACATGCATCCCAGAATAATCTAGAAAATATCCTAATTAATAACATAAACCCTGTTAAGTAGGTGATGGGGATGAAGTAGTACACTTGTCATGATAAGTACTGGGTGATGTACGGAGTGTTGAATTACTATATTGTACACCTGCAACTAACATAACACTATCTGTTATCCAACTGGAATTAAAATAAAAACATAAAAGAAAAAAAAAGAAAATGCAATGAAAAAAAATCTATAAACCCTCTTTATTTTTTTTTCATTGTATGTTGCTTTTATTTTTTTTAATTTTTTTTTAATTTTTTATTTTTTATAAACATATATTTTTATCCCCAGGGGTACAGGTCTGTGAATCACCAGGTTTACACACTTCACAGCACTCACCAAAGCACATACCCTCCCCAATGTCCATAATCCCACCCCCTTCTCCCTAACCCCCTCCCCCCAGCAACCCTCAGTTTGTTTTGTGAGATTGAGTCACTTATGGTTTGTCTCCCTCCCAATCCCATCTTGTTTCATTGATTCTTCTCCTACCCACTTAAGCCCCCATGTTGCATCACCACTTCCTCATATCAGGGAGATCATATGATAGTTGTCTTTCTCTGCTTGACTTATTTCGCTAAGCATGATACGCTCTAGTTCCATCCATGTTGTCGCAAATGGCAAGATTTCATTTCTTTTGATGGCTGCATAGTATTCCATTGTGTATATATACCACATCTTCTTGATCCATTCATCTGTTGATGGACATCTAGGTTCTTTCCATAGTTTGGCTATTGTAGACATTGCTGCTATAAACATTCGGGTGCATGTGCCCCTTTGGATCACTACATTTGTATCTTTAGGGTAAATACCCAATAGTGCAATTGCTGGGTCATAGGGCAGTTCCATTTTCAACATTTTGAGGAACCTCCATGCTGTTTTCCAGAGTGGTTGCACCAGCTTGCATTCCCACCAACCCTCTTTAAGGGCTGCTATTTTAATTGCTTTGTCAAAGAACTGGAGAATGTATTAATTCCAACTCTAAGACAGTGCCCACCTAACTTGAGTAAAAGTCAGTAAAACCACAGAATCAAGTGAGACAGCCAGAAAATTGACCATGATCTCAGCTTTGGTATGCAGCAGGGGATGGGATCAAGAGATGCGGACATTTGAGGTGATACAGAAACAAATGGTTTATGGGTAATGAGGGAGAGTATGCATCAGCACTAAGCCCTAGGAGTACCCGTTTTGTAACTGAAACCACAGGGCTTATTCTTCTGTAACACCCCCACAGAAGACATTTTGAAGAAAGCAATCTCCAAATTTTTGTAGAAAGCATGTTCACATGGAACGATTGCCACAGCTTTATTATTTCCAGAATGTGTGAAATAGTGAATAAAACAAAAATAGCAAATCATAATTGTGATAGATTGCAAAACTGGCCACAAAATCTCCCTGTGCCTGAATGTTCTTTGCTTTTCTTTGTGACCATCTCTTGAAATTGAGTTGGCCATGTGACTTGCTTTGGTCAACGGGGCATAAGCAAAATGTCTCAGGAAGAAGCTTAAAAGCACTAGTGCTTTGGGGCTTGCCCACTTGCTGTTCTTGGAATCCTGAAATTGCCATAGGAAAGAGCCCAAACTACCCTTCTGGAGCAGGAGGAACCATATGGAGGAGAACCAAGACATCGCTGCTTCCAGCCAACCAGCTGCCAGAAATACCAGTTAGACCATCTTAGCTGCAGACAGCAGCTTGTCTCACAGTTAACCACCAATCCATTAGACGGTCCAACAGAAATCAGACCAGAAGAAATGTTTCTTCAGCCCACAGTATTGTAAGATCAATAAAATGTGGTTCTACACCTCTAGTTTTGGGGTGGTTGATATGCATTGTTGGCTGACACACACTGAAAGTACAATCCACAAAGACTGAGCCAACAAAGCAAATTTCCTCATTCTTTTAAAAAAGAGAAATTTCAGACAAAATGAGAAAATATCATGTCTGAATCGAATACTGAGTAGCAACTGGGTCCTGTAGATCTACTCCTATGGGGGGGCAATGCTGTGTGAAATGTCAGGAAGCACTGAACACAAACCCACTCTTGTAGTGTGGATGGACCCTCTGACTTTGCTGAGTTTCACTTATCAATAACATGGAATTAAAAACCTTCTTTTCTTATGATATCAATTACTCTGTATATCATCTGCCATGTTGAAAGTGTCCAATAAAATGATAGCTCTCTTAGTTTTGGTGATCATAATAATACAAGAAGGAATGCTGCACCCCCATCCAGAGCATCCTCCCATTGAGGTGTTTGGTTTGAAGGTCACCTTAGGACACATGCTGAATATTTGATTATCTGCTCAGAGAGAGTTTGATGAAGACCAGACTGGAATAGCACAGGGTCATGGAGCAGGAAATTGGGAATCATGAAAAAATAAATCAAGGAAACAAGACTGATGATTTAATGAAAGTGAGAGGCTTGTGATTAACATCATCAATGTAGTAAAACATGTTTTGTTTTGTTTTGTTTTGTTTTGAATATGGAATGTTTACTCCATGTAAGTTTATAGACCAATCTAGGAACAGAGACACTAAAATCTGTTTATTCTATTATGTTTGTTCACATATCTTCAGAGGAATCTTGTTTTCCATTAAAATTTTCCACTAAGATTTCACACGTTTGAGGATTATTTAATATACTGAATATTCATCCACTAAAAAAGGAACCACAGCCATGAATGGATAGATCCTTAAAATGTATTTTTAATGAAAAAGCATTATTTAAAAGTTTTATAAGCAAGGAAGTGCCTAAGTGTCTCAATTGTTTGAGATTTTGACTCTTGATTTCAGCTCAGGTCCGGATTTTAGGGTCCTGAGATCAAGCCCCATACACTCAGCATGTAATCTGCTTGAGATTTTTTCCCTCTCCTGCCCCTCCCACTGCAGGTGTGCTCTCTCTCTCTCTCTCTTTTTCTCAAATAAATAAGTTAAAAAAAATGTAGCGTAAGAAAGTAAATAAGCCAACCATGTATTTTCTATCACGCAGGTTAAAATAGTCATGGGACATTTGTTTCTAACAAAATGATGACCTAGAAATCTTTTAAAAGAAACAAGTTACAATTTCTTGCTAAAAAACACAATTTACAGGACGAGAATTTTTAAAATATATTTAAATGAATAATCACGATAGCCAGAAAATACTGGAAATCCTCCTATAACTGAACCAGCATGAGTTCTTTCCTTGAGGAGTCAAAGATACACGAGGTAGTGTTTTCATACAAAGGAAACTTTATTTGCAGCAAATAAAGAGATCAACGTGAATGACTTGCAAAGTGACTCTCTGAACAAGAGTCCCTGGGTTCCTTTTATTTAGAGTGAATATTTCGATACGGAAGCTATATGATTGTATGTAGAGATGGACATATTGCCGAGCATGCACCTTAAGGAAATGTGCCAATAAACACATTAAATATTACATGGATGAGGCTTGTGCCTCTCCTTGGGTAGAGCTTTTAGTATTATAATAAAGCAAAGGGAGTTGTTGATCATTCCAGAAGTCACTCCATTGGCTATGTGCTCAGGCACAAGGCGGGGGTTTAGCTGAAACTGGTCTCTGCAGTCTAGACCACCAGAGCTTTTCCTCTGAGAGGTTGTTACAGCTGAAGGGGTGGTTTCAGTTTCCATAATGGGATGTTAAGCCCATAAGTTCCTTTGCTGGAGTTAAGAGATAAAATGGAAAATAGAGCTTAATGAAAATCTGGGACAAAGCTCAGTGGGTACAAGCAAGTGAGCAATAAAGGTCAGGTCCTGATGTCTAGCTGGTGACACTCTGGGTTCAAAATAGAGTAGAATCTCAAACCCTGAGTGAAGAATTGTCAGGAAAACTGGTAGCACTCCCAAGGTTGTCCAATTTCTGCTAATTGTGGGCCTCTTATTGAATATGATGCCCAATGGTGACAGAGGGAAGACTTTTTACTTGCCATAAGTGAGCAGCTGAAACAGAATGTGGGCAGAAGCCCAGGGCAATAGGGGGCCATATCCTCACTGAACATAAAGAAAAGAAAAAAAAAAGAGTAAATAAATCCAACCTCGATGTCAATATGGCTTGCTCTCGCAGCTGAGCAAAAGGAAAAGGAAAATGATTCTTTCTAGCCCTCATGAAGGAAAACTTTTTTTAACTTTTGGAAGAAAATATCATTATTATTGTGCCAGTAAGATGTCATAAGTGTGGACTGTATTTAATGTTTCTGAACATGAAGCAGTAAGAAAAAGACTAATAAAGTGCATAAAATACAAAAACCTAACTTTATTAAAAAATTAACAAAAATAATGGGTAGGGGGAAAAAAAGAAACTTGGAACAATTATTTACCAGACATATGAACTTTATAAAGAATTCCTGGAATCAGTGAGAAAAACAAAATAAGTTACCTAATAGAAAAAAGGCCCAAATCATGAAAATCCATTTTGCTAAAAAATGAACACGTCAGCCAAAAAAATAGAGCAAAGATGATCAACCTCATTAGTAATGTGAGAAAAAAACTAGCTAAAAATTAAAACAAGATACAATTTTATACCTCCTAAATTGGCAAACTATTTAAAAGCCCGAAAATTGGAAGGTTTGGTAGAGATAGGAAGTTATGCAACCTCCCAGAAACAAATGGTACAAGCATAAATTGTTATGTTTGCGTTGGACAGTGATTTAGCATTACACAATAAAACTATAAGATGGAAACATAAAATGAACCAGCCTTTTTGTTCTGAAATAAACTATGCTAGGTGTGTCAGGAGAGATATGCACAAGAGTGTTCCCATCTATATTGCATATAATAAACTTAAAAATCTATTAATTTTAAAATGGAGCAAAAGTGGTGGGAGAGAAAATGGAATACTATATAGTAAGAAAAAAGATTCATTGAATCTCTGTACCTCAATGTAGATAGACATGAGGAGTGAAAAAGTCAAGCTATAGAGTATAATTCAGGATGGCATTTAATTAATATTCAAAACAATGTAACAATGTAAAACTCGACATCATGCACAATATATTGTGCCAACATGGTAGAGAATGACACTCACATTGAGCCTAGGGGTTTTGCCTTCCTGAGAAGGAAATTTTTATTTCCCAATCTATATAACTTTGATGTACTATGATATTCTCCTTCATAAAGATTCCATATTTATAAAATATTGGAACACCAGCTTTTTTTAACATGAACTTGAAAGGTATGTACCCATTGTATCAGATTCATTCTAGTCATTACTCCGGGGTGGGGGAAAGAGATTCTGTTTGCAAGGAACAGGGAAAGCATTCTTCAGTGTTGTATAAATGTAAAGCCCTGGTGTTCAGCCCTGCCTCTTCTCATCCATACACCTTCTCTAGGTGGTTTTGTCCTTAAATACCATCTCTATAATGGTGGATTCCAAGCTATATCCTCCACCTAGTGCATCCCTGGATTTCCAGTCTTTGTATTGGACTGCTTATCTATTCAGGTCTCCTTGGGTAGATAGATTGGTATCCTCTTTCTTTCTTTCTTATTTTATTTTTAAGTAATCTTTACACCCAATGTGAGGCTTGAACTTACAACCCCAAGATCAGATCAAGAGTCTCAGGCTCCCCAGACTAAGCCAGCCAGGCACCCCTTCCCTTGGATTTCTAATGGTCAGAGAAATTTTAACATACCCAGAGGGGAACACGTGACTGTTTCCCCACAAAGGGCTCAATAACCAGTCTTCCCATTTTGTGGCAGGAACTTCTTTCTGGTCAGTTGCCATTTGTATATCCAGGAGTTATATATATTTTATAGTTTGTTCCCCTCTCTGCTCTTACCTGGCACATTCCATCATCAGTCCTGCTAATGTTAATCCCAGAGCATACCCCAAATACATCCATTTCTCAGTCTCCAATCTTGCCACTGTCAATAAACCAAGTTACTACCATCTCTCACCTAGACCAGTGCAGTAGCCCCCTGTTCACTCTCCCTGCCTCCAGTATTGCCAATCTGCAGGCCATTCTTCTGAAGGAAACTTAAATGAATATTTATTCATTTATTTATTTATTTTTCTTATTAACATATAATACATTATTTGTTTCAGGGGCACAGGTCTGTGATTCATCAGTCTTACACAATTCACAGTGCTCACTACAGCACATACGCTTCCCAAAGTCCATCACCCAGCCACCACATTCATCTCAGTCCTCTCAGTTTATTTCCTGAGGTTAAGATTCTCTTAAGATTTGTCTCATTCTCTGGTTTCCTCCCATTTAATTTTTTCGTCTATTCCCCCATGATCCTTGTTACTTAAATTCCACATATCAGTGAGATCGTATAATAATTGTCATTCTCCAATTGACTTATTTTGCTTACATAATACACTCTAGTTCTATCCACACCATTGCAAGTGACAAGATTTCATTATTTTTGATGGCTGCATATTATTCCATTATATATATAATTATATATATAATGGATATATATAATGGAATATATAATGGAATAATATGCAGCCATCAATAGATATATAATGGAATAATATGCAGCCATCAATAGATATATAATGGAATAATATGCAGCCATCAAAAATAATATAATAATATATTATAATAATATAATAATATAATATAATAATATAATAAAATACATATATATCACTTCCTCTTTATCCATTTTTGTGCCAATGGACATCTAGGCTCTTTCTATGGTTTGGCTATTGTGGACATTGCTGCTATAAACATTGGGATGCATGTGTCCCTTCAGATCACTACATTTGTATCTTTGTGACAAATACCAAGTAGTGTAATTCCTGGGTCATAGGGTAGCTCTATTTTCAATGTTTTGAGGAACCTCTATACTGTTTTCCAGAGTGGCTGCACCATCTTGCTTTCCTACCAACAGTGTAAACCATATGAGTCACTTCATGATGAAAAGCCTTCAATGACATTTAATGTGGTAGAACATGTCACCCCCAAATATTGAGATACTTGGACATCAGGTTCATTTTGAGCTAAGGCACTTGAATAACAACAGGTACTATAAGGGTGTTCTGACATTGCCTGTCTTCCTCCTAAAAGCAGGAAGTAAACACCCATATGAAAGAGGTCTTCCTAATACTAAGGGTAAGTAACATTTTTATCACTGAGAGTCAGTAGCTAAGAGAAGTCTGAAAAAACTAGCATTCCTAGCCACTTCTCCACCTACTAGCTACCCTTGCCTAAGTGACTTTGCCTTGTCCCATTTTCTCAGTTTATTACCCTTTGTCCAGTTTGGTGTATAAATGTTCAACTCAAAGTGCTTCTTTGAGCTTTTATGTCCTTAAAAGGGCTTCCATGCCATTCAAAACTCACATTAATAAATTTCCATGTTTTTCTCTTTTTAATCTGTTTTATGTCAGTGTAATTTTCAAGCCCAACCAAAAGCCCTAAGAGTATAAGTCAAATTTAGCCTCCGCTACCAGATCATATTGGGTGATAACTAGGCAAAGGAATAAGAGCCATTTTGAGTTTATCTTTGTGTACAGTGTAAGAGAATGGTTGAGTTTCATTCTTCTACTTATAGCTGTCCAGTTTTCCCAGCACCATTTATTGAAGAGACTGTCTTTTTTTCCACTGTATATTTTTTCCTGTTTTGTCGAAGATTAATTGACCATAGAGTTGAGGGTCCATATCTGGGATCTCTACTCTGTTCCACTGGTCTATGTGTCTGTTTTTATGCCAGTACCATGCTGTCTTGGTGATCACAGCTTTGTAATAAAGCTTGAAATCAGGTAACGTGATGACCCAGCTTTATTTTTGTTTTTCAACATTTCCTTAGTGATTCAGGGTCTCTTCTGATTCCATACAAATTTTTAGATTATTTGCTCCAGCTCTTTGAAGAATACAGGTGGAATTTTGATCGGAATGGCATTAAAAGTATATATTGCTTTAGGCAGTATAGACATTTTAACAATGTTTATTCTTCTGATCCAAGAGCATGGAATGATCTTCCATCTTTTTGTGTCTTCTTCAATTTCTTTCATGAGTGTTCTGTAGTTCCTCAAGTACAGATCCTTTACCTCTTTGGTTAGGTTTATTCCCAGGTATCTTATGGTTCTTGGTGCTATAGTAAATGGAATGGATTCTCTAATTTCCCTTTCTGTGTTTTCATTGTTAGTGTATAAAAAAGCCACTGATTTCTGCACATTGGCTTTGTATCCTGCCATGTTGCTTAATTGCTGTATGAGTTCTAGTAGTTTGGGGGTGGAGTCTTTTGGGTTTTCCATATAAATAATCATGTCATCTGCGAATAGAAAGAGTTTTTCTTCATTGCTAATTTGGATACCTTTTATTTCTCTTTGTTGTCTGATTGTTGTTGCTAGGACTTCTAATACTATGTTGAACAAGAGTGGTGAAAGTGGGCATCCTTGTCTTGTTCCTGATCTCAACAGGAAGGATGCAAGCTTTTTCCCATTGAGGATGATATTTGCTGTGGGTCTTTCATAGATATACTTGATGAGGTTCAGGAATGTTCCCTCTATCCCTATACTTTTAAGTGTTTTAATCAGGAATGGATGCTGGATTTTGTCAAATGCTTTTTCTGCATCAATTGAGAGTACCATGTGGTTCTAAACTCAAAATGGATAGAAGACCTCAACGTGAGACAGGAATCCATCAGAATCCTAGAGGAGAACATAGGCAGTAATCTCTTTCATATCAGCCACAGCAACTTCTTTCAAGATATGTCTCTAAAGGCAAAGGAAACAAAAGTGAAAATAAACTTTTGGGACTTCATCAAAATCAAAAGCTTCTGCACAGCAAAGGAAACAGTCAAAAAAACAAAGAGCCAACCCACAGAATGGGAGAAGATATTTGCAAATGACAGTACAAACAAAAGGTTGATATCCAGGATCTATAATGAACTCCTCAAACTCAACACACATGAAACAGGAAAACATATAAAAAAATGGGCAGAAGATATGAACAGACACTCCTCCAATGAAGACATACAAATGGCTATCAGACACATGAAAAAATGTTCATCATCACTAGCCATCAGGGAGATTCAAATTAAAACCACATTGAGATATCACCTTACACCAGTTAGAATGGCCAAAATTAACAAAACAGGAAACAACATGTGTTGGAGAGGATGTGGAGAAAGGGGAACCCTCTTACACTGTTGGTAGGAATGCAAGTTGGTGCAGCCTCTTTGGAGAACAGTGTGGAGATTTCTCAAGAAATTAAAAATAGAGCTTCCCTATGACCCTGCAATTGCACTCCTGGGTATTTACCCCAAGGATACAGATGTCGTGAAAGGAAGGGCCATCTGTACCCCAAAGTTTATAGCAGCAATGGCCATGGTCGCCAAACTATGGAAAGAACCAAGATGCCCTTCAATGGACGAATGGATAAGGAAGATGTGGTCCAGATACACTATGGAGTATTATGCCTCCATCAGAACGATGAGTACCCAACTTTTGTAGCAACATGGACGGGGCTGTAAGAGATTATGTTGAGTGAAATAAGTCAAGCAGAGAGAGTCAACTATCATATGGTTTCACTTATTTGTGGAGCATAACAAATATCATGGAGGACAAGGGGTGTCAGAGAGGAGAAGGGAGTTGGGGTAAATTGGAAGGGGAGGTGAATCATGAGAGACTATGGACTCTGAAAAACAATTTGAGGGGTCTGAAATTCCGGGGGGTGTGGGAGGTTGGGGGAATCAGGTGGTGGGTATTATAGAGGTCATGGATTGCATGGAGCACTGGGTGTGGTGAAAAAATAATGAATACTGTTTTTCTGAAAATAAATAAATTAATTTAATTTAAAAAATAAGGAATAAGAGCCAGCTGAAAATAAGTAATTTCTTAAAACTTTGACACTGCTGAAACTTCAACCCCCAAAAGGGAGCTTGTGCTCCAAAGCAGTAGGGAGAGAAAGATTCCTGGTCTGCCATGTTACCACTTTGATAACACCATCTCCAGGATTAGGGGTTGGTCTCAACCAGTAAAGGGTCAGACAGAAATAGATTCCACTGTAGTCCCAGGAGCACTCTGTTATCCAAGATATGTATATATGTATTTGATGTTTTCATATTCTTGTGATTATAAACCAGGGACATTTTTATTGTTTATTCTGGATAAAGTCCATCAAGAATTTAGTGAGACTTACCTCTTCCAAAAACTGAGATCTTAATTTCTATGCTGTTCTAAAGTGTGAATTTTATTTTAATTTTCCAAAACAATTTGTACATTTTCTTACATCAGTTAACATTATTTTACTATTAAACATCATTCATTGGAGGAATGTACCATAGTTGGGAGGATCATTTTTTTTAATCAATTTGAAATATTCAATTACTTATTGCAAAAAGTAAAATATATCCTTAGTAATACATTTTTGCATATACAGCTTACAGTTTTCTTAGAATGAAGCCCTATATATATATATGTGATAGGTCAAAAGTTGTGTTCATTTGTCCTACCTTGGGTATGTCTTGCAAAATGCATTGCTGAAAGGTTAAATCAACATAAACTCCTCCCAGATGTTTGCAGTTGTGTCCATTTTCTCTCAATTTGGTTCAACTGGAGAATTATAATTTAAAAATTGCTAATTTAAAAAGTGACCCTTACTTTAATTTGCATTTAAAAAAATTAATAGTATAGTTAAGCCTCTCTTATTAACATTAGCAAGACATTCTTGTCTTCTAAGTAATGTTTTCAGGAATCCAGACTATATTTCCTGCTGTCTCTAGGGCTTTCCACCATGTTATACCATAAGTCAGTCAAGCTCCTTGTCCCCAGAAGCAATCTTTAATCTCCTTTTTTCCAACCCTGTTCTTTTTCTTCCTCTGATTCCCTTCCTTGGTTCATGACGTACAAACATTAGCCTAGTCAACCAAACTCTATTGTGTGTTTATTTTATGCCAAGCAGGCAACAAATCGTGATCATCTCACCCTGAAACATCTCTCACACCAACCTCTCCTGGATCCATCCTCACTAATGCCAGTTTAGAGGAGTCACTACTGATGTATACTCAGAGACATTTTCAATAGCATCTTAAGAGGAATCACAGGCTCAGGTTCACTCTGGCAAACTTTTTTTCTTATGCTTCTGCAAGAAGGATTGTTTCAAAGTGCAAATGCACTCAGGATGGTTCCCTGTTCCCAATTCCTTTGTGCTCCAGTGGAACCTTATCTGTGCATTTGTGATACTGACTTTTCAATGGGTTTAAGATGTCTACCACTAGTTTAGGTGACAGTGTTTTAGCTAACACATGGATGAATACTATTTCACTACTTATGTATATTTATTTTAATACAATAGAAATAACATAATTTGTCCAATTAATTTGAACACTAGTGTTCACAGATGTCTTATGATCAACTTGATGTAAACATTTTACAAGCAAATAATAATAAGAATGATGAACATGTACAAAAATATCTCCAGACTGGATGTTGGTGACTTTGGTTTGGCACAGTCTCATATTAGGGCCATGCTCAGAGCTGCATCCTTTGCTAGGCAATGATCCCCAAGGCATAGTAACTCCCTTGTTGCTCTCTATCTTGGGCATACTCATAGTGATTTCTCTATTGCACAAAGTTCAACTCTGGAGGGGAAAAATACTCAACTACTGACCAGGTTCCCATCCCTAGTATTTCTGTGAGTCAAGATTCCTTTGGTTGCAAGTGGCAGGATGGAAACACAATTCAAACTCCTTTAAATGCAAAGGAAATTTTTGCTGCATGTAATTGAAAAACCTGGTGGTACGCATGGCTTGGTGGTGGCTGAATCCAAATGCTTAAATAATCCCAATGGGAACAGTCACTTTTCCCTTTATTTGGACTTCGGCTTTTAAGAAACTTTTTTGTTTGCTTTGGTTTTGTTCTCATGCAGGTTCTGATAGCATTATGTATATGATAATTGTGCAGCTCCAGGCTTATGTTATTGTTACAACAAACAATCAGGAAAGAAAACACTTGTTTTAGTAGCTGTCAGCACAGAGGTAGGATGGCCCATTTGAAATTGGATCCAGACATCTCCAAGTTGACCATTTATTGAATACTTATTCTGTTGTTTCTTCACTCAACACATACTTACTGAGTTCCTACTATGCATCAGTCACTCCGTCACAAAAACTCAAATATATCTTGGGATACAGAGAATAATATAAGAGCATTACATTATAGAGTTGGAAATAACACATAGGGAGGAGCCTAAGCCATGTCACAGATGCATGAATGAGGGAATTTTCTCAATCTCAGGAGGCAGGCAGAGCAGAAGGGCATGTCTGATGGAGTTCCCTAATGGAGGAACTTTAGAATTTGGCCAGTCTTTGTCATCTGGTGGGGGTGGTCTTTGCACTCACTGCTGCTACTACTGGCTTTATTACACTCGGAGGTGATCTCAACAGACAATATCTCTTTGGAGAAGGCATGTGTCTGCCTAGAAGGTCTGCTGGTCATTTCACTCATGTAAACTAGTATTTGGAACTTTAAAAATATTTTTTTTTCCAAATGTTTCTCTAATGTATGTGAATTTGTTTTACACTATATTCATTATTTATTTTCTATTAATGAATCGTTTGATTATTTCCCTTTGGTGAGCAGAATTTTTCAGCAGTTGAAGATCTGAATAATGCAGAGATAACTAATTATGTGTGTTTTTTTTTTTCAGCATGCACATTTCTGATGAAGAAAGATTCTTACCGAGGGAACATAAAAACCAAACATTTTAAATTGCCATTGTCTAGAAAATGTGATGGGAAAATGCTCTCGATTAGTTTGAAAATTAATGACTAGGCTAAAGGGGGGAGGAAAAAAGACATTATCTCTCTGTTAAACTAGCAGAAAATTGTGACAAGTCAGCAGATCAGGCCTCTGGGATTTGTTACCCCACCATTTAGTGGATTAACTGGGAATCTGAGCCTTTCCTTTCTCTGACCCATCTTTTCATTTTTTTAAAATAAGGCCCTTTCAGTGCTGGTAATCAAGAAATCTATGAATCCATGAAATTTCAAAATAAAAAGAGAAATTGATTCTCATTAGAATAAATAATTTATGTACTTTTTGATCTCTAATCCCGAGGCACCTGAACAAATCAACCAAGGAACGCCCTCCAACCCCAAAACCAATGCATAAAATTCTTTTATGTAATATTATAACAGAGAATAAAAATGAGGATTAAAAGAAAGGAAACCTAATGATATCAACTCTTGGAATACTACATGAATTTTCTTTTACACTTAGTAAATAAATGGTTCTACATTTTATTATTTCCTATTTGGACAAGGCATTAATATCTAGGACTAATGTCCAATGGCCATGATGGCTGGTGACATCAGCATCTGTTCTGCTGAGCCCCAATTTGTACCATTCTAATGGTGACATATTTTTACCCTTGCTTATATTCACTGGGAAATCTACATGGCCTCCTTGCTAACCTCAGTAATTAAGGGTAGACAGATATTTTGAGATTTATCTGTCAGTTATTATAAAAATGGTCCAGCTTTCAGATTGGACAGGCTAGACACTACCTGGAATGATTCCTACTTTCTTTGTAGTATCCAATATTTGTTGGCCCCCCTTGACATAGATTATGGTAGTTATGTTTAAATGAACAAAATATAAGTATAGATAGTCTACTTCTTAACAAAATTTCTTCCAGAAAAATAGAATTTCCTTCTCAGACAGGCTGTAGACAGACTAGGAAGGGGGCCCACCAAGGTAGAGGAAAACCACAGGTTCTGTGGTTAGATCAAGCTAGGAATAGGAAGAGCCAATGACTGACTTAATACACAGGTGTTATTGGTAAATTTCTATAGAAATCAGGGGTAAAAAAAAAAAAAAAAAAAAAGACCTTTTCTTAAGCCCAAAGACTTAACAAGAGCAAAACAGTAATGATCCTAACGAGATGAACTTAAGAGAAAGGTCTTAGTAGAAAGGTATAAAAAAGAACAACACCAGGGGGAAAAAAGGGTCGGGGGAGCACCCAGGTGGGTGAAATGTCTGACCTTTGATTTTGGCTCAGGTCATAATCTCAGAATCTTGAAACTGAGCGCCACTATGGGCTCAGTGCTGAGTGTGGAGCCTGCTTGGGATTCTCTCTCTCCTTCCCCATGTACTCCTCCCTCCCTTCTCTAAAGAAGGAAAAGAAAGAACAACCCTGGGATAATCACTCTCAAATCAGGTTGTGGTCAGAATTTCCAGGAAGTCTTGATAAACATAGGTTTTCTAGTCATATCCCAGTATACAGAATCAGAACCTCTGGGGATAGGGACTCCATCTCTGTATTCTATAATGCATGCAGCTCATTCAGTCACCCATCAATTGTGTCTGATAGTGGTTAGGGTATACTGTACAGAACAATATCTATGCATATTATTCTGTATGGACTTCTAGCTGCATGATAATATATATATGACTATATATATATAATATATATTATATATATATATATATATATATAATATATATTATATATATATTTTTAAATACAGGAAACAATAATTTTCATTTATTTATTTATTTTCAGTGTAACAGAATTCATTGTTTTTGCACCACATCCAGTGCTCCATGCAATACATGCCCTCCTTAATATTCACCACCTGGCTCCCCCATCCCCCCACCCCAACCACTTCAAAACCCTCAGCATGAGCATTGGAGGTGAGTGTCTAGGGGCAGATGGAGAAGGAGAGAGAATCTTAAGCAGATGCCCAACTGAACATGGAGTCAGTCTCATGACCCTGAGATCATGACCTGAGCTGAAATCAAGAGTCAGCTGCTTAACCAACTGAGCCACCAAGATGCCCCTAAATTTGATTGAATGGAAGGATATAATGGATGGGATTTAAGAACTTGTGTATAGTACCTTTTTTCATACTTCTGGTAAAAGTACACACTTGGAGACACTTAGGTTTGAATCTCTAACTTCAGGAGCTGTATGAACATGGAAAATCACAAAAACTCTCTAGAATATACTCTTCTTTGTTAGATCAAAAGTAGCATTGCGTAGCTCTTAGTTATTATGAGGATTAAATACAAACAATGTGGACACATTTCTAGGTAGAATTCCTCACCGATACGTTGAGGGGGGGTGGGCAGAAGAGATAGTAATTACAACCACAATTCTCACAAATTATGTGATTTTTTAAAAAGATTTTTATTTATTTATTTGACAGAGAGAGAGATCACTCTTATTGTATCTGTTAATCCATCATACATTCAAGTATAAAGCCTGCAGAAAAAACCACCATAAAATAATTATGCAATTTGATCAGTAGTTATAAAGTGAGCTCCCATGTAACCAAGCTCCCGTTACCCAGTAGACACTGGTCAGCCTCCCAAAGCCCTCAATTCCCTTCTTCAACATCATCTTTCTGTCCTCAGAGTATACATCATTCTAATGTCCATGATAATCACTTTCTGCTTATCTTTATAGTTTTACTACCTTTATGCATCCCTAAAAATAGTTTTATTTTTTTAACAAGCCTGTTTTCTAACTTTATGTAAGTGAAATAACACCCTATATATTTCTTTTTTCTCTATCTTCTTGTTAGAAAAGTTTATTTATTTGAGACAGAGAGTATGGGTGTGGAGAGAGGAGCAGAGGGAGAGGGAGAGGGAATCTCTTTACAGACTCCCCACTGAGTGTGGAGCTCCAAGCCAGGCCTGGAACTCATGACCCTGACATCATGACCTGAGACAAAATCAAGAATTGGACACTTTATTTACTGAGCCACCCCAGCTCCCATTTTTCTCTATTTTACCTTTATTTTTCAAAATTATGTTTGTGAGATTCATGTTATTTGGACATTCCTTTTTTTCTTTTAAGATTTTATTTATTTGACAGAGAGAGATCAAAAGTCGGCAGAGAAGCAAGCAGAGAGAAAGGAGGAAGCAGGCTCCCTGCGGAGCAGAGAGCCCATGGTGGGACTTGATTCCAGGACCCTGAGATCATGACCCAAGCTGAAGGCAGAGGTTTAACCCACTGTCCGGGTGCCCTGGACATTCCTTTTTGTTTGTTATATAGCATTCTATTGAATAAATGGGCTCCAGGTCATATATACATTCCATTGCAGACATTCATTTTGTTTCCAGCTTCAATCTGTTATAAACCATGTTGATGTAGACATTCTTATATAGATTTGCTGGTGCTCAGGTGTCTTTGGGTCCCCACTAAAGTAGATACTGAGATAAGGATGTGGCATGGAAACTTTATTGGGGAAGTCTACTTTCTCTGGGAAGTGGAAGTGAGGGAGGAGATAGAGCAGGTGAGGGAAGGAGGACTCT
>NC_081557.1:209996165-210275273 GCF_022355385.1 Mustela nigripes | reverse complement strand
GCGCACTGCACCAGCCATGGGTGAGGGAGGACTCCGCGCACTGCACCAGCCATGGGGGAGGGAGGACTCCGCGCACTGCACCAGCCATGGGTGAGGGAGGACTCCGCGCACTGCACCAGCCATGGGTGAGGGAGGACTCTGCGCACTGCACCAGCCATGGGGGAGGACGTTCTCACGGCTCAGGGACTGCAAAAATGTCAGAGCAGAGTGTTTCAGAGCTCTTGTAGTCCACCAAGTTCCCATTTTTCTTTGAGTGGGTCCTGGTAAGTCATTGATTTCTTATCAAAATTTCATTGGCTTTAAGAAGTTTATGAAATATTTATTCAGCCTTATTAGTTGTGTTTGCGGTAGGTCATGTAAGGAACAAGAAATCCCTCTTTTGTATTTCAACTTGCTTCCTAACAGTATTTCCCCCACCCCTATTGTGCTTTTATTCAGAGGTAGGTGGAGGTGCATATATGCGTGCGCGCACACACACACACACACACAATGAAAGCATTATCATAGTGTTCGGTTTTTTCTTTTCATCCTTAAAGTAGAATCATCTGTGGATGTGTTAGTTAGTCGTATTGAACATAAAAAGTCTTGTGGGTTATCTTGTTATCCCGGATAAGTTCAGTATGACTACTCGTTTCTGTGTGAGCATCCTTCACTGAACATACAGGGCTAAAAAATGTATATTTTATCATATATTTCTGATTTATTTTCTACCTCAGTGTAGCCATGGTGAATAAAAACAATATTTTTCAAAGGAAAATCTTCAATAAAATTATGACATAAATGGTAAGATGTTGCTTTTGCAAAAAAATAATAAATAAAATAAAATAAAATGTTACATTTTCAGGATGTTAGTAGGTACACCAAAAGAACACACTAGTCTAGTTAGAAGATTGGGCCTTCTCAAGTTTTAGCAAACCTCACTTTAGCCATTCAAAGTATTAATAATTGCACAAAGATCATTATTAGTCTCAGGAGCCAGTGACTTGGACAATGCTTCCTCAGGCAATAGCACTGCTATGACCACTTCCTAATCCAAGTGTTTCATGTTCCAGGACATCTGAATGCAAAAATGGTACACTCTAGAATAAGTCAGTTGAAGATAAGATCTTGCCAAAATACAGCTTTCTTGTATTTTGCATTATTATTTGTAGAGAAACTGATAACCAGAACTTTGGAATGCAACCATTCTTTTAAATTCCAAACTGACTACCAGTATTCCCTAATGATCTTCTCTCTTCCTTAGTTGCAAAAATGTATGTTATGCCGTGTCTACAAGGAGAGATATGGCATATGTGTTCCATATATCACATGTGAATTCACTTGCTCTGGTCACAAGCCCTTAGAGCTATGCACTTGTGGCCTTTGGAGGGATCACTGAGTGGAATTAAAGTTTAGGGTTTTTTATAGAACTAGCTTACCAACCAGAGTTTGAAAGCTTGATTTAGCCTCCCAGAGAGCAGCCTGGGATGTGTCATACTACAATAGGGACACCATGAGGTCATGGAAAAAGCACTGTTTGTCTTTCAGAATGGGTTCAAATTTGAACTGGCTATATCCCAGATGATTGACCTTGACAACATGTACCTAGGTTCCCAGCATTCCAGTGTATCTGTCGGAGATGTGGTATCAACTGTTCAGTTGACAGGGTCTATCTACTGGAGTGACATCTTTGCAAACTGTCAACACATGGAAATAAATCCAAATACTAGGGATTTGTTTCTTGCCTCTTTTTAGGGATGAGCTTATTCTCATCTCATTCTTACCCTTCATGCGGCCTGGAGGGAGACAGTGGTGTCACCTCACAACCATTTTTCACCTTTCACAGAGCAGCCCAGGAAAGTAACACTGTCTAAGCTGTCATCACCTCTCACCTGGACCACAGCAAAGCATTCTACCTGGGTTTCCCTGGCCCACAATTGTTCCCAACAGTGCATTCTCCAGGGAGCCATCGCAGAGATTTTCTGAAATGTTTTAAAATGAAGTCATGTTATTCCTCTGCTTAAAACACCCCAAGTCTGGCCAGCACACAACCACTGGAAACCTGAAGCCCTGCTTTGTTCACAAGTCTCTGCAAACCCTCAACCACCACCTGCTTTTCTAACCTCACCTCCTGCCACTCCCTCCACCTCCAAGTTCCAGGCTTGCTCGCCTTCTTTCCATTTCTCACTTAAAGCAGTTTATTTTCTAACTTACCTCATGACCTTTGCACATTCCATTCCCCCTTCTAGGCATGCACTTCCCTGGGTTCTTCACAAGGAATGCTCCTCTTCACCCTCCCAGTTTCATGTCCCGTCTCCAGAAAAACCATCCTCACTTGCCCTATGTACTCTTTCCCCAGCATCTCTCACTTTGTTGACATTGCCCTAGTTACTTCCCTGGCAAACCAATCGCAGTCTCCAAGTATCTCTAAAGCTCAGGCTTACCGTTTTGTTTTCTGTTTCCTCCCAACCCAATGGAAGTTCCAATGGAAAGCTCATTTGCCACAGTCAGTGCTGGGTCATGGATTTCTTGAAGGGTGCCTGGCACAATATAGGTTCTCGATAAACATTTGGGAATGCAAGGGCCTTTGGAATCCAATTCAGACTACCTCTTCTTTATCACAAACCACCTCCTGCTTTACATTCCAACACCACCAACAGAGTCTATCACTTTGCCTTTCAACATCTGTTTTTTCCTCAAGAAAAGAATGCTTCCCTGTTGCCTAATCTTGCATACTCTTCTTTAGAGATGAGCTCCATCAGCACCTTCTCCAGGAAACCTCTGTGAATCTCCTTAAATTTTGTTTGCTTGACCTCCTTAAAAGCTCCTTCTGTGGCTGAGTGACCTTTGGCATAACTTTACTATTTGCTTACCAAGTGCTTCCAGATTATTTGTGTTATGTTTGGTCTTGATTCCATCCTTCCATTCTCTGACAAAGGCCAGGGGTTTTGCTGTTGTTGTTATTGTTGTTTTTAATTTTTTTTTTTTTTTGAGAGTGGGACATGCATGCATATGTATGGAATGGAAAAGGCCAGAGGGAGACAAAAAGTATTTTAAGCAGACTCCTATCTGAGTGTGGAGGTTGACATAGGACTTAAACTCATGACCCTGAGATTATGACCTGTACAGAAATCAAGAGTTGGATGTTTAACCTGAGCCACCCAGATGCCCCTCCAGAGATCAACATTGTCTCTACATAGTCACAATATCTAGTACCATGCTAAATACATAGTAGGCGCCAAAAGAAATGTGTACTGAATGAAGAGCTGAATGAAAGGATGGCCAGTTAGCAAATAAATCAGCCTGAAATAAATCAAATAATTAAACATATGAAGGAACAGAAGAAAAGACATTTAACACATCTCTTCAGGCATTTCTCTGAGCATCCACCCTCCTGAGTTGTATTATTTGAGGGTTTGTGCTTATTCTAGGGACAAGTAATGATGAAGAATATAGTGTTTACAATGTTCTATGAGTGCTACATCCTTTCCTTCATCTCTCTCCTTAGGAGAGCCCAAAGAGTTAGAGCTATAGATAAGTTATAAATGAGTTTAGATTACATAAACAAGCCAGAGTCGATTGTCCAAGATCAAACAACCATGGAAATGACAAAAGTAGAATTATACCCAAGATTTTAGGTATATCCCATATATGGGCATGGCTATTGGGTCCACTTCCCCAGACTGGAAAGGGACACATGGTGTCTTTAATACACATACTCTGAGTTGAGACTTAAATTTTTAACCTGCTGGATTGGTGGCCAAAGCTACATTTATTTATATGAATTAAGAAAATAACTCCAAAGAATCTAATATTAGTACGAGTATCTCTGCCAAAGTTATAGAAGATGTAACACAATTTTCAAATAATAAAAATAGGAATGCCTGATGAAAACCAGAAGAGTTTATTTAAGGCTAAACTAAAATTATTCAAATCATAGCTGATGCTTGAGAGGACTTCATAGAATAGACCTCAGTAACCTCTCTCTCTCTCTCTCTCTTTTTTTTTCTCCCCTTAATTTGTTCAGGTACCAGAACATCTGGGATTTAAGATATTTTCTTCAGAACACTATCAAACATAAAACATAAAATAACTATTTGTCACTCACATGTAGACAAGTAATAGCATATTCCAATTACTTAAGAAGTCATTAATGTGTGTGTATGCATGCATGTGTCTCTTGCTAAAAAAAAAAAAAAAAAAGTAAATCCTTTATTTTGCCCATAAATTGATTTTTCAATTTATAATAGAGCCCTCTTTCTTAAAGATTTTTATTTATTTATTTCACAGAGAGAAAGAGACATAGCGAGAGAGGGAACACAAGCAGGGGGAATGGGAGAGGGAGAAGCAGGCTTCCCACTGAGCAGGGAGCCTGATGCGGGGCTTGATCCCAGGACTCTGGGATCATGACCTGAGAAAAAGGCAGGTGCTTAACGACTGAGCCCCCCCAGGCACCCCTAGAGCCCTCTTTCTAATATCAGCTAGCCTAGGTAGGGGGGTGCTTTCTAAATCAAGGATAATCTAACAATCTTTCACTGAAGCAGTGATATAAATGCTTCTGTAGGTAATGCTCAGTCTTGCATTCCCTATCTCCCACTTCACACCACGCCTCTCCTTTCCAAGATGCCCTGTGGGTGTAGGAAGGAGCTCACGGCATCTTCTCAGAAACTGTGTGTTGAAAGAAGTTCTCAGATCCACACAGCACATTCTCTGGATGCTTGGAGATCCATGCTGGCAATGGCTGCATCAGTGTCTCCTGTGGATTAGTGTCCCCTGTGCTGCCTTGTCCCTGACCACCTTTAGAGTGTCCTCACAAGTTCATGATCCTAAAGACCCCTTTCTTAGGGTCCCATTAGTCTAATTCCCTGCTCTTAGAAACATCAGGTCTAAGGTCTCCTGAAGAACATGGGGAAACAAGGATGCTGCTACCCACTCACTGCCCAACTACCTCACACTGATGTTGCCACCATAGACATGTACCATCACACTGCATCAGCCAGCAGGTCTGGAAGCAGGTCTTCCAGGAGCTTATAGCCCATCTGTCCATTTGTTGGCATTTGGAAGTCTTTGATTACTACCTAGGTACCTTATCAATGGTGGAGAGGAGGAAAACAGACTCTAGAACCAGGTTCACTTCTTTTCCCAACTTTTTTCCTTTTTCCTCTTTATAGGAGAAGAAAAAGAAACTCAATTTTTAAAATTATGTGCATTAGCATTTTTTTCTATGGTTGAGAAAGTCTATGACTATTCTATTTTTTCAGTGACAAACTTTATTTTATCTCATTAAATTGCAAATTTTTACTGTATTACAATTTGAAGAACATTGATCTACTCCAACAACATCATTTAAAGATGAGATCAAAAGAGACTATATGACTTTCCTAAAATCTCAATTCTGCTTCTGACCAAACTGTTATTCTTAACAATTCTAAAAGGAGGTACTAAATTTTCATCCCCTAAATTCAGAGTACATGGTCATATATATAAATAGTGAGAAATAAGTGATTAAGTAAATAATAGATGTAATTTCTAAGACTGGCTTAGGTCTCTGAGAGTCTCTACTTTATGACTTTGGGTAACTGAGTTATACAGAACTTGAGACATCAAGCCCACGAGCAAAAGTGCATCCTATTATTTACTCAGTAGCCCACCCATTTAGGCATTTACCCATTCATTCATTCATTCATTCATCAAAATGTGTTGACAACCTACCTATTGTATTTTACTGATAAATGTTCTGATTGTTAAAGTATAATTTTGTACAACAAGCTTTCTTAAAGCAAAGGGAACTAGGAGACAAGCAATGTATGTTTGCAAGTGTCATCATGGATATTTAGAGGCTTCTGTGAGATCATGGAGACATTAGCTGCCACTGGAAAAGGGGTCCTATAGAAGGTGGCATTTGAAATTAATCTGAAAATAAAGTTTTACTAAACACTGGAAGCCATACTGGCAATAGTACAAGTTTAGGCATGGACACATAGAAAGATTTGTCACTTTGTACTGAAAAGTTCCTTATTCCTTAGTTGGAGTTTCAGTAATAGCTAATATCAGTGGGTTGCTTTATGTAGCAACTTAATATTTAAAACAAATAAATGGCATATAGTACTAATGGAAAGAAGTGGGAACAAAAAGTGGATTATGTGATAGAAGTCATTAGTTCAAGTATTTGTTATATAATTAACTAGTTATAATACTGTGTCAATTAGCCTCCTTTCCATATTTCCCCCCAGATAAACAGATTTATTTATTTTAGAGCTAGTGAGTGCACACAAATGTAAGGGAGAGGTTGGGGGAGAGGAAAGGAGAGGATCTCCCGCAGGCTCTCATCTGAGCTCAGAGCCTTACTTGGAACTTGATCTAATGACCCTGAGATCACAACTAGAGCCAAACCCACCAAGCTACCTGGGTGCTCCAGTAAACAAGTTTTAAATCATAAGCAATTATAACAATAACAAGAATTACTAAAGCATGTCACTGGCATGTATTTTTAAACTAATTAATCCTTATAACAACACTATCACACAGGGACACCTGGGTGGCTCAGTTGGTTAAGCATCTATCTTCAGCTCAGGTCATGATCCCATGGTCCTGGAATTGAGTCTTGCATTGAGCTCTTTGCTCAGTGGGGAGTCGGCTTCTCCTGCCTACCACTCCCTCTGCTTGTGCACTTACTCTCTCTTTCCATGACAAATAAATGAATAAAATCTTAAACAAACAAACAAACAAACAAAAACAATGACACTATCATGTAGATACTCTTATTTTTTCCCGTTTTAGGGATAATCAAAGTCTCATTTTTAAAATCTATGAAATATAGAGGTGTGGGGGCTTCTAGTAAGGAAAGCTGTTTCATGGACTGCCCACACTTCTAAGAAATCTGCTTCACTAACTGTGGAAATCTACCTTGCCCATTCAATAGAATCACCTAGAAAGCTTTTCTAATTACTAAAGCATGACCACTACCCAGATAAATTCAATGAGGATATACAGTTGGGTTGTCCCAGTTTACAGGTATCCTCAGAGTAGTCTAGTGTGCAGCCTAATGAGTGCAGCCCTGATGTCAATCTGTTCATCCACCTCCCCAGACAGTTCTGAGTCATGTTGAAAATTTTTCTCGTAACCCAAAGGTTAGAAATGAATAAGAAGGATGCATGGTAGAAGCAGAGGTGATGATGGCTGAGGAGACTAGGAGAAAACACTGTGCAGAGACCACAGCCAGGCTTCAGGTTTAGCAGTGAAAGCAATTTGACTTGTTCTTCATAATTTAAATAAGCAATGTGAGCCAGCATTGCAAGTTCAGGAGAGATTTCTTTTCCTATTTACCACAAGTGAAATTTAAGACATTGGAACCAAGGCTTCACTAAGAGTAGTTAAATGAGAGGGGCACCAGGTTGGCTCAGTTGGTTAAGCATTCGACTCTTGGTCAGACCATGGCCAGACCATGACCATGGGAGGTCATGATCTTGGGGCTACAAGATCAAAGCCCTAGTGGGCTCCATGCTCCACTCAGTATCTGTTTGAGGTTCTTTCCCTCTCCCTCCTCCCCTGCTCCTTATGCTTGCTCTCTCTCTTTAAAATAAATAAACAAACAAAATCTTATTAAAAAATTAAGTTGAACTCATGAAAGAAATTGAAGAAGACACAAAAAGATGGAAGACCATTCCATGCTCTTGGATCAGAAGAATAAACATTGTTAAAATGCCTATACTGCCTAGAGCAATCTATACTTTTAATGCCATTTCGATCAGAATTCCACCGGTATTTTTCAAAGAGCTGGAGCAAGTAATCCTAAAATTTGTATGGAATCAGAAGAGACCCCGGGTCACTAAGGAAATGTTGAAAAACAAAAATAAAACTGGGGCATCATGTTCCCTGATTTCAAACATTACTACAAAGCTGTGATCACCAAGACAGCATGGTACTGGCATAAAAACAGACACATAGACCAGTGGAACACAGTAGAGAACCCAGATATGGACCCTTAACTCTATGGTCAAATAATCTTTGACAAAACAGGAAAAAATATACAGTGGAAAAAAGACAATCTCTTCAATAAATAGTGCTGGGAAAACTGGACAACTATATGTAGAATAATGAAACCCGACCATTCTCTTACACCATACACGAAGATAAACTCAAAATGGATAAAAGACCTCAACATGAGACAGGAATCCATCAGAATCCTAGAGGAGAACATAGGCAGTAACCTCTTCAATATCAGCCACAGCAACTTCTTTCAAGATATGTCTCTAAAGGCAAAGGAAACAAAAGCGAAAATAAACTTTTGGGACTTCATCAAGATTAAAAGCTTCTGCACAGCAAAGGAAACAGTCAACAAAACAAAGAGGCAACTGACAGAATGGGAGAAGATATTTGCAAATGACAGTCCAGACAAAAGGTTGATATCCAGGATCTATAAAGAAGTCCTCAAACTCAACACACACAAAACAGACAATCATAAAAAAAAAAAAATGGGCAGAAGATATGAGCAGACACTCCTCCAATGAAGACATACAAATGACTATCAGATACATGTAAAAATGTTCATCATCACTAGCCATCAGGGAGATTCAAATTAAAACCACATTGAGATACCACTTTATACCAGTTAGAATGGCCAAAATTATCAAGATAGGAAACAACATGTGTTGGAGGGGATGTGGAGAAAGGGGAACCCTTTTACACTGTTGGTGGGAATGCAAGTTGGTGCAGCCACTTTGGAGAACAGTGTGGATATTCCTTAAAAAATTAAAAAATAGAGCTTCCTATGACCCTGCAATTGCACTACTGGGTATTTACCCAAAGATACAGATGTCGTGAAAAGAAGGGCCATCTGTACCCCAATGTTTATAGCAGCAATGGCCACGGTCGCCAAACTGTGGAAAGAAGCAAGATGCCCTTCAACGGACGGATGGATAAGGAAGATGTGGTCCATATACACTATGGAGTATTATGCCTCCATCAGAAAGGATGAATACCCAACTTTTGTAGCAACATGGATAGGACTGGAAGAGATTATGCTGAGTGAAATAAGTCAAGCAGAGAGAGTCAATTATCATAAGGTTTCACTTATTTGTGGAGCATAACAAATAGCATGGAGGACAAGGGGAGATGGAGAGAAGGGAGTTGAGGAAAATTGGAAGGGGAGGTGAACCATGAGAGACTATGGACTCTGAAAAACAATCTGAGGGTTTTGAAGGGGCAGGGGATGGGAGGTTGGGGGAATCAGGTGGTGGGTATTAGAGAGGGCACAGATTGCATGGAGCACTGGGTGTGGTGCAAAAACAATGAATTCTGTTCTGCTGAAAAGAAATAAAAAATTAAAAAAAATTAAATTGAACAAGACCCCTGAACACAACAGGAAGCTCCACCACATTTAGCTATAGGCTTGGTGCTTGGAAGGGTTGAAGGGTGGGGAAGTAACAGAGTTCTACATAATAAAGCAACATGAGGTAAGCTCTGTGTGGGAACTTCATTCACATTACTTTATTAAAATCATGGAGAAGAGATTAAACAGCAATGAAAATAGAGGGAAAGAATCTCGCTGTTGGAAGTTAGTTTTAAAGTTGCTAAACACACAGATTAGGAGAGTAGAAATAATGAAAATGTGGCCAAAAAAAAAGGTTAAGATGTAAAATATGTCATGATTAGTCATTCCATCTAACAGGAAACATCAAAGGGATCTTATATCTAAGAAATGAATGGCCTTACGAATGGGGAAAAGTTGGTATCTGCATTGGAAACACAAAATCCAAGAAGATTAGTATCTTAGTTTGCTTCTCCATAGTTACCTCTATTTTGTCTCCCCTTGCTTTGGGCTATTTTGACTCTGAGAATGGAAAGATCAGACGCACAATGGGGTTTTAATGGAACATGCAGTGTACCTGTTTACATAGATCCTCTTGTTTATCGTTTGTAGTAACGTTGTGAGATAAGCATTATTGGACCCTTCGACAGGTGAGAAACATGTCCAAGGCACTGAAGATGGCAATTCTCAAGATCACACAGAGGGTGGAGAGTTGAGATTTGGGCATAAACAGGATTCAAAGCCTGAACGGATTCCATTCCAGCAATCCAGCTGCTTTGGAACTCGTCTGGAAGAGGAGTTAGAATTTCAGCCCTTGTACCTTACCGCTACGTCCTAGTGCATTTGCCACACCTATTATCACACATACCACTTCTGTGAGCCTGGATTTCCTCAGGAAGGAAGTTAGGAAAACAATAAGTAGCTCCCAAGGTTGCAGAGGTAATTCCAGGGGGTCAAATCTGTGAAGTCACTGTTTTCCATCATTTTGTTATGAGATCGTCAAACATACGGCAAAGCTGAAAGAACTTTACAGTAAATACCCACACAGCTTTGGAGTGAAAGTCTATGTTTAGCGCGTTGCTACAGTTGCTGTGCTGCATATCTGTCCCTCTATTCATCACTCTATTCACAAGTCCACCTTATTTTTGGATGCATTTACAAATAATTTGCAGACATCAGTAAACTTCTTTATGTATCTGATATTGGTTTTCAGTTGTCAAAATCTTTATAAGAGCATGGGTCATCATTATTAAAATTATGCTTCTTATTGTAATAGTTTCCTCCCATTACTTCTATCATCTGCCCATTTCCAATTTTGATAGTATTTGTCAATTATGCTTTGTTATTAGACAGCACTTCCTAACAGTTTAAAAAAAAAAAAAAAAAAAAAAAGCTTCTGCTTCCTCCTGGCCAGCTCAGGGACCGTGTCTCTCTCTCTCTCTCTCTCTCAAGGACATACCTGTTTTTTGTTCTTAGCTCTCCCAATCCAGTCTGCCTCCTTCACGCCAGTTACTTTTTCAATATCTGACCATTTCTTCAAACATATTGAGAATAGTATGTGCCCCACATAAGAGTTTATTAAAATATTCCTATAAAGCATGGGGTAGAAACTGAAGAGAAGCAAGCATTTACCATGCACTGTGTCAGTTTTATTTTTATATTTTATTCTATAATATATAAGAACAAAATACATATATCTTATGTATGATATATAATGTAATATTCATAATCATTTATTATTCATTTACATTTTACAGAATATATAATTATATCCACTTATATATTCTATCCATACTGTAAAATATGATTATTGTTCGTGATAGTTGTACATTATAGAATACATCTAATATAATATGTGGATAATAAATACAAATTATCTCTTTACCATTAATTTATATGTAAATAAATATATTTATGTGAATGGCCCATAAAACCGGACCATACTTCTATTTCAGTAAAATGCTGAAAAATTAGAAAAAATTAAAAGCGAAAGAAGGAGCTAAGAGAATTGCCATATCTTGAACAGAGCAGGACAGAACAGACTAATGCTCTGGATTCATTGAAAAAAGGTAAAATATTTAAGTCAGGAAGACTGCAGAAGCTATTGGACTTTAAGGGTGTAATTGGCATGATGTGAGAGTTTCACTGCAGTTACAAGAGAAAGTAATGCCATCATCATCCACATGCTACATGATATTATCATCTCACCGAGGATTAGAAAGCAGACGTCATTCTCTCCGAACACAGATATTTTAGTTTCTATGAAGTTGCTAAAGAATAAAGTGAACAGTCACGAATTCTAGAGAAGTGCTCTGATTCACACATTGACATCTGGCCCTGTTCCATGCAGTTTTCACAAAATGTACAGCAAACTCCCCAAAGCTTTCTTAGTGTTGGCAGTGGCACCAGGAGCCAAGCACGAAGCAAAATATTAACAATTCAAACAAAGAACGGGTCACACCATGTGAGGTTCAGAACAAAGTGCCTCTATTTCCCCAGAGTTTATGCCAATGACAGAGCCTCTTGCACATCTCATTAACAATGTTCTGATGGCTTCTCCCAGAAGGATGTATTGACTTTTGTTGGCATTGAAAAGATGCTCAAAGATCAAAATAATAAAATCAAGTGACAACAATCTCTGTAGGAATGGGATGCTTCTGCTCAATACCTTCTGAACTGGTTGCATCGAGAAGAGGTATTTCCTTTGGAGAACCCTATGTGAGGGTTGCCTTTTGCTGGGGGTGTCACAGCATCTGAGACAGAGGAGGTGTTGGTACAACATATGCCATATCTCAAGGATGGCTACATCTCTCCAAATGAAGGCTGGCAGTGCAGGAAAACTCAGAGACACCCTCTGGAGGATACCTGCTCCAACATTGTGAACATCAAATCCACCTAGCTCTTCAGGTCAAAAAGTACCTCTTCTCAGCAGAGAGGACAAATAAGAGCCCCTAACAGCCTTTGAGATCCCTGACGCTGTAGGAAAAACTGGTTTCTTTCTCTAAAGCGATTAATTAGAAATGAAGTGCCAGAATGGGCACTTGCTATCAATTCAGAATCCTAGGCTTATTTTGAGTACTTGATGTATGTCTATCAATTTATGTACATAATCTCTATTCTTCTAGTATCATGCACATTAAATATTATTGCACCTCTTTACAGACTATGAGGCTGAGGTGTCACAGGTAAATAATCTTTTTTTTAAAAATTTTATTTATTTATTTGTCAGAGAGAGAGAGAGAGAATAGACAGACAAAGTGACAGAGGGAGAAGCAGGCTCCCTGCGGAGCAAGGAACCTGATGTGGACTCGATCCCAGGACGGTGGGATCATGACCTGAGCCAAAGGCAGATGCTTAACCAGCTGAGCCACCCAGGTGTCCCCACAAGGTAAATAATCTTGTTCGAGTTCCCATGACAGTACAATGACCTCATGGCACTACTGAATAGTGTCTGTGGTATGGAAACTCAGATACGTCAAACTCTAAAGTTTATGCTTCTACCAATATTCCATACCATTGGTTTCATAGAATGTTTATTAATTACTGGATACTTTTTTATGTCCTAGCAATGTAGGTTACACAGGAGATGTATTTTAGAACAGTTCTCAAAAGTTCTCAAAGTTTAACATGCATACAGACCAGCTGAGGATCTTATTAAATGCAAACTTTGATTCAGCTAGACTACAGTGGAGACTGGCAAGTGCCCTAAGTGGGTCCTGCTGATCATAGGAGCACACTTGAAGTATCAGAGTTTAGAGCATAGAATCTTTAAAAAAAAAAAAAAAGTTTTTTTTTTTTTTTTTTTTTTTTTTTTTTTAAGAGAGAAAGGGAGAACATGAGAGCAAGTGAAGAGGGGATGTGGGCAGAGGGAAGGAGAAAGAGAATCTTCAGAGGTCCTATGCTCAGCACTGGGCTCCATCTCATGACCCTGAGATAATGACCTAAGCCAAAATCAAGAGTCATAAGTTTAAGGGATTGAGCCACCCAGGCACCCCAAGAGGATGCAATCTAAGGAACTAAGACCTTAAGCCGTTTCAACATAACACTTATGAGTATTTGTTTAAGGTAGCACTTAGTAGATGGGGGTTCTTCTCAGGATCAGTGTTTCTTGGGTCATGATCAATGGTAGTTTCTACATGGGTTATCTTCACATTGGGAAACTTTAATTTTCTTTTATTCAACTCATCAACGGAGACTCATTGGCTGTGTACAAAAATATTCAGAGCCAACACTTGTTGGTTGCTTTATAATTTAAAAAATGTCTTTGTATGTGTGATCTTATTCAATTCTCAGGAAAAGTAAACAAAGTAGGCATTGTTACAGACAAAATGTTAAGTTGATAATATTAAGATTCATAGAGATGAGGTGACATGCTGACTTGTGTCACAGATTTTATTAGCATATTCTGTTTTTCTGAACCCTGGTATCATACTGAGACATAATTTGCAAGACCTTGATGGCAGGTGTATTAGTTTGCTTAGAGCTTCACCCAAACCTGGGGTGGCTTAAATGATAGAAATTTCTTCTATTTACATCTCTGAGTTCTGGAGGTTAGAAATCTGAGACCAAGGTGTTGGTAGGATTGATTCTTTCTGAGGGTTTTGAAGGAAAAATTGAGCTATTCCTCTCTTCTAGCTTCTAGCTTCTGGTTTGCTAACAATCTTTAGTGTTTCTTGGCTTATGGAGTCATCACCTTGATCTCTGCCTTCATTTGCAAAAGATATTCTTCTTATGTAGGTGTCTATATCCACATTTCCCCTTTTTATAAAGACACAAATCATTTGAGACTGGGGGCTCACCCTACTCCAAGATGACCTCTCTTAATTTAGCTAAATACATCTTGAATAACCCCACTTCTGAATAAGGGCACATTCTGAGGAACTGGAGGTTAGGACTTCAAAGTAAGAATGTGGGAGTAGTTGGTCACAATTCAATCCATAATCATTGATATCACCTGGTTCTTATTTGGGGATTGCTTATGATCTACTTGAGCAGACAACTATACACATATCCAAATCAATATACATAAAGACAGGAAATGACAATTTTCCAGTGAGTCTTAAAAACTCATTAGGTAAAGAAGATAATCTTCTCATGGGTCAACCAAGATAGCTTTTGTAAATTGGTCACCAAGTTTATCCTTGGAGTAAAAGACAAAGACAAGATATGTAAGATGGAGAAATGAAAACATTCCACGTGTCAAGAACAGTGCTTGCCTACTTATGTGTGGAGCTGGTTTGATTTGTTGTTGATTCTCCAGTTCTTTTTTTTTTTTTTAAGATTTTATTTATTTGACAGAGATCACAAGTAGGCAGAGAGGCAAGCAGAGAGAGGAGGAAGCAGGCTCCCTGCTGAGCAGGGAGCCCGATGCGGGACTCAATCTCAGGACTCTGAGATCATGACCTGAGCCGAAGGCAGCGGCTTAACCCACTGAGCCACCCAGGCGCGCAATTCTCCAGTTCTTTAAGGTGTAGAGATAGCTGGTGTGTTCTGGATTTTTTAACTTTTTGAGGGAGGCTTGGATGGCTATGTATTTCCCCCTTAGGACAGCCTTTGCTGTATCCCATAGGTTTTGGACAGAAGTGTCTTCATTCTCATTGGTTTCCATGAATTATTTCAGTTCTTCCTTGATCTCCTGGTTGATCCAAGCATTCTTAAGCAATGTGGTCTTTAGCTTCCAGGTGTTTGAGCTCCTTCCCAACTTTTCCCTGTAATTGAGCTCCAGTTTCAAAGCATTGTGATCTGAGAATATGCATTTCAACGGACGAATGGATATGGAAGATGTGGCCCATATACACTATGGAGTATTATGCCTCCATCAGAAAGGATGAATACCCAACTTTTGTAGCAACATGGACAGGACTGGAAGAGATTATGCTGAGTGAAATAAGTCAAGCAGAGAGAGTCAATTATCATATGGTTTCACTTATTTGTGGAGCATAACAAATAGCATGGAGGACAAGGGGAGATGGAGAGGAGAAGGGAGTTGAGGAAAATTGGAAGGGGAGGTGAACCATGAGAGACTATGGACTCTGAAAAATAATCTGAGGGTTTTGAAGGGGCGGGGGGTGGGAGGTTGAGGGAATCAGGTGGCAGGTATTAGAGAGGGCACAGATGGCATGGAGCACTGGGTGTGGTTCAAAAACAATGAATACTGTTACAATGAATAAATTTAAAAGAATTTAAAAAAATAATAAAATAAAAGAATATTGCATAAAAAAAGCATAAACAAAAACAAACAAACCAAAAAACAAAAAAACAAAAAAACAAAAAAACAAAAAAACCAGTGCTTGTCTAAGAGAGAGGGAAAGTCAATCCCTGAAAGATGTTCTGCAAATAGAAAGTAGAGGGTTTTCTTCTAAGCTATAAATGGGCAGAATAAGATTAGAATTAAGTAGCATTGATTTTATATTTGTTTCTGGAGATTAAAATGAAACAATTCAAGGTCTGGTTTTAGTCTGTAAAATGGGGATGCTAACTCCTATATCTCTGGAGTCGTTTTTTGTTGTTGTTGTTGTTGTTTCATTTTTTGTTTTTTAAACTTTAGAGCAGTGTTTGCTGAAGCATCTGTGTTAATATCTTGACCGATGCCTGTGGTATGGGGATAAAAATTAAAAAGAAGCCACTGTCTGAAGCAGAAGAGAACAGTTGTCAATATTGCATGCTAGAATCAAGGTGATTTTCCACTGAGAAATATAACTAATCTTCTGTTGAATTACAACAAACCCAGTTCCTGTTTATAGGCTTGAGGATTTAAGAGAGCAGGTTGCCACTTTTTAATTGACAGACAATTCTGAGACTCTGTCAAGAGGATTTATTTAAACTTTTCGGGACAGTCTCAGAACTCACAATCCTGTGTGTGAAAACAATTCATTCTCGGTTCAGAGAATGGCATCTTTGGGGAGTTGTCTTTGAAAGGATGTAGTCACCAACATCCACAAAGAAAGAAATGTTCACACCCTGAACAGAGATTATCTCACAAGATAAATCGCCATGCCCAGATTCAGACAGAAATGCATTTTGACAAGGTCAGAGACAGTCTTCTGATTCCTCAGACCTCAGATCCCTGAGACACACAAAGTTTCTTGTCTGAGCCGAAGAGCTGAGGGACTGGTGGAGAGAGAACTCATTAATTTTGTCAATACCCATCCCTCCAGTCTCAGCTTTTATAGACTGTCTTAAGTAAAAGACAAGCTTCTCTTCAGCTCCATATTCCATTCACACAGTGATTTAAGAATGGACCTTTTTATTTTCAGCTAATACCATCTTCTTTATCTAAGATTTGCAGGTCCCATAAATATGCTCATTCTTTACGCCTCCCATGTATAATCAATTATTCCCAAGCCCGAACTATTCTGTAATCAAATTGGTTTGTAGATCAATCAACACTTTGGATACATTATGCTTGCCTACATTTTCACAATTGGGTTTAAGTTCCCCTCAATTGAAAGTTTTCTGTGACTTCTCTCCCTTCTTGCCATTATACCTAACTCACCCTAATTTAGAATGGCCAAAGTTTTACACGTTCCACCTCTGCTTGTGCCAGACCAGTGGCAAATGTCACCGAAAAATCAAAGCATTCTTTCCTACTAAGCTTGGATAGGTTGCCACAGGATTTCACTTTTCATTAACATAATTCTCCAGCTTTGTCCCACCCATCCATCTCCCCCGAAAAAAGCAAAAAGATTTCAAGGTGACAGAAATATACAAGTAAAGGGATGGTGAGGTTGAAAGTCAAGGTAGGGCGTTCAGTGTGGATGCAGCTTTGCAGAACATGAGGGAAATATCCCAGCAGAGTGAGCAGATAAGTCAGATTCATGAGAAACATATAAAGGTTAAATTGAGTGACAGGAATTAGACACTGAGATCCAGAAGTCATATTCACTAATAATTTTTTTAAAGATTTTATTTATTTATTTATTTGACAGACAGAGATCACAAGTAGGCAGAGAGGCAGGCAGAGAGAGAGGAAGAAGCAGGCTCCCTCCTGAGCAGAAAGCCCGATGCAGGGCTCGATCCCAGGACCCTGGGATCATGACCTGAGCCAAAGGCAGAGGCTTCAACCCACTGAGCCACCCAGGCGCCCCTTCACTAATAATTTTAACTACTCATTACTGACCAGATGGTATACCAGGAATTTCATATATATATATTTTTTTTTTTTTTTACTTATCCTACCCAGCAGCTTGATAGGCAGCTATTACCCCTCCCCCACTTTTGCAGATGAGAAGCCTGTTTACCACTTAATTTAATGACCTTGCCCAATCATTAAGAAGTGAATAAAATTCTGTGTTCTTACCACTCTGCCTTGAGGGAAGGTGGAGACTCTCAAGAGTCCACCTAGCTTCTGGTAACCACTTGCTAACCCTCTTGCTAACATTTTGGGAATTTTATTTTGCTTATGTTCTACTGAATTGTTTAAAGAAATCTTTAGCCAAACTGAATAAAATAAAGTCCTTGAATGAAGGAAGGCAAGGAGAGTGATATTCTGTAATAGACTTCTATTTATGCAAACTGGAAATTTTCTAAACTATACAAGTTATTTTATTGCTGGTCAAATCTCAGGGTTAAAAGACAACATTTTTACAGAATAGAATTTCCCATTCATTTATAGGCACGTCTACACAAGCCCTGTCTGATCAATCATCTACAATTTAATTGAAATTCTTTCCTATAGGTTTTCAAGAATTGTAGGATTCATTATTCTACCCAGTATAGAAGAGAGGTTTGCCGTAAAATTTGTCCTTTACTCATCTTCTTGAACATCAGTTTCCAAGAGAAGACTCCAACTTCAAAAAAGAAACAGAAGCCACCATTTAGCTCAGTGAGAAGGAGGTGCAGCTGAACTCTAGTTACATCATTCAATCACTGAACAAAGATTTATTGTCTGCCCAATGTGTGTTAGTCATTATTCTATGTTCTAGGAGTACAACAGTGAGCATTGCCTTCATGAGATTATATTCCAGCAGTGTGGTACAAAGAAAAAAACATTGACATAATAAATGCATATTATATCATCTATTAGAAGGCAATGAATACTATGAGAGAATATAAATGTAGAGCAGGATAAGGGTGATCAGTGGTGCTGTGGTGGGGAGATCTTTGAAATATTAAATAGGGTAGTTTGGGTAGGCCCACTGAGAAGATGCTATTGAGTGATGTCGTAATGCTCATTTGAGTGACCCATGCTTGGAGGAACCATTGCTTGTTTCTCTCACAGGCTAGGATGTACTGGGTTGAATCTATCAGGGAGACATCTGGGTTTGGGAATAGATGTTGGTAGAAATTCAGCTACATTTGCCCAAACTGGACAGAGTGAGCTAGTAAACTACAGCAATTTATAAAAGTATAAAGAAACATAATCAATTGGTGAAAAATAAGTTATGGTCAAGAAAAGAGGCATGGGTCAAAGCTGGAAAAGCAGTGCCAAATATCAGACTTGACGTGCCAACTGAGTTTAAACAGTAACAAATGATTTGAGATTAGAAGCCAAAAGAATCAGGGGAATATCATGAATTAAAATTCATGAAGAGTCAAAGTTCAAGGAGTCTGATTATGTCAGAAATTGTTGGGCTGGCAAAGGTGAACTGATGAGGTTAATTGGTGGCAAAAGTAACCAATGATGCCTTAGCTATCTGGATGCTTTTCATTTGTCTACCATAATAGTATGGGAGGGACAAATCAATGGATAAAAGTTGGCATCTCCAAAAGGTCCATAGTAAAAAATGAGTAATGTGCTGGGCAAATGGTGCAGCATTAGGTATAAGGCAGAAACTATGATTTGGTTTCTCTGGGGAGTTTTATGATCATTCAGTCACCCTGTTTAAAGTATCTGAAGCTACTAAATGGAGATCGATACCAAAGAAAAAGAGAGAGAGAGAGAGACTTCAGGAGGGAGGACGAGATCACGCAAAGGCCAGGAGTTGCACTAGGCACAAGGTTGAGGTTAAGCAGGGTTAGAAGGATGGCTAAGAGACAGAAGCATACAGACAAACAGTGCAGGATCCTCAAGGAGCTCCACAATATGAGAAGAGTTGGGAGGTGAAACGACTGTCACAGAATACCTGAGAAGATCGTTTCTCCATTTTCACGCTGGGTCCTGATCATGTAAATCCCACCACTTTCCTAGGGTACATTTTTATTTAGAATCTTGCATTTCCTCATCTCCCTTAGGAGAGAGTCAGTACCATTTTAGAGTCAGTAGCTGGAGCAGCAACTTCTTGATTCAACAGCTTCTTGATTAGGAAGTGCAACCCTTTCATTGCTGGGCCAGTTTTGCAGAGTTGCTATGGGAAGCCTTCTTGGAAGTCCCCTTCAAAATTCATTTAGCTACCCATATCCCTTTATGGACAGATTTTCTGTTTAAACAAACTGGAGTGAGTTCTTGTTTCTGCAACTGAGAACTCTGACGAATATAGTATGGTCTTAAGACCTCCAGAAAGAAACGACTGGGCAAGGAAAACCAATGCAATTTTCCTTCATCTGTGCTTGCCTCGGTGCAGCAGCCCTTGTTTGGTAGTGAAGTCATTTGATTTATGACCAAGTCAGGACAGCAGTCTCTCCGGGGGGGAGGGGGGAATGCTTGTGTGGGTGACTTAATATTATAAAAGTGGTCATCAAAGTGATATGTAGTATCCAGAAAGAAAAGTCTATAGAAAGAAATGTGTGGCTATTGAAAAGTTACTTCCTTGTCATGTAATTCCGAATCATAAATATTCTTAAACATACTGCAGAATTCTGGATCATTGTTGTGATACCCAAATTAGATCACTCACTGTCTGACTCAGCTGTTAAAATACTACAATAAGGATAGAAACATAAAGAAGGGGGGACCACTGAATGACTCATTCAGTTAAGTGTCTGGCTCTTGATTTTTGGCTCAGGTCATGATCTCAGAGTCATAAAATAGAGCCCCTTGTGTGGATCCTTGATCAGCAGAGAGTCTGCTTGGGATTCTCCCCCTCTACACCTCCCCCAACTTGGATGCATGTCAGTGCATGTGTTGTCTCTCTCTCAAATAAATAAATCTTAAAAAAAAAAAAAAAAAGGAAAATGAGACAGATAAAGTGAAAGGAGAAGAGAAAGAGTAGGAGGTTGAGAAATAACATCAGGCATTTAATGAACTTTAGGAAAAGTAAGATGGACCAGACTTCTGATTACACTGCAGTTTTCATTTGGACATACAAGGCAACCAGGGCCCATAGTACTTGGGAAACCAAGGCCCATCGATCGTGTCTTTTTGTAGGGGAGAAAAGAATTCTGTTTTGTTTTATTTTTTTCCCTTTCTCTAGCTTTATTAATGATGGCGTTCCATTTCACACTTAAAGAGTTTTTATTTGGAGGATAATGTGTCACCTCTGATCAGAGATGTTCCACAATGAAGGAAGAATCACAAACATTTTGCTAGTTTATAGGACAGTGGAAGAAGTGACCATGGTCTTTGTATCTACCACTGCCATACTAGCTTCTTGAATCAGAGGAGAAAATAAGGTGTTTGATATCCTCTAGGTTTCACTAAATAAGTGGGCAGGGTTACCACACTGTCTGGAATGTCCATGAGCATGGTTTTTCCTGTGTCTGAAAGTAGACTAGAAAGGCTCTGCCTTCTCAAGGCCAGCACAGCAGCCTCTTGACTTCTTCACTCTGTACCAGTTCTCCCATTCAGTAAATACACCTGGAGAGGGTCCAATGTGCCTTTCAGACAAAGGGCTGACCCTTATGCCAATTTCTTAGTTCCAGGTTTTGTCTGAGATCCAGAGATGCTCCATGACATCAGTATAGGGATTTATTCCACAGACCTAGGCAACTCTTTCTCTCTTTTCAAGTCGCTTGAGTATACAGGTCCAAAGGTGTGTATTTGGGCTAGGACTAAAGGCAACATTTTTGCCTCAGTCATGAACCACGTTTTCCATTTTAGTTTTTAAGAAAACTTGCCCAAAGTGGTGCAGATTTCTAGTTCCTGTACTTAAAGTTGATTCTTTGTTCCTATTGACTGACATTAAAATAAGTAAACATGAATATTTTGTTAAGTCAATTTTACTAGCAAAATACTAGTTCTCATCATTTTATTAATTGGGGTTCTCATTAATTAATTAATTAATTAATTCTCATAAAAAAAGAAAGGGTTTCTTTCCCTATGTGCTGAACATCACTATTACAACCTCCTAACTTTACTATTAAAATGTGTAAAACCCCAAGAGTTGAAGAGACTTTTACAGTGTCACACAAGATGTATTTTAGGTTGGTTCCCAGAGGAAGTTGTTTTTGTTTTCTTCCCTTTTTCCTCCTTTCTTAGAAAAAAAAAAAAATCATTGCTTAGTTATACTTCATGGGAAAAGCATCATTAGCATTTTGTATTTTTTGGTAGGCTTTTCTTGTTCCCTGGGGATTATTCTACATCTGAAAAGGCATTATTCATTAATGAATAATGAGAAAGGTTTCAAGAAAGCTTTTCTCTTCAGCCCTGCTCCCAACCCACCCTCTTCCCCCAAATTGCATATGCATAGAATGGGTGATGGAGGCGAAGGAGTTACCACAGTCTTTTTGGGCATGGGCTTCCAGGTCCAAAGTCACATGCACCCCAGCAAGGACAGCCATCCCTAGCTACCATGGCTGCAAAAGATGGTTGTTGTCAGTGACTCCAAAAACAAACATGGCAAACTTTATTAAGGAGCACTCTTCAAACAGACATAATTGAACACGTAAATTGGATTTACACACTCAGATTTGGGGAACAGAGACTATAAACACAGAGTAAGATTTGCATTCACAAAATTATTCTGGACTGTACATACAAATCAGTTTGCATTCAATCTTTGAAAATGAGATCACATTTCTTCCGGATTTACCACACACTCCATGCTGGATAACTAGAGCAAATTGTTGTCACCAAGCTCAGCTGAGAAAATATGAAATGCCCATGATGGTTATTTCTTCTCCCTCCTCAGGAGGGGCTTTGCAGGTAATGTATTTACAGAGCATTTAAAATGTGATACAAACCAAGTCCCTAAATTTTCCTTCCATTGGTGGTGTAGTCTGGATAAATCACACCCTTTGGCATTTGCATTGATGCAACAAGAACATACCATGCAGCACAAATAACCTCATTTCCATAAAACGGCCTTTTAAAATTAGAAAATGTATAATTCATTTGGGGTAGTTATTACGGCTTTTGGACGGGAGGGATTTAGACTTGTATTTAAATGCAAATAACTGTATTTTTTCCCAGTTACACATAGGAAGCCACAAAACTTAGCGACTCTGAGATATGCCCTTATCCTTAGCTATAAATTCAGGATTACGATATTGATAACAGAAAATGTTTGTGTAACCCGTTACAGTTTACAGCAAGCATGCACACCTCAGATGTGGCCCCCGCCCTCTGTGGGAGGGACTTCTCACTTTATACATGAGGAAACCAAGGCCTGGGGGAGTTAAGTGACTTCTCAGGATCACACACTCAAAATATGGCAGATCCAGGGTTTAACCACTAATAAGAAGACAGATGGACAAGCATGGACACCCAGAGAGACACAAGAGTGGAAACCAGGTAGTCAGAAGAAGGTGGAAATGAGAGAAAGCAGAGGGAGAGGAACATTTTTTAAAGGCAGAAAACTCGTAGATAAGAATGGAGACAGGCAAAGTGTGGGAAAAGAATGCACCACTTCAGCTTCCTCCTCCTCTGACCCTCTCTTAGTTACGCTCCAGCTCTCAGGTATTTAAAGAACCAAGGGAAACAAAACTCTCTGGTGATTCACAACCAGAGTATCTGATCCTAGAGCCCTGACTCCTTCTATTCAAACATGATGCTCCTGTCTTTTTGATGTATTCGGCAGTCCACAAACTAGTAAAGTACTGTGTCTAACACACAGTAAGGCATCAATACATGACAGCTGGCATAATTACTATTGCTGATACTAAGTAATGATTATATGTTTGCATAACAGGGACCCTGACCTCAACTTCATCCCTTTGACCTTTGTGTATGAGTTTGGTATCAACAGGTTCCCCACCCCAGCCACATCACTAATGACATCACTATGACCAGCCCTGTCTTCTATCACAGAATCCTATGGCCACCTGGGACCTTTTATTTCTCCAGCCTCAATGTCAATCCCAGCATTAACACTTTATAACGCTTTACCAGAGTGGGTGTCAGAAATTGGGCTTGATCAAAGGAATTAATGATTCAAAGTACTTACTAGTACTTGAGGTAGTAGTGAAATTGAAAAGCTTCCTAGTCCAAGAATGAAGATCAAGAGGAAATACCGGTTTGAACTTCAGCAAGATGCTGTCTTTTTCTGAATCATTGTTCCTCGTTTGAAAAATAAAAAATAAAAGTGTCGGATACTTATGTGGGTGTGTTATTGAACTGCAAGGGGCATGGAGAAAGTGTGGAGGCTTTTTTTTTTTTTTTTTTTTTTTTTTTTTTTGTATTGTCACAGGGACACTAGATGTGTGAGGTTAGGGACATTACACACTTTACAATGTAAGGAACACTCTCGGAGAATGAAGATCATCTCTCCCAAATTGTAAAGATTGTCCCAACTTAGGCTACCTTAACAACGTTCTGATGATCTCCACAGGATACTCCAGTCTTAACATTTTGTGAGAGGCTAACTGAAATAATAGGTGTTCAATGAATAGAGAGTTTTGTTTGTTTTGCAGTGACTTGGTCTTCACAATATAACATATAATTATAATTAACCTTGGATTCCTTTTTTGACTTGTATCAAATGCCAGCTTTCTCTTCTTTCAGCACATGGTCTCCAGAAAACACACACTCTCATTTCCTCCACTCTTTCCATCACCTACATCAGAGCCTCAGCACATTTCTGAACTCCCACTAGTAGAAATAGGAGAGGTGAAGCAGCATCTATCCAGAGTTTTCATTCTACCATTAGACTGTTTCTAGCTTCAGTTCCAGGAAGAAGAATTGAAAATAGATCCATTCCACCTCTAAAATTGCTGATTTTCATATTTATACAATTGTTTTTAAAATATATATAGATTGCATTTCCTGAGTGCCTGCCTGCTCTGTGTCAAACAGTGTGTTGATAGTTTTGCAGACATTATTGTTAATATAATAACACCTCAGTTATAAGTTATTTCTCCATTTGGGGGATAAGAAAATAAGTTTTAATGAGGTTTGTATATGTTCCCAACTAGACACAGATGTTAGTGGTAGATGTAAGTTTGAACACATCTGTCCAACTTGCAATCCTTAAGTTTCAACTATATGGCATTCTTCTCTGTAATTGGGACAGATGCTCTCTGCTAGAAGGGTCATAGTGTCCACCTGACATTTACCATATGCAATATCCAGGTCCAAGTGAGAGCTGAGCTGACCGAAGCAGAGAGGGGCTGGTTAGTGTGTATACCATGTGTACACTAAACTCCTTGTTTATATAACCATCCATTTTGTCCCGTAAGGAAATTTCTACTCCTACTTTAAGAATAAGGTCTCTTCTTCTGAAAAAGCATCTCTTGTCTGGAAAGAGGAAACAAAAGAAAAACAACTCTCTAGCAGTGAGGGAAGTTCAGCTTTCAGATCAATACAAGAAACAACTTTCTGACAGTCAGAGTTGATGTTGTAGAGTTAAAAAGCTTGATTAATGGAAATCCATGGATTGTTATTTTCTTGGGTACAAGGGTAAATACCAGGTCTACTGTTTCCTAACTTTATGACCCCAGGAAAATCCCACAAGATTTCTGAGCTGTTTTTCTCATCTGTAAATTGATGCTTATTTCAAAACATTGTGTAACTAAGTAAGGTATGGAAAAGGGCATTGAATGCCTTGGTCACCGTCTATGGGAGGCTTCCACTCTCCCCTCTCTTGAAGGGTTGATAGTTCCCAGAATCCTGCCCCTTTCCTTTGTTTTCTTTTCACATACTCCCACTGAACAATTCATTTATTTCTAATATTCCTTATCTCCAGCCTTGGGGTTTGAGAATTGTGTATCAGTTGCCAATGAGACATTCCCATTTAGTTACCATGAAGGACCTCAAGCATGAAATGTCATTATGTGAACAGACCATCTTCACTCTTTCTTTGTCTACCCCATACCTCAGTCTCATGCATGGTGAAACCATCAGCCCAATCCCAGTTGCAGAATTAGAGGGTCATTTCCTATTCCCAATTTTTATTCTTTATGGACATTGAGTCTTACAACAAGATATCTATCCTAGGTAAGCCTGATTTCCTCCAAAAACAGAAAACACAGATAATAAAGTGCAAGTGAGAGCAATGCAAGCATGTGTAAAATAGTGCATGGAGTTCTGTAAAATACTAGTTGTTCAATGGGCTACACTGGACTGACCTCCATAAATAATAATCCTCTAACTCTCTTCAAAAATAGTGTTTTCATAACACTGGAGGTAATCAACTTTAGGTTGGACAGTCATGATTATCTTCTATAGAATAATAAATTCTTATAATGAACATACTTGAATTTTAATTCAATGATAAAAATTTTAAGAAGTATATAAATTATAATTTTTTGTCACAGAAGAATCTTAAATGGTAAAGAGGATTCCTAAACTTAGCCAAAGTTATAAATCCATATCCTTAGGATTTGACACACAGTGAACATTCAATATTTTTGTTGAATTAATCAATTGATTAATGGTGTGATTTTAAGAAGAGGTAGTGATAATCCAACTTCAGGACCAAACTCTCCATTCTATAACATTTTCACCAATATCAATTCCTAATCTGTGCTCTCCTTTTCACATATATGAACCTGTTTCTTTTCTTCTTCCCTTGAGGAGCACATATATCCTTAAGGTCTCTTTTTAATCAACTCAACAGTGGTAAGAACAGAACTCCCCATGATCTTTCACAGCCTTCAACAGGACTTGAGGATTTGGAGAGGAGTTGCATTCCACAGTCAGACATCCATCTACCAATGTGACATTTCTTCTTAATATCTTCTAAGCATTTCTCTCTATTATCCTTCAAACAGATCTTTAGACTTCTCCCTCTAAAACCTGATCACCTCTCCCCATAATCCCGGGCTCAGTTAATGGCAACACCATTTTTAACAAATGCATTTAAGCTAAACTTTGGAGTCATTTTTGACACATGCCTTTCTCAGACCATATCCATTAGCAAACATGCCTTTCTCAGACCATATCCATTAGCAAAGATTATCCATTCTTTACACAAAACAGACCCTTAATTTGCCCATTGATGGCCATCTCCAATCTAAATGACAAACACTTATCTCCCCCATGGACTTCAGCATTCATTTTCTGATTAAATTGTCTCCTACATGACTAAGTTCTTTGGCCAATACAACAAGAGTCATGCCCCCCTCAACACAGACTCGGGTTGAGGAGCACTGTCTTCATCAGCTTGGGTAGCTATAACAAAAAATCATTGACTACAGAGATTAAACAACAAATGTTTATTTTCTTTCAGTTCTGGAGGCTGGAAAGTTCAAGATCAGGGCACCATTGTGGTTGGGCTTTGGTGAGGATGCTTACCCTGGCTTGCAAACAGATAACTTCCAGTGTCCTGACATGATATCCTCATATTGTGAAGAAAGAGCACTGGTCCCCTTTCGTATTCTTCTAAGGACTCTAATGCCATCATGAACTCCTACTTCCTCATGACCTCATCTATACCTAATTACCTCCCAAAGGCCGGACCTCCCAATGCTATCACACTGGGAGTTTAAGTCTCCAGTATTTGAATTTGGTGGGCAGTGGGGCAAGAGCAAGTGACAAAGTAGTTTCTTGAAGTGAGAACAAAGGTCCAAGACTGTATGATTATCATTGAAACCACTGATCTCGAAATGCTTACAGACTGTTGGAATCCAGTGAAGAGATCAAAGTCAGGAAAGGTCAGAGAAAGAGATGCCAGTAGGGCCTGAAGGAATTTTGGAAAGAGAACATGGTGCTTGTTACAAAGCTCAGAAAAATCCCTGTGGAATATGGAGTGGATAAGATGAGGGCTCCTGGGATCTATCTACCATCTAAGTGTAGTGCTGATACATGTTTAACAGTAACAGGAGAGCCAGGGAGACAGTGTAAGCCCTGATTTACAGCATTTGTTAATTTCCTGCTATAAAGCTTTCCACCCCTGCCATGTGTCTCCACCCATTTGTCTTTGTCCCCCACTGCTAAAGATATCAGTTTCCTAAGAAAACCTTACTGCAGAGTATGAACCACAATGGTAAAATATAGGTTCAGTATAATGGGGATAAAAGCAAACACATTCTTACTCTGCAAAATAATAATTGTATTAGTTGTAACAATAATAATAATAAACTATTATTAAAAATCATAATCATAATTTTCACTTATGAAGCATTTAGAACATATCCTGCACTCGGAAAAACACTTTCTACACATTATATGATTTAACCTTCACAGCAATTCTGTTTGGAAGGTATCATCAAGAGCTAATTTTACAGAATGGAGGAAAAGCCTTAAAAAGGTTAAAGAAAGACATTGCTTTTCAGTTGGTGGCAGAATCATGGTCAGAACTCCTTTTCCTTTGGGTCTAGAGCCCCACTCTCCCCATCCCAGCCCCATACTCAGTACCACCCAACCCCTGAGGCCAGATTGGAACACATCCCTTGACTTGGCTGCCTGCTTACCAGTCCACTTCTTTGTAGGAATGCTGTCCCTGTTTCTTGCATTTCCTTCCCACAGCTCCCTCAGGCAGTGAGCTCCCCAGGCATGTCTAGTCTCAGGCAAAGCCACCCCCATCTTCAAGGTCTGTGAAGTGTGGAGAATGCTGAGTTTCTGTTGCTGGCTTCTTTTTATTGTTGTCCTAGCAAGACATTTCAGCTATGCTTGTTTTCACAACCCTGCATGACATGAACTGAACTGCCCCTCCCCTATTCATATCTCTGTCTAAGCAGCTGTACCTCAGAATGTGACTGTATTTGGAGATGAGGTCATTGTTCATTGATTAACTGAGCAATTGACTAATTAATGAATGGATCAAGTAATAATGTTAAAATTAACATTATATCAGTGGGATCATAAAATTATATCAGTGGGATCATATTCAATCAGACTGGGATCCTTATAAGAAGAAGGAATCTAGGGCACCCGGGTGGCTTGGTTGGTTGAGTGACTACCTTCGGCTCAGGTCATGATCCCAGAGTCCCCAGATTGAGTCCTGCTTCAGGCTCCCAGCTCCACGGGGAGTCTGCTTCTCCTTTCTCCCTCTGACCTTCTCACTGTCTCTCTGCGGGGTGGGGGGGGGGGGGGAAAGAAGAGGGAATCAAGACACAGACACACACACAGAGGAGACCAGGTGAAGACATGGGGAGAAGGCAGCCTTGGACTAGGAGAGTCCTCCGAAGAAACCAGTATGCCCACCATGCTTTCATCTTGAACTTCTAGTCTCCAGAACTGTGAGAATAAACTTCTGTTATGTGATCCACCCAATCTGTGGGTAGTTTTTTGCAGCAGTCTAAGCAAACTAATGCAACCTGGATTATCCGTAATTGCATCAAATTCCTTCTAACAACAGATGCAGTCTGTTCCCGATGTGAAACTTTTGGTGACATGTTGTACTCACTTTAACCCTCCCAGACTGAGACAGAGTCAAGGGGACACATAAAATGTACTGAAGTGCCTGACCTGGGGTTGGATGGAAGGGCATAAGGCAGATGGGATTAGGATGAATGTAAAAGGACTCACATTTTGTACAAGTCACATCTGCTCTATTTGTGTCAAGTGTTATCCTAAGCCCTCAACACTCATTATCTCATCTAGCTCTTACTTTGAAGGAAAGGAAGGAGGCACACCAAGGGCAAATGACATATGTCCTTAGTGTAGGAAGTGATGTATGCTTGGTAACATCCCAGGTCCATCCAGAAATGCAGTTTTGGCTATGAGTCCAGGCTTCCCCAAACCTCACAGTGGAGGCAGAGTTTTGCTTGAAGACTACAGCACAGTAGAAGGGGAAGTTCAATGTGTCTTCAGGATACATGGGACTCAGGCTAGTTTTGCCTATGGTATCTGAGGACTCAGGATGAGTGTGATGTGGGTGCTGGACCTTATAGTGAAAGTCATTTTGACTGGTATGCAAATGGAAAGGATGTTGCTGTGAGCTAAATCAGAGATAGCCCTGCACAGGGGCCTTCCAGGGAAAGTTCAGCATCCAGTAGTGCTGGCTTGGACTATAGGGTGGGAAAGCATCAAAGGATTGAAATAGCTAAAAATGTGAAGATTCTTTTCCCTCAACTTCTCTGCTTGAACACTTACATTTACCACCTGTCTCATAATCAAGCTGAGCAGAATATAACCCAGGCATACCTTTCATTGCCAAGTGAATTTGTATTTCTGGTCTTCAGCTGGGGACCTGTGTCCTGTGACTTGCTTTTGGGCTTCCCTAGTAAGTGCCTTAATTCATGTCTGGATCTTCACCCACTCCAAATGCTCCAACCTACAGGTCTGTATTGAGGTGTACCCCCTTTCAGAGCAGGATGTCATCCTACAATCATTTTGACAAGACTGATACCAGGGATGATTTGGTATGATCCATATATTATCACCCTAGTGAGGCTCACATATGGGATTAAGGATGGAAGGAACTGAGGAGAGCCACCAGAGTTGGGTCAGGAGTCAAAGATGATCTGGAGATGGAGTGGCCACCAGGATGTCTATTGGGTATACCAGTCTTATCTTTGAAATTCTCAATGTTTAGTGGTTTGCATTCCATTTTGGTGGCATTATTAAAACCTGTGCACTTTCCTTACCTCTGTTTGGGAATCCTGTGACCTTTAGTTTTTCACATACACTCTATTACAATACGATCAAGTTTACCTACCCATTTAGGAAACTCCATCCTGAAAATGCCACTTTGAAGTCTGACTTTCACCAGATAATCTGATCTGAAAACTCTTCTCATGAATAGTGAATTACAGCTCTTGAGTTCCTTTCTCACACACACCCTTGAGCAGGAAGGTGGCTCATCAGTACCAGGGTGTTGTCTTTGAGTTGAAGGAGGAGGGCAATGACTAACTAACCAGACATTCCCTATAATGAGGCCACTTCCTGGTTCATTCCAGCTCTTCTACCCTTACGGAAAATGCTGTATCCACCATTAAGTAGTGGTGAGTACCTTGCCTTGAAGATTTCTGGAATAAACATAATCCTATTAAACAAAATTAGCTTTGTCTCATGTGTCCTATAACCACAATTTGTATTCCTTCTGCCTCACCCACATTTGTGTTGCAGTAATTCAGTTTGGGAGCAGCCCAGAACAATGCCAGAAGCTAGGTTTTGAGATAGACCTGGGATGTTATCAGATTGAGACTGATTTTTAGTTGCATGATTTGGGCCCCGTAGTTTAGGATTGCTGAGTCTTAGTTTCCTCTTCTGTAAAATGACATACATTCTCCACAGGGTGTATAGGAGGGTTAGATGAGATTTCATGGGCCAAGACTTTGGGTAATGTTTTCTAAACATAAGGCAATGGCTCTGAGATCAAGCTAATACCTTTTAGCTTCAAATGGCTACCATAGGAACAAATGTGATATCAGGCCACATTAATGCAAATGAGGTGACAAGGGAAAATTCAATGAGTTATGCTTAATGCAAGCTGATCAGATCAAATTGGGATCCCAGTGTCACCTCCAAGAATCACACATCAAAAATGATGTTAGCAGGCAGACACATGGTTGGAGAACAATAGCCAAAAATATGGAGGGTCTTGCAATGAAAATACATAAAGGATATTTGAAAAGACTCAGATAGTTAACCTGAAGCATACAAGACTTGGGAGCACCTGAAAGGTGTCAACAATCATAGGAAGTACCACCAGGAGGACTCCAAAGAAAAAACTGTGTGTAATGGGTAACAAGTATGGAAAAACTGACTACAACTCAAAATGTAAAAGGAATTTCCAATTTGATAAACCTTGTCAAACCAGAACCAAGACTCCTGGACCAAGAGTTTCTCTCATACTACTGAGTCATGCATCTGCATACTTGCATACTCTCAGGTAAATGAAGGAAGACATCCCTTTATTCAGCAAAAATATTCCTGAATAGCTGCATGTACATCACAAGTGGATTATGAATCATTTTTTATCAATGACCTCCATTAATCTGCTGAGAAGCCTCTAAATAATTTAACTCTGCTTTTCCTGGGACCAGGTTCAATAAGCCAGGTGCTTCACTGTCCAATGTTAAGATCTCCTCATTTTGTCTTCCCAGAATGTAAGCAGCAATTGCTCTCTTTTATGCATCATCAATTTCCCCTTTATTCTAGATCATTATGATTAAAATTATATATGAAATATTTTTTTCTATTAACCCTCACCTTAAGTTTCCATCTTCACCTCTCCTTATTCCCCCATTTCTTTCTCCCATGACAGTCACTCTCTCCAAATCCTTTCCTTTAGTTCCTTCTTGAACTCAAACCATCATTTTGGTCTCTCCAATGCTCCCAGATACTCCTCCCATTTAATCTTGCAAGGCCCTCCACAATGCTAACTTAATGCTCAATTTAATCCATATACCTGGACCTAATAGTACTTAATGAATGCTCTCCTTCTGCCTGGTCATACTTTTTTCATTTGTCTTCCAAGATACCCTCCTCTCTTGGTTTTCTTCTGAAAAACATCTTCAAAGTTGACTTGACTTGTTCCTCTTCATTCTCAACACATCTAAACAGGCTTCAGAAATCACACTTTCTTTATCTGGGCTCACTTCCTAAGGATAGCATCCAGATACATGGTTTTATAGGCCATCCCTGCCCCGGAAAACATCAAATGTGCATCTCTAGCCAGGACCTCACCTTTGATCCCTGACTTATAGTCCAACTGCCTACTTGACACATCTACTTGCAGGCTAAAGAGACATTTCTAATCTGACATATCTAAAATATATTTCCTGCTATTACCCATTTGTCACTCCATTTGTGCCTACTAAACCTCCTCATTTAAATTACCAGTGAATTCAATTTTCTAGTTGTCTTGGTCAAAAACTTCTGAGCCATTTTTAATTATTTTCTCTCAACCTTCAAATATTTTTTTTCCTGACTGTTTTTTAACTGGGGCATCAGTCTTCTCCTACATTTAGACTGGAACTTACATCACCTGCTCTTCTGGTTCTCCAACATTTGGAGTAGAGCTTTCACCATTAGTTCTGTTGATTTTCAGGCCTCCAAACTCGGATTGGAACTGTATCACTGGCTTTCCCGGGCTTCCTTCTTACAGAAGGCAGATCATGGGGCTTCCCAAGGTTCATAATCATGTCAATCAATTCCTCATAATAAATCTCTAGAGATATGTCGGAACAGACAGACAGCTCCTATTGGTCTGTTTCTCTGGATAATCTTGACTAATATAGAAAATCTTGTTAATTCCTCATTCCTTCAAGATCAAGATTTTGACCATTTATTTTTCCATCTCCACTCTTTGTCCCAAGTTATTGTTGTTTCTCTCTGGATTATGGCAATAACTCCTAACTGTTATCTCTCTCTCCCTTTTTATCACAAGAACCAAGAATGTTATGTAGATTAAAACAAAGTAACTAGGGGCGCCTGGGTGGCTCAGTAGTTTAAAGCCTCTGCCTTTGGCTCAGGTCATGATGTCAGGGTCGTGGGATCGAGCCCCACATCGGGCTCTCTGCTTGGCAGGGAGCCTGCTTCCTCCTCTCTCCGCCTGCCTCCCTGCCTACTTGTGATCTGTCTCTGCCAAAGAAATAAATAAAATCTTTTAAAAAAATAAAAAATAAAACAAAGTAACTAATTAGAAAGCAAGTCAGCTCATATGATTTCCTAGAACAAATCCTCCAAGAAGTTCTCATGATTCAAAATAAAATCTGCCTTATAGACACACAAAGAATGCTTTTGTTTGGATTTTTATTTATACTCTTCCTTCTACCATGACTATTGTTCTCTCTGTATTTTCATAGATGGTTCTTCATCTCCTTCAAGTCTTTATTCAAATGTCATTCGTGCCCTCCTTGAACACCTTTTGAAATGGATACACCCTTCCCAGACCCAGTGCTTATTAGCTTACTTACCTTCTCCTTTCATTCACAGCACTGGTCACCATCCACCATATATATTTTTTTCTTTGTTTGCATTCTATCTTTTTCCTATTATATTATAAAGCTAGCGGAAGGATACCCCCCTCTTTTTTTTTTTTTTCTACAGTCTACCTCTTTCACTGAGAATAGATTAGATTAGAATAGATTAGAATAGGTACTTCAGACCACACCTATAAGAAAGAAAAGAGAGCAGTTATGGGTACCAAATGATGTTATGAGAGAGTTTCCCACAGGAGCTTCTGTGTTCCAAAGAGGAACATGGTCCTTGTAAGGTGAAGCTAGGCAGAGAGACAACCACAGGAATAAATATCCCACATCTCTCTCTCCTTTTACATCAGTTATCTTGCTGGTGCATCCCATTGACCAAATGCAATGAGAAACCAGAGGATAAGAATCCACAATCTAAACAAGTTAGATTCCCAGGGCACCTACCAGGAAAGACAAGGGTGGAGAGTGAATCCAGGGTAGCAAATGGAATGTACCAAACAGACCATAGGCAGTGAAACAGAAAGAGAAGCAATACTTTGATTTTCATTAGAAAACTCATTACTCATTAGGTTTTCTTTACCTGAATGAATTCCAGGTGCTTCTTTGATGAAGAAGAGAACTTGGCAGAAACATTGATCCAAGGTGTTTGTTTTCCTGCTTTCGTTTTCTTTTCATTCATGTCTTTCCAACAAGAATGACATTGGAGAACATTATTTGACTTGGAACACCTGTTCCAATGGTTTTTGTTTTTGTTTTTGTTTTTATTTTTTGGATGGTTCAGCTAAATGCACACAGTACAGTAAGCAGAACATAACAGGGGCATTAGAGATATATGTTGCACTTACATGGAGAAATGTGAGGATAGGGATGTTCTCTACCAAACTTCTGGGCATTTATGAAGAATGAAGATTGGGTTAATATCAGATTTTGGCTCTCCTATCTATATAAACAGCATCAAACTCCCTGAACAACACCTAAATATTTTTACTGATCTTATAATCACCTGGGACCTCACAGCCCACACTCTGACCCCTAACTATCTGAGTCTATGGTTTGGGGTCATAGATGAACCTTCTGGGGCCCTGCTTTATTTGTAGCTCAGAGTTAATCAGCCCTATGTGATGATAGTCTGATAGCCTGAACCAAATCCTAAACTTAAGTTAAATGTTTAAACTAAATTAAGACCAAATATTTCTTGTTTTACATTACCCTTATTAGTTTTTAAGAAATGCTGTTGCTAATAGTCATTTACACAAGTTCATCTTTTTCAAAGTAAATATTGTAGGAATTTCAAAATATTATTCTAAGTTGAGTATTCATTGAGTCCTGTTTCGTTTGCCACCAGATGTGTGGAACATGAAAGGTAACTCAAAAGAGAGAAGAATGTCTGAAACTTTCTGGGGCCAAGGCCTGCCACTTTCTTATTGGTAAAGCAATATAAGTTATAAACTTGTCTGGACCTCATTTCTCATCTGTAAAATGCAAATGATAATACTAACACTTAGTTTATTATTCTGTTACATGAGGACTAAATGAGTTCACATCTTCGAAATAGCTTAGCAGCATCCGGCACAGAATAAGAATGATGCAAGTGCTTGTTGACTAGAATAAATAGCCATCTTTTCAACTTTCACTTTATACCTTTTCCCCCTTATTCTGCTATAAAAAGAAAGAACGAAGATGCCCTTCAATGGATGAATGGATAAAGAAGCTATGGTCCGTTTATACAATGGAGTATTATGCCTCCATCAGAAAGGATGAATACCCAACTTTCGTATCAATATGGACATGACTAGAAGAGATTATTCTAAGTGAAATAAGTCAAGAGGAGAGAGTCAATTATCACATGGTTTCACTTACTTGTGGAGGATAAGAAATAACATGGAGGACAATGGGAGATGGAGAGGAAAAGTGAGTTGGGGGAAATTGGAGGGGGAGACAAACCATGAGAGATTGTGGACTCTGAGAAACAAACTAAGGGTTTTTGGGGGTGGGGTGGGGGGGTGGGTCAGACTGGTGGTGGGTATTAGGGAGGACACGTATTGCATGGAGCACTGGGTGTGGTGCATAAGCAATGAATTCTAGAACACTAAAAATAAATAAAATAAATTAAAAAAAATAACCTCAGCTTTAGGAATAATATAGTATGCTCTACAAGAATATATCATATAAGATAGTATTGTTATCAGAGAAGCATTTTTTTTTACCTAATTCATAAAATAAACTAGGAGTATTAGAATGATGTCCCTCTGTCCCCCAAAGATATTCACATCCTAATGCCTAAGATCTGTGAATATCCTTCATTACATGGCAGAAGGGCTCAGGAAATGTGAATAAATTAAGATCTTGAGATAGTAAGAGTATCCTGGATTACCTAGGTAAAACAAATCCAATCCTTAAGAAAAGAACCTTTCCCAGCTATTGTCAGAGGGAGACATGACTATAGAAGAATGGTCAGAAAGGGGTACAACATTGCTGTCTTGGGAGATGGAAAAGATGCCATGAGCTTAGAAGTGTGGGTGGCCTCTTGGAGTGAGATAGGGCAAGGAAATAGATTCTCCCCTAGAATCTCTAGACATCATGATTTTAGCTCAGTAAGATGTGTGTTGAACTCTTGACCCATAACTGCAAGATAATAAATTTGTGTTGTTTGAAGCCACTAACTTTGTGATCATTTGTTACAGCAGCAAATAGAAAAGTAAGACAGGTAGTGGGTCTTAACTTATGAAGGGATTCTCATGTCATATGTTTCTAGCAGTATTTGTGTATCTATACTTTTTTTTTTTAAATATTTCATTTATTTAATTGACAGAGAGATAGAGAGCACAAGTAAGCAGAGTGGCAGGCAGAGGGAGAGAGAGAAGCAGGCTCTCTGCTGAGCAGGGAACCCAACTTGGGGCTCAATCCCAGGACCCTGGAATCATGACCCAAGCTGAAAGCAGCCACTTAACCAACTGAACCACCCAGGAGACCCCTGATTTTCTTTTTTGAGAAGTGTTTACAAATGATGTTTATAGTGATGTTTGCCCTGTTTTAATTTCACTGATCCTTTAAAACTGAGAAAGAGAAACACCATAATGTAGTTAAAAGCTAATGGGCTTTAGTATTAGAGACGTCAACTCTGGTCTTAGAGTTTCCAGACCTACAAAATAATTTTTCAGTATGGGTATGTTTGATGCAAAAATTAACAACAAATAGTCTTTTTTTTTCTTAAGTATCCATTTTTTTATCTGAAATTCAAATTTAGCTGAATGTTTTATGTCTTGTATTTTGTCTGGCAAACTTATCCATGCTGGAAAAATAATTAGCACACATATAAGTGGACCCTAGTTGTGGGGTTTCAAATATGGCAGAATACTGGAATGTCCTGGAGAGCCTAAACAAATCCCAATCCCCAGGCCCAGGGATCTAATGATAATTTAATCATTATCCTGGGGTTAGGCCACAGGCATGAGAGTGTTTCTAAGTCTTCAGATGATTCCCAACACTGATGCAACAACTTAGGCAGTAGCTCTCTAACTATAGCATATATGAGAGTCACCAGAGAACTTACAAAGATGCAAATTGCTAGTTTCATCCCAAGAGATTCTGAGTCAGTGGAACTGGAGGGGGATTCAAGATCTTCTATTAACAAGCAACTGGGAGACTGTGATGAAAAATCTATGACTCATACTGTAAAAAACCTTGACTTTATCTCTCTGAAACTGTAGCAACAACATTAAGCATAGCGAAACTCACTACACAAGTTTTATGAGGATTATATGACTTATGTGTACATGCTGAAGAAATTAACATAAATTGCTGAAATAGTCATCTCAACCATTCTTGTCTCCCTAAGTACCACTGTTGCCCTGAAGTTTTTCTTGATTTCTTTAACTGTTTTGAGCCGCCCCCCCCCCTTTCACCTCTACCATCCTTTAGGAACAGGGGTTTATGTCCACATAGCTTAGTCCAAATTAAACAACATCTTAAGTTGTTCTCTCTGATTTCAGGGTTGCTGATCTTGTTCCCAATGGATTCTGAGTTTTCTAGTCATGAGTAGAGGTATGAAGGATTAATCATCTAATGAGCCTGAAAGCTGGTATTTTTTTTTAAAGATTTTATTTATTTATTTGACAGAGAGAGATCACAGTAGACAGAGAGGCAGGCAGAGAGAGAGAGAGGGAAGCAGGCTCCCTGCTGAGCAGAGAGCCCGATGAGGGACTCGATCCCAGGACCCTGAGATCATGACCTGAGCCGAAGGCAGCGGCTTAACCCACTGAGCCACCTAGGCGCCCCAAAGCTGGTATTTTTATCTCTGTTTTCCAAGACAATGCCATGCCTCCATGCCATTCCCATCAGGACTTAATATCTCAGAGAATATTTTCATAGTGAGGCAAACATATGAAACTCTCCTTTTCAACTCCAGGTTAGAAATGCTTTCATAACCTATCCTGCCTCTCCTGGAAACAGATCTAGTTTCTCTAAGCCTTGGGTGCACTTCCTCCACCCAGACTCACTATCAGGACATAAGCCTGGCCAGCAGCACGTTCCCACCAACTGAATGACCCACACATTATGGAAAACACACTGCGCAGGGAAGGAGAACTTTTCCTCCTCTTCCTTGATTCTTGGCGCCTGCACTTTCACAATGCCTGTTTGGAAGGACATGAATCCAAGCAGTCAGGCATCCGTCTTCAATCCCAGGGCCACCTGGGGCTTGCCTGAATGGACCCAGCCCACTGGGTTTGAGAGTCAGGAAATTACTGGCTGCAGGGTCAACCAGGTCCTTCTTAGAAAAATAGCTCACATTGTTCTGATCGCAGGGAATAATATCTACACATATTCGAAGGCAGCTCTGAGGAACAATGGCAGCTCTTACCAGCCCAACCCCCACTCTACCAAACAGATATGCCTTCCCACGGTAAAGGCAACTAACAAAAGTTTTTCAGTTGATGTGGATGAATATGTAGTAAGTGAAACAGACTGGATTCTATGTGTGGTTTTCATTTCTACAAAGCTCTCAAGCTAGTGTGCCTTATGTATGGGCAAAAGAAGAAATTTTGGAGCTGTTAGAAGAACCGGGTTCCAACCCCACCTTTGTCACTTAATAGACTTTTAAGACTATGGATCAGTGATTTAAACCTTCGAAGTTTCTATAATCAGGGTGCACTCTAGAGAACACAGTCCCTAGTTGCCATTAGTTATTACCCATACACTGTCTGTCTCACTGTCCTGAGAAATATATTTCTGTTGCTCACCATGAAGAAGCTCCAGTGGTCTCCCCAAGACTCTGATAGACAGAAGCCAACACTTGACCGAAGGTCACAGGCCTAAGATACTCAAGGCCACCTGTGGTGCCACCCTTGGTAAGCTGAGGCATGCTGGCACAGGCAGGAGCCCTCCTGACACACCTAACCAACATGCTTTATTTTCAATGACCCACCAGCTGAGTCATCTCAAGACCTGGAGAATGCAGCAGTCATGTTTCCTCTACATCTGAGGTCACCTCCATGTCACCAGGATGCAGCCTCTAAAGGAGAAGGGTATGAAATATTCTGAATGTAGTAACCAACACTTAGGTGGCTGTCCAATGAAGGGTGATGTCTCTGAAACTAGAGACAGACCTAGGGCCATAGAAAGTCAAGGATGTTAGCAAATCATAATCCAAAGCAAAGGCCGAGGTTTGGTGAATCCTTAGGGCAACTCCTTATCTTCTCTATAACTCTCCATCTTATTATCTTAAATAAAGAATGAATATTAGCCTCACCAGCTGATTATCATAAAAGAGGGTAGGGCATTCTCCTGTAGTCATTAAATTCTATCAAGCTTTTCTGCTCTAGAAATATCATGGGCTAATTATGAATAGAAGCAGAATTACCTGCCAAGACGTGGATTGTGTTGGTAAGATTAGCTTAGTCTCACTTTATTTATTTCTAAAGTGGTAATAAAAATTACAATATTCACAATAAATATTAAATGAGATTGGTTATAGAAACTGCTCTGTAAGCATTAGGGACATAAGAATGTTCATTTTTATTTGTTTTGTTTTGTTTCATTATTATTTTTTTTCCTGTCTTCTGTCCTAATACCCAGGCATTAGGATAGGCATGTTGGCTCAAAGATGATGATGGCTATGGCTTTCAGAAATGGGCTGAGGAAAGCCAGCTGGCCAAGAAGTTGGAGCACATTAGAATCAGCATTAGGTAATGCAAGCAATTCACAACAGCTATGTCTAATATTAGGCATCAGCTAGTTCCCAAGGAAGCAGGAGATTTAGGGCCGGTTTAGCAGTAGAATTGTGAGAGCCAGGGACCCAGCTTCTGTTATGACAGCACAAAGAGGAGTCTTATAACTAAGAAAAATCAATTTGGTATATTGTCATGGTTTAATTTATTCATTTTGAAATATTTATTGTTTACAATATGTCTCAGGCAGTGTGCTAGGCATTTGTAATACAGAGATGAGCAAGAACAACAGACCATCCTTTCCTTCATAGAACTACCACAGAAAATGGTAGACAGACACAAAAATAAAATAACAAAACGTGCCATGAATGTGTACCGTGAACATATATAACTGCTCAGAATTTTTCCCTGTAACTTTGACCATTCTGTGAAGTTTGTATGGGTCTGATCCAATCCCTATCCCCCAAAGGTCATACATAAACAGAAAGAACCAGAATATGTTTAGTTTATGAATGTATATATTGCTTTTCTCCTGAATCTATTGCGATTTCTCTAAGATTATAAATTGTGAAGGCAAGAAAAAACTAGCACTGCCAGTTGCCATCTTTCCTTCCACACAAAGGCTCCATGTGATAATAGAGACAACACATAGAGGGAAGCAGGGAGAGAACAAGAAAGCTTACACTACCATTTGAGCCCCTGGATCCAGCAATGCCTGAAGCCATGAGAACCTCCAGACCTTTGTCCTTACACCAGTTGGAATTGTGCTTCTGTTTTTTGTTTTGTTTTTGTTTTTGTTTTTACAACAAAGAGGTCATACTTATAGAACTACTATAATGGAAATACAAGGCTTTGTGGGAACATAGCATTTCTGGAGGGTCAGAGAAGATACCAGAGAAAGTAAGTTGTAAGAGGAGGGGTAGTTTCCCAAGAGAAGAAGTGAGGAAACAGTGAAGATTTAGATCCCAGACAGGGCATGGGGAGTTTAAGGACCCTAAAAGTCATCATTATTGCTAGAACAAAGTTTATTAGTAGTGTGTGCATGTTCATGCATGCTGGGGGAGGGAGGATTGAGGCCAGGGAGACACTGAGGTTAGACTTCCACCACTGTCACTCAATGCCTTTGACTATGCCACAGTATCTTTCATTTGTGAATTAGAAATCCTCACACTTAATTCATCGGGATGATGTGAGGTTTAAATAAGATAAATTTGGTCATAGCTGTAAAGGTACCTGTCTACTTAGGTTCCTATAAGGGGAAGAGCCTAAAGTTTCTCCTACAGTGCCACTTGCACTAGCTGCCAATTCTCTGTACATGAGGCACATATATCCCTCAGTCTGGGCCCCCAGTTCTCTGAGCTGTCTCTGCTCACTGGGAGATACCCTGGGATTTCCAGGGATCCCAGGGTCACCAGGGTCCAAGCAGGTTAGCAAGAGATCATATGAGCTGACCACCTGGCTCAGGTCAGGCAACAGGGAATCCAGCAACAGATCAATAGGCCAACATCCACAGAGCAGGTGCATCAGTCACTCAGCTCCTCTATGTACCCAGACAGAAGCCCATAATGCAAGTTTTACCAGGGGTGGCCCCCAAAGTCTTTCTTGTGTTAACACCACTACATGGAAGTAGTAACACATCATACTACCCACTTTCTTCTAGGGTCATTTCTTTCTGGAGTAAAACAGCCTCCCCCACATATCAGCAAATCCTGATTAAAGTCCTTAGTACTATGCCTGACGTGTTGTGAGTAATAGAATAATAATGATTACTATTACTATTATATGACAATTATATGAAAGAACACCCTAGAAAGTTCAAAAGTAATATCCTTAAAAAAAGTGCAAATAAATTCATTAGCTGAACTAATATTTACTGAGTGACTAATGAATTCCAGGTACTAGCAAAAGAGCTGTGCACACAGTTATGTAAGGCTTGTAAAGGGGCATCTGGATTGCTTAGTCAGTTAAGTGTCAGACTCGGTTTCAGTTCAGGTCGTGAACTCATGGTTGTGACACTGAGTCCCACATTGCGTGGGGCTGCACGCTCAGCATGGAGTCTGCTTGAGATTCTCTCTCCCCCTCCCTCTGCCCTTCCCCCAAGTTCATGTGCTAAATAAATAAATAAGTGAATTCCTTTAAAAAAGGGTCATGAAAGTGGGAAAGAAAAATAACTCTTCTCTTTTAGATCTTAACTCCTACTGGGAGAGGTAGACAACAGAAAGCAAATAAATTAATAAATACACCACTTAATTGTAGATGGTGGTAAATACCATTAAAAAAATAAACCAGAGCACAATAACTGTGAATGACAGGGAGAGGAATCTGTTTCAGAATGGCTGTCAAAGAAGAGCTCTGAGGATGTGGAACCTCTGAACAAGGCAAGCATGTGAGAGCTACAGAGGTCAACATCATGAGAATTCATAGAACCAAAAGAAAGTGCAAAGACCCTATGATTGGAATAATCTTAGTACATGGGGGCATCAGAATATTAGCAAAAAAGGAGGTGGAAGATGGTCAGATTTATTCTATATTTTGAAGTTTGAACCATAAAACTTGCAAATATACCAATAACATCACGTGAGCAAAAGAGAAGAGAAACTGAGTGAACAGTGGTGGCATTTACCAAGATGAGGGGTGAATCAGAGGAGGAGAAATGTTGAAACAGAAGAGTCAAGAGCATTGTTTTGTATATGGTAAGTTTGACAAGTCTATTGGAGATCAAGAGGAGGTATGGAACCTGAAGCCCAAGGAAAAGGTCAGAGTTCAAGTCACTGACATGTAGTAGATCTGTAAAGCTATGTGCTCAGATAAGATCTCTAGGGAGAAGTTCCAGGTAGAAGAACAGTCTGGCCACAGAGCCTTGAAGACTAGGGTCCGTAGAGGGGAAGGATGAAGGAAACAAAGAAAAGTCCACTAAAGAAGGAGAAGCAAGAGAGTACAGGATCCTGAAGGCAAGTGAAGAATATTTTAAGCAAAGACAAGTTAACTGTGTCCCATCCTGCTGAGAAGCTAACTGCATGGAGAGCTGGAGAACTGACCTTTGGATTTGGCAAGATGGGGATTGTTAATGACCTTTATGAGAGCGGCTTCAGACAACAGTGGTGGCAAGATAAGGAGAGAACAGGAAGTGAGAAAATTAATTCAGCAAATAAATTTCTTGAAGACCTTTACTATAAGACAAAGCAGAAAAATGTCGCAGTCTCTGGAGGGAGATGTGAGACGCAAAGATTGTTCAGGGAGCATCTTCCATTTTGAGATGGGAGATAGAGGATTTATTAATAATTCAACGAACAAGGATAAACCATGTTGAAAGAAGACAGGAGACAATTTCAGTGTGAAAAAATGTGCCTGAATAGCAGGAGCAAATGGAGCCCAGCGTACAAGTCATAGGTGTGGCCTTGGATAAGATCAGGGACAGCCTGTGTCTTGATGAAGGCACAGGGTGTGAAAATGGGGCTGGCTTCATGTGAGCTGAATCTTACTCTAGTGTCTAGTTCTATGTGGACACCTCTGTATGTCAATGTTTTCTCACTGTCTGCATGTAAAATTCCATCCTCAGAATTCCTTATGATATTAACAAGGACTCTAACAAGATTAGAAACCTGTTCTCTAACCCAAAAATAAGTGTTTCAAAAGTTCTTGACCTTGCTTTGCTCTACAAGATAGTTTTCCATGAGTTCTTTTTCTTTGCCAACCACACTCCATTTTAGTAAGTTTCCTGGCAGGCTTGCGTACTCATTGAAAAACATTACAGACTTTTATCAGTCCTTCCTCTCCTTTGGGGTCTATCAAAGAAGCAAAATGAAATGGCTGTCTGGGAATAAGTGAGAAGTTCTAAAAATCCCCTGAATGAAGAGGGGAGCAAGGAGAGAAACATAAGAAACCCATTTCATATGCATACCCTTCCTTGAAATCCAGGTTTTGGGAAGTTAGTTTGGTAATTATTCAGGTTTTCTGCAAAGCGCTCACACCTTAAAGAGAAAGGCCAGTGCCTGTGTACCCACTCCTCCGGTGACGTGAATGTCATTAATATAACCTCTCTATGATTCCATCCCTTTGTGGGTAAGATGCTACTGACAAGCATTCTTCAGGAGGAGGCAACAGTCCATAATTAGGGATGCCTGGGAGGCTCAGTCAGTTAAGCATCTGCTTCCAGATCAGGTCATGATCTGGGGTCCTAGGATAGAGTTCTGCATCAGGCTCCCTGCTCAGTGGGGAGCGCGCTTCTTGCTTTCCCTCTGCCTCTTCCTTCTGCTCATACTTTCTTTCCCTCTTTCTCAAATGAATTAATAAATCTTAAAAAAAAAATCCATACGTAGAAGTCTTGACCTACTTGACCTACTGAGCCCCTAATGAGCAGGGGCTCATTTAGGTTTAGTTTCCTTGAATTCATCTTTTGAATTTTAAATTAATTAAATGTATTGATAAAACTGATGATTTATCGATAAACTAACGTATATCAATAAAGTGTAACTTTAGCAGGCATTTTTTGAATTTCAGATAGTTTTCAAGGTACTATGTATAATACAGAAATCACAGGATTGTATCTGCCCTTCAAGTTATATATGTATACATGCATTATATTTCATACAGACATGTCATATATCACATATATACATACACATATGATATATATACATGTATGCACACATATATCAAATATATACATCTATATACGCACAAACATATATATAATGTACTAGTACAGTTAATGCCATAATCACCACTAGCACTTACCTGCATTGTAAGTGCTAGATGGTTGAGATTTTGGTATTTGTGGAAATAAGCTAAAGAACATAGTATTAATTTTATAGTCAGCTAATTCACATGAAGAAGTTTTGTGTGAATGGTCCCATAAGGTGCTATGGTCACATGTATTAAGTACAGGGTCTCTCCCCTTGCAGGAACAGTAACATAATTAATATCTCAATCATGCCTAATTCATTACATCATTCAACATTCTTCAAAGCACCAGTATATGGCAGTATATAAGGAATGCAAGCCCTTCCCTTTGGATATTGTATTCTAAAGGAAAGATGAATAATATAAACAACTAAATATATCCAATTAATATGCTTAAATATATACCATAAAACATAACAAGAAAAAAAGAAATGGGTTTCAGGCAAATTGCATGTAACTCCCAAAGCCCAGGTGTTTTCTATTCCCCCAGTGGCTGGGAAACTGCTGTCTGCAGGCCATATTCCAGACCAGGACTCAGATTTGTAAATGAAGGTTATTGGAACACAGTCCTGCCGCTGTGTTTGCATGTTGTCTATGGTTGTTTTCCAACTATAAGAGCAGAGCCAAGTAGTTGCAAGAGAGACCATGGGATCCACAGAGCCAAAAGTATTTACTATGAGGCCCTTTACAGAAAAAAGCTTCCTGATGCATGTGTTATACTACACTGGGCACAACACAAACAGATTTATAGCTAATTACATCAATGAGGCCAGTTTTGGCTGTAAACAACAGGGAAATTATATACTCCCATGTAACAAGAAGTAGGCAGCATGGAAGCCCCAGCTTGAGCAAAGTTAGCTGTCAAACATCTTTACCAAGAGCATGGGTTCTTTCTTTCTTTCTGTTCTGATATGTTCAGTGAGGCTTTTCTCATCATCCTAGCATGGCTGTTCCAGTTCCAGATGTCACACGGAATGACAATGTCTAGGTGCAGACAAACAAGCACCCATGTCTTGTGCCCCATCTTAATAATCAAACAAAACCCCTTAGATCCTCCCAGTAGACCTCTCCTTATTGTGCCATTGGCAGAGTTGTGTAGCCTGCCCTTTCCCAAACTGGCCACTTACCAGAGAGTCAAAAGCAGCAAGACCAGGCTGAATTTGATCTTGATTCACTCCATGGGCCTGAGGAGGGACACACTTTCTCCTGAAATAGAAAACTACCCCATACCCAATGGAAATTGGGAAGTTTTTCTATTAAAGTGAAAACTGGGGCATTAAAAGGCATCAATGATACCCGTTGCATCAGCTGAAATAACAAATGATAGACATTTTTACAAAGGATTACAGGTTAAACCAAGTACTAACATGTGAGCTCCACCAAGAGAAGCATTCTGGTTTGTGTTATTCACTGCCTCAGTGTTGAAATAGTGCTTAGCATATAGTAGGTACTCAAGAAATACTGTTGGATTAATTATTGGTTAAACACATCAGTGTGTTTTGCAGAGTTGGGTAAGGAACCAAATATCTGAATGAAAAGCCATTAAACCATGACAAACAGACGTAACAATGTGGCATTGCCATATACTTGGTCTGAGTGATCTTGGCTCTCTACACAAAAGCTAATGAGAAAAGCCAGCATCAGGCAAAGACAAATTCTAGGAGATGAGAATGATAATCTAGATTCTCAGTTTATACACTAGCCAGAGCCTTGGAGAAGCACAAGAGACCCCCAGGCGGAGAAATATTTGCAAAGTAGACCATTTTCAACAAGTCTTTCTCATGACCAGATCTATGCCTGCTTATGTAGGTCATACAGAATTAAATAATTCAGCAACTTGAGAACTATTACTGCACCGTCTCACTGTGTTGGACTTTGAGGATAAAGGAACAAACAGAGATGAGGTCCCTGCCCTCAGGAAGTGTATAAACCAGAACAAAGGAAAGATGCAACAAGGTGGGATTTCTGGAGAAGATTGCATCCCTGCTGAAACCTGCAGCATGGTCGGGAAGCTTTCCAAGTTACAAAGGACAGAGGAGTGAGCCATGAAGAAGAAGCCACCTATTCAGGTTCAGAAAGGAGAATGCCGTTATTTCAGCTGATGCAATGGGTATCATTGGTGCCTTTTAATGCCCCAGTTTTCATTTTAATAGAAAAACTTCCCAATTTCCACCAAGCAATCTGAGTCTTCACACATGTCCTTGAAACATTCAGAATTTGGGCTAGGATTCAGGAGACCTGAGTATGAAGTCCAGCTCCTGACTAAAACCAAGTCACTTCATTCATTTACAGTCTCTCCAAGTTTGAGAGATGTTCAGGAACTTTAATTTTCTGATGACCCTGATATATTAAAAATTAATCAAAGAAAACTTCAAAAACACTTCCATGTAATACTGAGTCATTTTATAGAAGAAAATAACACCACAACCGTTATCTTATGAAAAATCAGGTTTTATGAAAATATTTCATTAGGTCACTATATCAGTAGTGTCCAGAAAATGGGATAACCTTAAATTTCTATGAAGAACTTTTCCCCCCACCAAATTCTGCAAGTTTGTACATTACTGCATATTCATGTTCTGGCGGAGGCAGTAACAAAGTCTAAATTTGAGGGCATTGTTTATCGTAACCTCAGGTCCACATCACAGTACTTGATCCAATTTAATGATTATTTACTATTAATACATTTTAGGAATATTCTAGGGCTAGGCCTGGAGACATGTCACAAAAAAAGTATGACATGGCCTTCATGGTTCTTACAGCCCCCTGGGGAAGACGGATATTAAAGAAACATCAATAATTCTGTAATTCCACATCATACTAAGTGCTTTGAGGAAAAAATAGTCTCTCTCTAGGTCTTATTTTCTACATCTACAAAAAGAAAGGTGAGAAAATTGCATCTCTTAGTTGATTCTGGTATTAGAACTTCAATCAGCTGATCAGTCCATGAAGACCAACTTGCTCAGAACAAGACAAGTTAAAAAAAAAAAAAAAAGGCATAAATGGATGATAATCAAAAGGACAGATGGATTGGTTAGGAAACACAGTAAAGTGGGGCTAGAAGCTTCTATTCAAGTCCTAAGACGAGATGAAAGAAGAGCTAGAAAAGAAGAAAGAAATGAAAGAGAAATGGTAGAAACATCCATGGGTATCAGGATCACGGAGTTTTTAAAGCCAAAGGGCTATTGGGGAGCACCTCTTGTCATGCCATAACTTCACAGATGAGAAAATACAGTTTAGGAGAGGCTAACAGATCCAGCCAGAGCAAACAGTGAGCCAGTAGTGCTGAAATTTTAAGAATAGTATTTTATGGAGTCTGATAGACTTGTTGATTTTCTGGAAATACGGGTTAGCTGAGTCAGAAAGGTCATTTCTCCAGGCCAAACAATGCCCTGGTGTATGTAAATGTTTTTCATCCAAGAGGAACAGAAACAAGAGCAGACTCAGCCTCGATCTTTAGAGGTCAGAAATCTAAACCCTAGAGAGATTGGTATATTTGGCCAATGAATAATGTTAGCAATAAACAAAAGCTGGGAAGTTGGGGAAGTGGAAAAGGAATGAGGAGGAAAGCACTTAAAATTCAAGCACCACCATCCTTAGGATGGATATAGAATTTCTGATCTTGAGAAGGCCAGCTCTCCTCTACTGAGTAGAGAGGCTGTTTTCTTGACTTGTCTACTGCCTGCAGAGGCTGGGGCATCCCACGTTTTTGTTTTTTGTTTTTGTTTTTGTTTTTGTTTTCCTTTTTGTGGCCTCTGAAGCAGATTTCAGGTCTCAGCTTCTGAGAGTAGGATCCTGAAAGAAGACAAGAGAGCCAAGCGGAACTTGAGGCTGCCCTCCCAGCAGGTTTTCCGGAGGCTGAAACTCAAGGACACTCATTTGTACTTTCAGGAAAATGCAGAAAACCTGACTCCTTTTTTAATCCCTTCACCAATTCAAAAACAAGGTGTGTCATTTCCCTTTGGTCCTGCAGCATAAACTTCGGTAAGAAAGATCCCGTGTGGCTTGGTAAAGAAATGAATCTCAGAAAGTAGATTTGTTCTTCAGGTCACTAATAGTATATTAACTTCTGCCATCAATATTCACCTTCCTCTTCACTCTTGTCAAATATTTCTAGTTAGATACCCATCTATACTGTCTATTTCTTCTGTCTTAACAGTTCCACCGTCCCAATTTATGACAACAAAATCTAGATAAATTCTGTACTCGCTAACAATTTCCACATTCCTTTTTTTTGAGAAAAGGCATAAGCCTGTCATTACAATTTTCTACAAGTCATGGGGTGTGATCAGGACTTTGCCCTGGGATATATCTATGCTCTTTTGAAATAAAGTGTGATGCAGTTATTAAAATGTGAAGCTTTTCTTATCACTTTGAGTTGGCAAATTACATTTAGATCCATTATTTCACATCATGCACTCAACAGCGTTAAACTCCAGCAAGTGGCTCACAATTTACTTAGGAGAAAATTGACGGCCAGAATTTCTAGCTGACCTCAGACACTGAGGCCTAAAGTACTTCGACTATTTGCTCAAGGCCATGCATCTCCTAAGTGTGAAGACAGCCATGCTGTGATTCAGGATTTAAGATAGTGGATACCATGCTGCCTATGACACTGCAGCTTATTAGGGAAAAAATAAGCAAATCAGTAAATAAACACACGGGTAAATAAGAACAAATTTAATTACTACCCCTTGAATACTCTCCCTGATTACAAAGAATAATCACACATCTCATTTCAACCTGAGGAAATTCCAGTGAACTTACAGAAAGAGGAAGACACGCCCTTAATTTCAAAAGGACAGAATTCAGAATCTGGAGTTAGTGTTAAGTAGAGCTGAACATTTAATAATGTAAGCAGTCATATTTGTATTTCTTCTCATTTAGCCCATGCATATCGTGATGTGAAAGAGTATTCTATTGAGGCATGTGGGTGGCTCAGTCAGCTAAGTGCTAGACTCTTGGTTTTGGCTCAGGTCATGACCTCAGGTTCCTGGGGCCAGACTGCACATCAGGCTCCTCTCTCTTCCTCTCCCTCTGCCCCTCCCCCCATTCCTGCATGTTCTCTCTCATTCTTTGTCTCAAATACATACATACATAATTTTTTAATAGGAGCATTTTATTAACTTCCTTGCCCCAGGATCAGTAAGTTGAATAAATCAGAGGATTAATTTAGAATAAGGAAAAAGTTCAGTATTTTGTGGCTATTATAAAGACTGGCTGAGACCACATTCTTTCCTGACACCTAGGACATGAGTCTTTGTAGAACTGATTCTGACATCATGTCAGAGGGAAAGCAGAACTTTGGAGTCCAGAAAGACCTGGATTGAATCCCAGCTAAGCCATTTGTTAAATGTTTATACAAGTTTCTTAACATATAGAAGAAAACTTCAGTTTCTTCAGTTTGTTTAAAAAAGGTAATAATTCCTCTCTAGTGGAAATGTTATAAGAATTAGAGATAGTATAGTCAATGTATCTACCTGACAGGTATGTATACCCCGGTCCCTGGTATGAAACTGCATGTTTAATCACATTGCCAGAGTCTTTTCCAGAATGGAAATACACTGGATCTGATTCATTCTATAATAGGCACCAATCTGATTTCCTCCTCAACCACTATTGTGAGATCTTAGATAAGTCATCAAGGCCTTCTAGACCTCAGGTTTCCCGGGTAAGTAAGAAGAAAAAAGTGGAAAGAAGGAATTTTATGACCTCAACTACTTTTTTGGGCTCCCAACACTCAATTTTACATAGTTCTGGTGCAGATCTATTTTCATATGTGAAATGTATTAGGAGAAGACAGTTCTCCTAGTTATTTATATTGTATTTTGTGAAAGTCTAGACTACATTTCACATCATCACATATGATTCTTGTTTAGCTGATCTCTAGGGGTTGCGAGAGATGGTGTTGATAGACTGCACAGATAAGACATCACGGCATTAAGGTATAAAATAGGTGAGGGGAGAACCAGAAGCAGACTTGATTGAAATTGTACACTTTAGCTAAGAGAGTAAATATGAGAAATCTGAGTAACTAGGCTGATGGGCATTAAAAAAGAGAACAAGTAAATAAAAGTTAACATTAAAAATGATCAGGAAGTTGAAAAATTATACAACTTGTCCTACCAGGAAGTGAATTTTTTTTTTCAGATTATCTTCCACACTGGCATTTAATTATCTCAATCTTTTGTACACTTCTCAGCAGAAAAACATTTGGTGCAAGGGCAATGAGGATCAGGGAGCTGGAAAATATATATAGAATTCTAATTCTAAGTCTAATTTTCCATGTGCTAGTCCCAATTTTGAACCATCAAATGAAATTGTCCTTGTGTGTCCACTTCTATGGGATATAATATTTGATAGCCATTGCAGGGTGATCTTAATTAAGGTAGCCAACTAAACTTTGTACCATGTACAAAATGCAATGCATCAACAGAATAACATTAGTCAAAGGTAATTCTAGATCACAGATGGGTTTGGGAGTGGAGGAGTTTAGATACAAATTTGCTTTATACAGTGATTCAGGAACCCAAGATGATGGCAGTTCTGCAACCTCCAACAGGAAGTGTTCCCTATGTTGTCCAAGAACATTAAGGGGCATCCACAGAAGGTTGTCATGGATTCAGCCTGGATGCAGCCCATGATGTTTCTTCCACCATATTCCATTAGAGTGAAGAACTTTTTATGGCCACACCTCAATGCAAGGAAGGTGGAGAGATTTGGCTGGCTCTGCAAACAGGAAGAAGAAGATAATGAGAATAGGCAGCTAACAGACTGCCATGGACAGAAGGAGACCTAAAGGAAGTTTAGCACCATTGTAGACAGGGATATGTCAAATTTTCTTAATAGATGGCCTATTACTTCCATCCAACCAGAGAGACTTATTAGTAGAGAATACTGAGGGCATGAAGTGAGAGATAATTGATTTGCAACTAAGCATAACCAAGGAAATGTTTTATAGAGTAGGTAAGAATGAGATGGAACTAATAGATGTGGTGGATACAGGAAGTGTTACTGGACAGTCCACAGTCCAGTGTGCTGTCCATTTTTCTAGTCCATTCTAGCAAAACACATCTAAAATGAATATAAAAATCTCTCCTACTTCATTGCAAGCCGTGTCCACTATTAAGGTTTTCAAGACAGCCAGAAGTGACATGTAAGTGATCCACTCATCAGAGACTGTCATTGTCTACTTATTCCTAGTAGCATCCCTGTCCCTCCAGTTCCTAGCCTGCTCTTGTTACAAAGTCAGAGATTGTTTCTTTGTTGTTGTTTTTTTTTCCTTGCATAAGCATCATGGGACAGGATATTTTTCTGACCTATTTACTACTCTAGCTCCAACACATAGAAGAGTGCACAGCACAGCATTCAATGAATATTTGTGGAATGCATTTTACAGACTGAATATCTGACTGACCAAGGGAAATCATTCTACATGCAGCTGAGTCATAAAGATGAATAAAATGTCAAAGCTGTGAGGGACATTAAGAATGGCTCAGTCCTGGAGATCCTGAGTGGCTCAGCCAGTTGGACATCCCACTGTTCATTTTAGCTTAGATCATGATCTTAGGGTTCTGGGATTGAGCCTAGCTCAGGCTCTGTGCTTGGCAGGGAGTCTGCTTCTCCCTCTCTTTACCCCTCCCCATGCTTGCTCTCTCTCTCTCTTTCTCTTCCTTTCAAAAACAAATAATTAAGTCTTAAAAAAATAAAATAAAATAAAATAAAATAAAATAAAATAAAATAAAATAAAAAAGGAAAGAATAGCTCAGTCCAAACCTTGTATACAGTATTGAAGAAAGAGAGACTCAGGACAGGGAGCTGATTTTCTCAAAATGACATAACAAATGTCAAAACGTGTTTTCAGATGCAACATAGTGACTTTCTAACATGCTAGTGCCAAACCAGGACATTATTTAACTGTAAACAGATTTTTTGAATTTGTTTCTATTGTCGTTGTTTTCATTTACTGTGATTTAATTTTTTGTTTAATATTGTTATTTCCTCTTACTGGCAAAAATCCATGTGTTGCCAATTATCATGCAACGTTCAATGGTCATATTTCCTTTAACAATGCAGCATGTCCAACAGGGAAGACAAACTTGAAATCTCTATGACCTAAAAACATTATGGTCCTTAAAATTTAAAGATAAAATATAAAGAATTATGAAAATTCTCTAAAATATATAAACATTTCCAAAGCTCCTCCCAGGTAAACAAATGGGAAAAGAATATTGAGCACAAGGAAAGAAAATGGACCCAGAGGGAGTGAAATTTCCTTGTGAATCAAAAGAATACAAAAGTGTTTTTTTTTCCTAGAAAACTATATTGTTTAAAAAAAAAGAATGATAGATCCAATATTCATAAAGATTCAGAGAAACAGGTGTTCTTATAACTGTAGAGATATGCATCAAAGACTCATTTTTAATTTTTTTTTAAATTTTTCTCTTTGGACTTAACATTTCCTTTTCTAGAAATTTATCTTAACAAAATAGTCCTGGCTGAATACCATGTAACCTCAAATCTATTGATTGCATATGCGTGTGTGCATGTTTTATATATATTAAATGATATAGATACACATATAGATATGTAGATATAGATATAAAACTATATTATATATGTAATTATATATTATATAAACATATTACATGTAACACAGGCAATGAAATGACTAAAACTATACCAAATTTAAACAAAGGCAAGGATATCCATGCTATATAATGACTGGTGAGAAAAATATTAAAAACAATCTTCAAAAAAACTAAAGCTCAAATGATAAAAATGGGGAGATAGAAGTCTATGTGCTTTAGTAGAAACAGTGCCTTTAGTTTTAGTTCTGTTTTAGACATATCTACATGGCAAAGTTCTTAAGGACTCACACAGTTCTAGGCTCTATGAGACAAAGACTCCTTTGCCCACACACTGCCATGCTGAGATGAACAGGAGAGAGACACAGCTTTTATTTATTTATTTTTTTAAGGATCTATTTATTTATTTTAGAGAGTGCACATGAGAGTGTGAGTAGGGGGAGGGGCAGAGGGAGAGAATCTCAAACAGACTCTCATTTGAGATGAGCTCCAGAGGCTGGAGCCCTATAGTGGGCTTCATCCCACTACCCGGAGAACAGGACATGAGCTGAAACCAAGAGTTGGGCACCTAAGGACTGAGCCACCTAGGCACCCAGAACAGAGTTATTTTTGTTGTTGTTGTTTTGTTTTGTTTGTTTGTTTGTTTGTTTTCCAATTTAAATTTTATTTTATTTTTTCAGTGTTCCAAGATTCATTGTTTATGCACCACACCCAGTGCTCCATGCAATACATACCCTCCTTAATACCCACCACCAGGCTCACCCATTCCCTCACCTTCTCCCCTCCAAAAATCTCAACCTGTTTCTCAGAGTCCACAGTTTTTCATGTTTCATCTCCCCCTCTGATTTCCCCCAGTTCACTTTTCTTTTCCTTCTCCTAATGTCCTCCACGTTATTCCTTATGCTCCACAAATAAGGGAAAGCATATGATAATTGACTATTACACCTCCATCAGAAAGGATGAACACCCAACTTTTGTATCAACATGGATAGGACTGGAGAGGATTATGCTGAGTGAAATAAGTCAAGCAGAACAGAGCTTTTAAACAAGCATTTGCCATACAAATGCTCAGAAGACTATGTGTGAAATTACAGAAATTACAAAAAAGAGAGTTATAGGAGATGAAAGAATGAGCCAACTTCTCTGGCCCTCAGTTTCTTCATCTGAAACATAGACATAGCTGGCATTTTCCAAAGACATTTGATCTCAGGAAACTTAAAATGACACTTCGTTCATAGAACACAAAAAGCATTTTGTGCAGAGCCATTTATGCTTTTGACTGAAATTGTCTTTTAGGACAAATACGAAGGGACACAAGTTACATCTGCAGACACCCTAAATGTAGAATGAAAACATGTAAGATAAGATGCATGACTTAGAACAGAGACCTTGCCTAGAAGGAACATGCCAAGGTCAGTGACAGATAAAATGCTGACACTTTGTTCTCATGCATGAGGAGACCCCACGTGACCTTTTAGGTGTCTTAGGTCTGGCCCAACTTTTGTTCAGGACAGATTGTTACATACAGTAAGAATTACTTTCTTAATGCATTTAATTAATTACCTTACATTGATTTTGAAAGATATATTTTAAAAGGAAAAAAAATACTATCACTGATTTGTTTCCCCCTAAGATCTATTCACGCCTCTTGAAATTCAGGTAATCCATTCAGGTTGTATTGATGGTCATCAGAATCTCTCATTTCTTTTTTATTCCAATATATATGGTATAAGGGTCCAGAAACTATTTTGTAGATACAGAGGTCATAAATGTAAAACTCCATTCATTGGTAGGAGGGATTCTTTTATTGAAACATGTACTTGTCAACACCTCTAACCATTCATCCATGATATCAGTCAGAAAACAAATATTTATTGAGTCTGTACAAAGTCCAAACCCTACTTTATATTCAGCAATATGCAGTATAACAACAGAATCTTTGTTCTTATGGTGTTCTTATGTTCTAGTGAGTATAAAGAATTTAACCAAATAATGACACAAATATATAGTTACACAGGGAAAATCAGAGAGAATAAAAGAATCTACAGTAATGTATAACCAAGAAATTTGATCTCAACCAGAGAATTCAGGGAAATGAAGTTTGTTTAAGCTGAGCTAAGACTGGAGAAATGGTTAGGAGGTAATCTGACCTCAGCCTTACTGGCCTCCTTCCTTTTCTTATCAGACTGGAGGAACACTCTTGCCTTAGGGAATTTGGGCTGCTATCCTTCCCCCCCCCTCCCCCCCGCTTGGGAATCTCTTCCCAGACATCTGCAAGGCTGACTCCCTCATCTCTGGCAAGTTTTGCTTAATATTACCTTCCCAATTAAATCTGCTTTGATGTCTGTTATAATAGGACAATCAGTAGTGGTGCCTGGGTGATCAGTCAGTTAACCAGTTCTGACTTTTGATTTCAGCGTAGATCATGATCTCAAGGTCTGAGATTCAGCTGAGCTATGGGCTCTGCGCTGAGCTTGGAGCCTGCTTAGGATTCTCTTTCTCCCTCTCCCTCTGCCATCCCCAGTTCTCTCTCTCTCTAAAAAAAAAAAAAAAAAAAAAAAAAAAGGACAATTTGTAGCCCCACTCCAGTTTAGCCCTTGAAGCTCTTAAGTTCCCCTTACAACCCTCTATTATTTCTCACAGTATCTTCAGACTTACCATGCTTTGTTTTGTTTTTGGATATTTGTTTCTTGTCCATTCTCTGAATTAACTTACTAGATACAATTACCATTAGGGAAAATGTTCTCTCTGCTTTGCTCATTGATGTATTCCAAGGGTTTAGAATAGTGTTTGGATATGGTTAGATATCTTAAAAAGGTAATTAATTAATCATGATATTACTTAATTAATTGTACTGAATCATGGTAAATACACAACATAAAATGTTTGAGAGACAGCTGAAACAGTACCCAGAGGAAAGGTTAAGCTTGAAAAGAATGTATGGGGTGGAAAAAAGAATTACACTCCATCATCTTGCTTTCCATATGCCAAAGTTGAAAAAGAAGAGTAAAGTAAAACTAAAGTATGTAGAGCAAAGTAAATGACTCAGATATGAGACAAAACAAATTGAGAAGATCAGCAAAAGTAAAACCTGGTTGTTTGAAAAGTTCAATAAAATTGATAAACTCGGGGAGCCTGGGTGGCTCAGTGGGTTAAAGCCTCTGCTTTCGGCTCAGGTCATGATCCCAGGGTCCTGGGATCGAGCCCCGCATCGGGCTGTCTGCTCTGTGGAGAGCCTGCTTCCTCCAATCTCTCTCTCTCTGCCTGCCTCTCTGCCTACTTGTGATCTCTGTCTGTCAAATAAATAAATAAAATCTTAAAAAAAAAATGATAAACTCATAGGTAAGCTGCTCAGGGAGAAAAAGAGAGGAATGAAACCCACAAATACCAATAACAAGAATTAAAAGTATAGATATCATGGGGAGATTTTAACATACCAACATATAGTAAAAGAATACCATGACCAATTTCAAATCTATACATTTAACAACTTAGGTGAAATAGACCAATTTGTTCAAGGACTCAAATACCTAAAGTGACTATAAGAAGAAATAAAAAAAAAAAATCTGAATACTTGTATATATGTTAACAAAATTGAAATGCAAAACCCATGCCCAGAGGTCTTCAGTGGAGAATTCCATTAAGCATTCATGAACAAAAAAAAAAAACAATGTTTGGAAGGACACTTCCCAATTCATTTTAAGAAGACAATCTAACTTGATGAGTGAGTCATTGTAGCAAGAACAATGCCCCCATTCTAAGAAGTCCACAGTTAAAGCCCGGGACTTATGAATATTTTACTTTATGTAGCAAAGGATTCTGCAGATATGATAAAGTGAAGGATTCTGACATGAGGAGATATTCTGGATAACCTGGATGGAGCCAATGTAAATACTGGAGAGCAGGCATAGGGACAGACAGGGTCAGAGAGGGAGACGTGACAGTGGAAATGGAACCAGAGGTCAGAATCATTTGCAGCTGTGAGGCAAAGAAGGTGAGTTGCTTCTAAAAGCTTGTAAAAGCAAGCAAGCAGATCCCCCCTCTAAACTCCGGGAAGACTGCTGCCCTGACCACACTTTGATTTTAGCCCAGTGAGACCCCTGTTGAGCCTCTGGCATCAAGAACTTTAAGGTAGGAAGTTCATGGTTTTTGAGGACACTGAATTTTGGTGCTTTGGGATACCAACAATGAGAGACATCTATAGCCACATCTGCAGTGGGAAACCAGGAATTCCTATAGACTTAGTCTACAACCCAGCAAGTCAGGGACCACCTATTTCTGGGTATAAAATCCCTTTTTGCTTGGGGTATTTTCTATTTCTTGCCCTTGAGCCTTATTGATTCAGAGGTACAATGATCAGTCAAGAAAGCTGGCTTTTAGGTCCAAATCTATTGCTCCTCTGCTCTGAGCCGTGGAGTGAGCCATGTAATTCCTTTGGTTCAACATTTTTAATCTATACAACTAGATTATGGTATTAGATCGATATTTTTTTTAAAGATTTTATTTATTTGACAGAGATCACAAGTAGATAGAGAGGCAGGCAGAGAGAGAGGAGGAAACAGGCTCCCTGCTGAACAGAGAGCCCTATGTGGGGCTTGATCCCAGGACTCTGGGATCATGACCTGAGCAGAAGGCAGAAGCTTTAACCCACTGAGCCACCCAGGCGCCCCTAGATCGATATTTTTGAAATGACAATACAGAAGATTAATTTAGGTGGATGCAAGTCGCTTTTATATCTATGCATACATATTTTATTTTGCAAGTACAGTAAGTGAGGCTGGTTTCCTAGGTATTGTAGTATCTTAAAATTTCCTTTAAATAAACAGTCAAGAATTCTTTAAAAGAGAATAATTTAAATAAAAGTATTATGTAAAGACAGGAGTACTTCTAAATGACTAACATGATAAGGGTGGTATGCAAAAACTGAAGGATAGAGAACAGCAGGCTAGAAAATATTTTTTGCTTCTTTACTCCTCTTATCCAATCAGTAATGAATGTATTCACTTATTTATTCATTAAATATATACATATTCATGAGCGTCTTTTAAGAACGGCGTTCCAAGTAAGAGCACACGAGGTTAGCAATAATGAATGTGAAACAGTCTCTGACCTGGAAGTCTTCAGAGTCTGTGAGAGCAGACGAATACATGTTTAAAATGGTAATGCACCAGGCTTAGACCTCGGAGAGCGATGAGTACAAAGTCCCGCCAGTTTCTTCCTTTGGAGCCTCCAGTTTCTCCTCAAATTCTTCCTCTTCACAAGTTTCCTAAACCATCAACTTAAAATGCAGCTCTAACCAGGGCACTCCTCTTTCAACCGGCACTCGACAAACGAGGGTCACAAGAAAAGAGAATCCACCCTAGCTTTTTGTAAATAAAGTTTTGTTGATAGTTTTACTGAAATATGGCCACTCCCCATTATTGAAGCAAGTTCTATGGCAGCTTTCATACTTTCTTCAGCAGTTAGGATAGAGACTACAGGAAAACCAAAAATAGTTACTATTTAGTCCTTCAGTAACACTAAAATTGTCATCTTAAAAACCTTCTTTAGGATCCTCATTTTGATCAGCTGAAACCCAAACTTCATGATAGAGCACATGCAAACTTTCCAACACCATCCCCTAACATCTTCCTGACCTAACAGGTCATCCATATTCTTTTTTTTAATTTTTTATAAACATATAATATATTTTTATCCCCAGGGGTACAGGTCTGTGAATCACCAGGTTTACACACTTCACAGCACTCACCATAGCACATATGGACTCCCCAATGTCCATAACCCCACCCCCCTTCACGCAACTCCCCTCCCCCCAGGAACCCTCTGTTTTGTGAGATTAAGAGTCACTTATGGTTTGTCTCCCTCCCAATCCCATCTTGTTTCATTTATTCTTCTCCTACCCCCTTAACCCCCCATGGTGCATCTCCACTTCCTCATATCAGGGAGCATATTCTTAAAAGGATGACTTTTCAGGGCCCCTGGATGGCTCAGTGGGTTAAAGCCTCTGCCTTCCACTCAGGTCTTGATCTCAGGGTCTTGGGATCAAGCCCTGCATTGGGCTTTCTGCTCAGCGGGGACCCTGCTTCCAATCTCTCTCTATCTGCCTCTCTGCCTACTTGTGATCTCTGTCTGTCAAATAAATAAATAAAATCTTAAAAAATATATATGACTTTTCAAGATTTTTGCCCTAGGAAGTGACATTCTTTAGCTAAAGACTCTCTCCTTCCTTCTCTATGTGGACAATTCCTTCCCAGCCCTTAAAATCTAAATTTCCTCAGAAGCCCTCCCTAACTTTCCAAGGAAAATTGTGATTTCTCTATTTTTGCTCTCTCAACACATTCAATGACCCCAACAAGACCTTGTGGGATATTCTGATTATTCCTAAATAACTTCATTGCTTTTGTTAAAATGTTTTATGCCTTAGAATTAAAAAAAAATGCAAGCAAATATAGAATAAATAAAACCCTGTTATCTCAAATAACACAATATAGTACTCCCAAAAATAATCACTGTCAATAGCTAGTTAATATCATTTCAGCCATCTCTCCATGCATATTTATAGAAACAAGGTTTAAATAGGAAGATTTTACCAAAACTGCACATTTAGGAGGCACCTGGGTGGCTCAGTCAGTGAAGCCTCAAACTCTTGATTTCAGTTCAGGTCATGATCTCAGGGTCACGAGACTGATCCCTGAGTCAGCCCTGCCCTACTCTCTCTTTCAGTCTCTGGAAAGAAAAAAAAAAAAAAAAAAAAAAAAGCACATTTATGACCTAATCATATTCTAATGAAAAGTTTACTTTAACCTTGCCTATATTTAGTAGAATATAAAGAAATTCATGAAACTGAAAGGTTAAATTTCATAAAGGTTTTGTGTGTTTGTGTGATAAGCATTTACAGTTCTTAAAATATCACACTTCTGTTTTACCTTATATATAATTATAAGGTAAATATATATATTATATATAATATTTTTAGATTTTTTAAACATTTAATTTATATTTTAAAAGTTAATGTGCATAAAATGAAACTGAAAAACACAAGAAGCAAAGAACAAAGTTATTCATAAACATTAGCAGTTTATATTTAACTTCTTTTAAAAGATTTTATTTATTCCAGGGGCACCTGAGTGGCTCAGTGGGTTAAGCCTCTGCCTTCGGCTCAGGTCATGATCTCAGGGTCCCGGGATCAAGCTCCACACCAGGCTCTCTGCTCAGCAGGGAGCCTGCTTCCCCCTCTCTCTCTGCCTGCCTCTCTGACTACTTGTGATCTCTCTCTCTCTCTGTCAAATAAATAAAATCTTTAAAATAAATATTTTATTTATTCCTTTATTTGACAGAGAGAGAGAGCATGAGAGGGAAGAGGGTCAGAAGGAGAGAGAGAATCTCCAGCAGACCGCGACTGAGCATGGAGTCCAATGTGGGGTTTGATCTCATGACCATGAGATCCTGACCCAAGCTGAGAGATGCCCAACCCACCGGGCCACCCAGCACTCCTGTTTAACATTTACACTTATGTTTAACATCTATATATAGAGAGAGATGTTTTATATATATATATAATTTAATATCAATCTATATAAAAATATATATATTATAAATACTATAAAATATATATCTCTTAAACTAGTATGCATATGGTTATATATATATATATAGTTATATAGTTATACATATTCATATACATATACTTATATTGTTATGAGCTGAATTGTGTCACTTCAAAATTCATACATTGAAACCCTAACCCACAGCATGCGACTGTATTTGGAAAGAGGCCTTTAAAGAGGTGATTAGGTTAAAATGAGACCTTTAAGGAAAACCCTAATCCAAGCTGACTGGTATCCTGGAGATCAATAAATAAATAAACCCAAATATCTGGAAGCAGATATTTGAACCCACAAAGAAATGCCAGGAGTATGAGGGCACAGAGGAAATGCAATGTGAAGACACAGCCAGGAGATGGCCATCTGCAGGCCAAAAAGAGAGGCCTCAGAAGTAATCAAACCTGCTAACACTTCGATCTTGAATTTCCAGCCTCCAGAATGATGGGAAAATATATTTCTCTTGTTTTAGCCAGCCAGGTTGTGATGTTTTGTTATGGAAACCCTAGCCAAGTAATATGGTATTTTACTGCATTTACTGCAAATTTCTCCTGCCTCTTAGAACAAGAAAATCTCCTGGATTCTATCACTTATGTTATTTTTACACTGTTAAGGTCTAAACGATTTACATGCCTATGTATTTACATAAACTATTTACATGCAGATCCAAAATTCTCACTTTGTTTATATAGGGTTTTAGGTTCAGATTAATTTGATCTTGCCATCAGTCAGTTTGACCACATGGTGTTCTTTTGAGAGTTCTACATGGTGATATGTCTCCGGTTTGACCAGATTTGTCATCAAGTATTTTTCAAAGAGGGGTAACAAGTGCTATATTCCCTGATTTTTTTTTTAATAATTAAAAAAAAAATCTTATTTATTTATTTATTTGAAAAAGGTCGGGAGGGTATGGAGAGGAGTGAAGAGAGAGAGACAAGTGGAGTGCACTAAGCGCAGAGCCTGACGGGGGGCTCCATCCCATGGTCCTGCCATCACCACCTGAGCAGAAGAAATCAAGAGTCAGACACTAAACCATATGAGCCACCCAGGTGCCCCCAAACCCTGCCAAATTTGTTCTGAATGAGGTTGTCTGTTTCTTTTGTACTTAAAAAAAAAAATTACAGAGTTGCAAAAATATTACAGAGCTGTAATTTCTTTCCTTTATTTTCTGTACTTGGTCTACTAGCCTTTAGCATTAAATCGTTGAGGAGTTAAAGGTCAGTGGGCTGATGTGACCATGTAGGTTATTTGATCATTTTGTATGTTGCTCTGTCCTCTGGGACACACAGATGCCTTGCAATCTGTAGATTAACATCTTTCTTTCTTTATTTATTTAATTCTACAGGTGGATACTTTTTGTTGTTCTAGGCATAGTTTACTCATGTCATGAGTCAGAGAATAGGCTCTAAAACCAGGATACTTACTCAACATGAGACCTAAGAAAACCACTTAATCCTCCTAGACCTCAGTTTCCCATATCTGTCAAACAAGGATTGTATTAGTATCTACTTCATAGGGTTGTTGTGAAAATTATATGAATTAGTAAATGTAAAATAATGCTAAATAATATTATTATAAGCATTTATGAGTTAATCTTTGCTTAACTTCTCTGTGAAGTTTTCACTAATATTTAACATCATTATTTTTCCACTTCATTTTGCATCATTTCCATAAACCTACTCAATGTTTCTAGTTGTGTTCATTCTTCTAATAAATATTCCCTAATTAGAAGTTTTGTGTTGGGATCTAGTATTATTTCTTCTTTTCCTCCCATTCAGCTCAGATTTACTTCTGTCACTGCGTCCTGGCTAATAGTTTAGGAGTTAGAAACTTATTCTGCCAAGGTAGAGATAGCAAATAATTTACACTTTTGGGGATACCTATAGTCTCTATTTCATTTTTGTCTTAGTCTGTCCAGGGTGCTATAACAAAATGCCATAGACAGAGTAACTTATAAACAACAGATATTTATTTCTTTCAGTTCTAGAGGCCGGAAGTCTGAAGTCAGTACCAATGTGGGAGTACCAGTGTGGTCAGGTGAGGGCCGACTTCCAGGTCCCAGATTTCTTGTGTCCTCATCTGACAGAAGTAACCTGGGAGCTCTGTGGGGTCTCCTTCTTAAGGACATTAATCCCATTCCTGAGGACTCCATCCTCATGATCTAAGTGCCTTCCAAAAGTCCCCACTTCCTAACACCATCATATTGGGGGATTAGAGTTTCCATATATGAATGGGGGGGGGGGAATCACAAATATTTAGACTATGGAAATATTTTTTTAAATTACTTAAACATATAAAAACCATTGTTAGCTTAAGAGTTCTGTGTAAACATGTGGGTAGACCAGATAGGCCATAGTTTACCCACCCTTGGGGGTATTAAACAATAAGGAAGTAGGGTATCTGTGTGTGTATGTGTGTGCCTCCCTCTTCAAAGCACCCCTCCTCACAGATCTCTGCAATAAGATTGGGTTTCATTTACAATATTCTCCATTTCTTGCTTGTTCTTGTAATATTCCTGTATCTCATTAATCTAATCCAAGGGAGCACTGGATGGGCCTCTAAGGACTGTGAGACTTCTTTGGAAAGAAAGCAGTATCCTGCCCAAAGCCTGAGGAGGTTATATCAGTTAGCAATAGATTTCCATATTGTTTCCACAGGTTTCCATATTGGGCACATATTCTTCATAAGTTTTAGTTTGGGGTGTTCATTTCCTTTTCTTGAGGTCAGAGTTTTCAATTTTTGTCTTGTTGGTAGTCAATTCTGAAAGAGATGAAAAAAGTAAATATTTTTTCAGTCTGCCACCTTAAATCCAAAGAAGTATGGCTACATCCTTTTAAGTCTACTTCTAATGTAAGGTCACATGGTTCTTGAGTCTAGAAAACAGGAGCTCTGGCCTCTGAATGCTCAATAAACTTTTGTTGAATGAAATAATGCACAAATCCTCATCACTTCAGAAATGCAGAAGCTGAGTTAAATATGTGTATGTGGAGTCTGTTCCAGAACATACCAGTTGCTCATTTGACCTTTTACATCTCAGGAAGCTATTGAATGAAACTGGTTCTTGCATCTTCTCATGCCATTCCCCCCAAAAAAGTTTGCTTCCCTCCTATGTTGCTAGGCTTTGGATATCTAGCAGCATGACAAATGAAAGAGAAGAAATTAGGTCTCCAAAAAGTACATGAAGGCTTTAGAGAGATCAAAGAAGGGTTGTGGTTTTCGAAGTAGGTCATGGCACTTCAGGAACATGTAGGTGCTGTGGCTTGACTGACAAATATCCCTGTCCTGTGGGGATGTGGGCAGACTGGTTTCTGACTCAGCTTTGAAATTTGTTATGTTCTAAATGCTTCTCAAAAGTAATAGTCCACTGAAATTAAGGTAGTACACTAGAAAAGTATTAGGACCCTGTGAAATAAACAAGAATTTAGAATTACAGGCTAGTAGGTGAGGCTTAATGAGACATTTTTAGTATGTTACACAAATTTCAGGACACCACCAGAATGGGGGTGGGGGAGAAAAAGACCACTCTCTCAAGAGGGAAAATTACTCTTTTTTGACTGAAAAAAAAAAAAATGGCAGAAACTCTTACAGGTAGATAGATATATCTACCTCTCTTTTTCTTTCTGTGTGTGTGCCTGAGTGCCTCAAATATATCTTATTTATCATTGTGAACTCAACACTTAGCCCATTACCTGACAAGTGTTTTTATTTTGTTTAGGGCATTCAAAATATTTGGAGAAGTCATAAATTAGTGAACACATAACTGTCAGAGAGAGAAAAATGTCAATAGCCCAGAGGGAGGAACTTGGAGGGACAAATAGAGAGCTTCACTAAGTTGCTTGGTAGTAGACAGAATACTCATGTGAGAATATTACAGAAATACATCTGTGAGGACTGTTACAACCCAGTATTCCTTGAGCCTGTGACTCTGAAGCAGTGCCATGAGAAAGACTGTCTAGTGTCAGGTTCATGGCTGAAAGAGACGTCTAATAGATGTGTTGCTGCAAACTGTCCATTTAGTGATTGTTTGGGATCTTATTTGTTTGTTTTATAATTATAGCTAAATTTTTAAATCTGCTAAATTCTGGCAGTTAGAAAGAGACAGGAGATACACACCCCCTTCCTAACAACCTGACAACAGTGCAATGTGTTACAATAGAAACCAACTTCAGGGGTGTCTGGGTGGCTCAGTTGGTTAAGCATCTGTCTTCGTCTCAGGTCATGATCTCGAAGTCCTGGGATGGAGGCCCCCATCAGTCTGCTGGAGTCTGCTTCTCCTGTCCCTTCTGCTTCTCTCCCCTGTTTGTGCTCATTCTTTCCCTCTCTCTCAAAATAAGTAAATAAAAAAATCTTCAAAAAAAAAAAAAAAAAGAACCAACTTCAGGCCAACTGACAGTCACTTTGTGAAAAATAAAAATAAATCAAAACAAAACAACTCATAATACCCTGAACAACAAAAACAAAAACCCAAACAAACAAAAAGTGCTCCAAGATTAATGCACCAGTGATTTGAAAGAGGATTAAACAGTCTCACCCTCTCTCTGGTCAGATCAAGCAATAGAGGCCTTCAATATGCAGAATGGTCGAGGTAGCTCTCTGTCTAGAAGTTCTGAAGATGACTGCTCATGAAGGGGCTGGTTGGCCTGATTTTTATCCCCTACATTTGCAGGATGTTCTAGTTCTGAAGCTTGTCTAGTCAGCTTTATGTGTTGAACACTACTCACTTCACCAATGAAAAATGATTTCTAACATGACTTATGCTAATTAATGGATCCTCATATAAATTTTGATAATGATATCTGAAGCACTTGTGAATTGCTACTTTGGGCTGTTGGTTCCTGATCCAGTGCTTTTAAAGCAATTTAACTGCTGCTAAATATAGATTAAAGGCAATTTGTATATAGGTATGTACACTACCTTGTTTATACTCAGGTGTTATTAAGCAGATCCTGGCACAAGTGATGTACATAAAATTTCCAGGTGGCTGAAAACAGCTCAAACTGAAACAAAACCCTGAATTAGATTCAATGTGATCTAGTCATCATTAATTCCATTCATTCATTCATTCATCTAATAGAAATCAATTATGTGCCAAAGCAAAAACCAATACATCCATTGTAGTGACTCTTTAGCTCTCTGAATACAAAGTGTTGACAGCACCATCCTTTAAATTTATGCTTCAGGGTTTTGATAAACACATTTTCATAGAAAAAAAAGAGGAATTGATTTTTAATTAGAGTATGTCCCTAGGACCCTAAGAAAATTCTTTTGGTCGCTAAACACAATTTAGTCATCACTACTTATTGGCTGCAGGATACAGATCTAGAGGACATAAATGTGCATTGGATTACTAGCCTTTTAAAATAGACTTATTGTATTATAGAGACATTAGGGTAAAGAAAGACCTATCCTGTTGTTGGGTGATGGTTGTCTCTGGGTGTCTCCCATTTCTGAATACCTTCTGAGTAAAGGGAAAAACAGCATTTTTTGTTCCAGACTATCCTTTCAAGGGTATTTGTATAAAAAATACTTGGAAGAGAGATGGTGTCTCTATCTAGAGCACATTTGTGTACTGGCCAGGATAATAAAGACAGTGTCTTTTCTATGGCAAGCATTATTTTCTACCAGCTCCTGGTTCCAGAGTTTTCTTTCTGAACACACCCTACTGCATAACCAGGCAGTGTGCTCCTTTCATTGTATCACTGCTTGGGGACAGTGGCCAGGGAAGCTGGGGTACAAATATTACTCTAACTACTGATATTGTTTTCAGCGATGCACCATCTTTTGTCTTTGGCCCATGAGTTGGGTGTCTTCCATATGTTTCCACGAAATGGTGGCAGGCCAACATGTTAGTGTGCAAGATTTTTAAAACCTCAGATCTTTTAGAATTCTTAGCATAATCTTTATCCCCAACTACATCAAATAAAGGAAAGAGTAGAGAGCATCCACACTTCTACTTTCTAGTTACCAAAGATGATTGATGTGAAACTGGCACAAAATAAAATGTATAAAATGACTTCCAAGTTCACTGAAAGCTCAACATCCCTTTTATTGCCTCCTTATTTACCATGGAACAGTGTAAAGACCATAACAGGACTGAGAGTTCTATAGCTATGACTTCTAATATGGATTCTGACACTCTCTGGCCAGTTGGCCTTGGTTACAAAATTAGCTTCTTGAGGGCCTAATTTTTTCTTCCCTAAAATGGATAAAAATTGCAACTACTTCATAGGACTTCTGTTAAATTAAATCATATCATGTGTGTAAATGCATAGCATAAAGCCTAGCACATACATGGTAATTGTTAATATCCTTTAATATTAATGACTTTCCAAATTTTTGGCAACTCACTTTTAAAATCTTCTTATTATGAGAAGACATATTATACTTTCATACATATATAAAATACAGTTCAACGATATAGTAAACTCTGATGATCTGTTCAGCATCCACACCCCTGTTCTTCTCCTTTCAACATACCCCTGTTTTGTTCAAAGATTCAAACACTTGTAGTTCCAGAGGTGGGTCCCAGTTAGTCTAAACCAAGATGTGCACCATATTCCTCAGTGAACATTTACTGACCTAAGAGTGGACATATAACCTAAGTAATGCCATCAAACTGAGGAGAAGAATTTCTATGGTTGAAGAAAATGTTATGGGTTCAATTTTTTCCCCTTCCACCCACCATGATGATATGTTGAAGTCGTAAGTCCAGCACTTTAGAACATGACTTTATTTGGAAATCTGGTTCCTACAGATGGAATAGTTAAGATGTCATCTTATTGGAACACGTTGGTTCCTAATCCAACATGACTGATGTCTTTGTAAGAAGATGTCCAGGTGAAGAGAGATACACAGGGGAGCACCATGTGACCCTGAAGGTAGAGACTGGTGTTACATGGCTGCAAGTCAGCTAACACCGAAGATTTCTGTCAACTTCTAGAAGAAATATACAAGGAAAGATTTCCCTATAGAGCTCGAAGGGAGTATGACCCTGCTGATGTCTTTGACACTTCTAACTTCCAGAATTCTGAGACAATAATGTCTATTTTTTTTTAAAGCCACCTAGTTTGCAGTACTTTGTTATGGCAAGTTTAAGACACATATAGAAAGCTTTTCTCTTTTTCTTGGAGAACATAAATGACAGCTATCTTATATCCATGAAGACAGCAAACCTGAGGACCAAGCTGACATAAGAGGAAGAAGAAAACCCCCAAAATTATGATAGATTCCTGGCTTTTCAAACCTGGTATCTCCCCCAAAATCTAGGTTTTGTCTCTGAAATGATACACTTCCTCAATGGACAAGCCTGTTTGAGTGATATTTTTCTGATTGTTTCAACAGAAAACACATTTACCCACATACATAGTCATGTGGTGATTACACACACACACACACACACACACATATTCCACCATACATACTCCACAAGTCCTAGATCTTGATTTATTAATCATTTATGATTGCATGAATACTATTCATGTTGTTCTCTGTTTTATATAAGAAAATAGAGAAGCGTTAGTTGTTTTCCAGCTAAACTTGAATTCCTTGAGGATCAGCGTTAAGTTTTATATTATGTAATATGCAGAGCTGTGAATACGGTTTATACTCTACAAAAACACTGATTCTGTTTTAGCACCTACCACTCCACTTTTTAATTATTCAATAAGTTATGGTATCCCCCTCTTCTGCTCTTGAAGCCAGGAATATGTCTTGCTCCCGTGCTAGTAACACTAAGCTCATAGTATTTAAGAAAATACTTAAGAAGTATTTAAGTGCAGATGAAATGAAGGAAGAAGTGTTGCCTTTCCTTTAGGACACCTTGAAATATTATTATAGGACACCTGATCTCTTCTCATTTTCTTCTGTCTAGCCTTCCTCCTTCAGTCTATCACTCATAAGGACATAGAAACAGCAATGCCATGTTCCATTTATCCCTGTAGTTTCATGCCTCAAAGCTGCCAGGTAGAATCAGGATTGGTATAAGGATCAGAACTTCATCCTCTGTTATTATTAATAGCATTTATGGCAAAAAAATAGAATTTTCCCATGGAGGAAGAAACAACCTCCACCTTCCTGATTTTGGCAAATGCTCAGTTATGGATATACTAGTGATAAAGCTGCAAATCCTTCTTGTGCCTTTCAGGGTCAAATGTAGTTTATGGTGCATTGCCCTAAAGCACACCAAACCTTTGTGATCTGAACCATCTAGATATTCCCACTTTCCTTGTTTCTTCTGGTTCTGTTGTCCTAGTTTACCTGGCACTTTCCTGGTTTCAGGAAACTGAAAACCACATGCTCCAGGCAAATTGGGACTGCTTCTCTGTTATTCTACTTTCCTCTACTTCACCATGGGCTGTAGGATAGAACAGAGGTAACATTCATTTCATGATAGGTGTAGTTTTAGTAAATGGATACATTAATGACTGAATAAGGCAGCATGGCATAGAAGAATTTTGGAGTCAGGAAGGTGTGGACAGAAATCCCAGATCAGCCATGTGTTATTCTGTGGAACCTGGTTCTAATGTTTTACCTCTCTGAGCTTTAGTCCCATCATGAGCAAGAGGTTGGAAAGAAAGTGGTGATGAGTAATATCACTGATTTGCAGTGGGAATAAGACCAGATGATCAGCCCCTCAGTAGGTTTTAAATCCTTGCATGAGGGGCTGAGCTGTGTTAATTATGCCAAACTCAGGCTGCTATAACAAGCATATCATAGGTTGGATGACTTATACAACAAAGCATTTATTTGTCACAGTTCTGGAGACTAAGAAATCCAAACTCAAGGTGCCAGCTAATTTGACTCCTCATGAGGACCCTTATTCTGGTTTGCAGAAGCTCATATTCTTGCCATATACTCACATGGTGGAGAGACTAATCATCTATCTATTATGTCTTTTTATAGGGACACTAATTCTTTTTAGGGGGACTCCACCCTCATGACCTAATCACTTCCCAAAGGCCCCACTCCCAGATGTCATCATATTGAGAAATAGGACTTCAACGTATGAGTTTTGGTGGGGGGACACAACTTTCAGCATCCAATAAATGTTTGGATAATGAACATAATACATGTAAAATGCCTAAAGCATAAATGTTTTCTAAATGACTGTTATTGTTAATGTTGTTATTATTGTCATTAAAGTGAATGAAAAGTATGTATCATGAGCTTCCCTAGTGTACAAGTTGCTGTGATCAGGCTTGGGAGGGATGAGCCTGGGGAAAATCAGTTATATTCTGATTACAGGGTGGAAGTGCTGCACTCCTAAGGATAGGGCAGAGCACAATATGTTAACTCCCACCTAAAGCACAGAATTCCATGAGTGGAGTACATTTTCAAAGAGAAAAGGATGAATTAATTGAAGAAATACCCAAGAACAATATGAAGTCTTGACTGGTACAATGAGATGGCTGCCCTGAAAAGCTAGAAGGGTCATAGGTCATGAGTGTGCAGTCTGCTTCTCTTTCTCCCTGGATACTAGATAACACTCCAGAGTTCTCCAAGGAGCCATGGTTCCTTCTCCTTCTCCTCACCCTCCTCTTGTATCCTGGCCACTCATTCCACATAAATTTATTAAGCATCATCCATACCCAGGGCTGAGTGCTGAGATCAGTGGAAAGCAGCACTGGGTGTGAGTTTTGTCTCCACAGAACTTAAGTTGTGAAGTGGATCCTTATCAGATAATCATCCAGACAAGTGTGACAGAACAAATGCTACTAGAAAAGTGCACTGTTTCTGAAGACCTGTTTCCAGTAGGTTCTGACTTAGCCCAAGAGTTCAAATAAGATTTCCAAGCAAACAGTGCTTGGGCTGAGCCCCTGGACATGAACAAGAATGAGGTCAATGCAAATGGGACAGAGGAGGTTTCTGGTCCAAAGGAGAGCCCTTGGGAAGGACTCAAGAGAGGCAGAATGGAGAGCACAGGAACCTCAAAGGATTCCACACAGCTGTAACTAGAGAAGGTATGAAAAAGGCTAACACGGTGGACATACATCAGCATGAGAATGAGAAACTTGAGGATTACCTCAAGGACTTTAGTACTTACCCTACAATGCTGGTTAGACAACAAAGGGTTTTGAGCAGAGGGGGCTATGCAATTAGTTTTACAGATTAGAAGTTGACTCAGGCATTGAATTGATCCAATCCTTAAATATTGAATTGATTAGCAAAGCTAATCAAAGCAAGGGACCCAGGGAGATAGTAGTCAACCAGTTAAGGGATTATTGTCAGAGTTGGTTGGACTAAAAAAGGGATGATAAAATGGAGAAGAATGGATGGAATGGAGAGAAATTTGAGAAATCTTATCACAGTGAATTTAGACAGACACGTGCCTCACAAGACTACGTGGGGCTTGAAGGCTGCACAGGGTCCCCACTACATATAGGAAAGGATCAGTCAGTCTCACTGGTCGGATCACATCGCATCACCATATTTGTAGGACAAGGAAATGGTTGAACATTCACCATTTCATGGGGTTCCCTTTATCATGGCAGGCCTCCTTTGTTCAACACCCATGGTGATTTAATCCAAGTGGAACAAAATGTGGATATAAGTGGGACATGCCCTCTTTCTCTTTTAATATAAACAGAGGGATATCTCTTGCCATAGAATTGCAGGCCTCTAGAGACACAAGGGGCCATCAGAGAACCTGGTTCAACACCTCTCTTTAACAGATCATCAAGTTTCAGAAAGGTTAAGAGACCCAAAAGCTAAAAAAAATAAAATAATATGCTATGACATAAACTATGAAATAAAACAAAGCAGACATCCATCAGCAGGAGCTAATGCTCAACCCAGCAATACTGGAGAAAGTCTCGGTTAAAAGACAACCAAAAAGCACACTCTGGTGCCTCGGAAGAGTGCTTGGCAGAACTTAGAATGGTTAGGACAAAGTTACATGTCTTCCCTAGTCACCAGAAGCAGAGCACTTAGGAGCGTCAGAGGGATTCCAGGCCCACGGTGGATATGACAGTTCCTAGCAGGAGTTTTCAGCTTTTGTTAGTTCGTTCTTAGTTTTGTGACAGAGCATGTGGCAATAGCACTTTCATTTCAGAGCACCATGGCCACCCATCCATTCAAATAAATTAACATGCCATCTCTACTGACCCATTTGTCAGAAATGCCTATGACCTTTCTACTGAAAAGTGCATATCAAGAGTGTCATTCAGCCTCACACTGACAAGCCCAGAGTGGTGGTTATCTTTTCTTTTCCTTCTTGCTATTTGTTATAATAATACCAATTGAGCTATACCTGCCATTCTGAAACACAGACTTCTTTCTGAGAAGAGGAAGGATATTCAGAGTGGGTATTTCCAACCCTTCAAGCAATTGTTCTTAAGGCAAGACCCTGGGGAGAGAGGAGAAATGAAATTTATTGAGCACTTATTTTGCACTCAATTTGGAACATAGGTAATTTCATGCAACACCTGCAACCTCCTTTAAGTGACTGAACCTCCAAGCAATTAACATGCCCAGTCTCACAGGACTGAAATATTAGCCAAGACACCAACACAGCTCCATCAAGCTCAGGGAATAGTCCCTTTTACTTCTACTTTGTTGCCAGAAAGAATCTAGCTAACATCCTTCCCTGGAGATCAGTTACTTCACTCTGAGAATTTACTCTTTTTATAATCCTTGAGACTTAGCCACAATACATGTACATTTGTGGAGACTCTAGTTAGTTTTCCTGGAGGACACTAAACCAAAAAGAGAGAGAGAGAGAGAAGGCATCATTCATTTAAATAATTTACCAGAAGCTAAAATTTCTGTCCTAACAAAGCATGCCATTTTGGTATCAGGCCAATGCTATTCCGAGTGGGCTGGTTGCAATGAACTTGTAAACACAACAAAGAAAGAATCAACACAAGTTCTCTGTTAAATTATCCCGTATTGACACTGGAACATCCAGGCTATGAAATATGCAGGAGATGCAAGGTGGAATCAAAGTGCACTCCTTAATTTGCACCACACCAACTGAACAGTAAAATGTGATTTAATTTACTATATAATTTGCTTGTTCAACAAAGCTGAAAGATAACTCACTTAGTGCCACTTTGCTTATAAGTAAGCCGGTAACTGGCGGTGTTCTTTCAGCGAGTGGCTTTGTCGTGCATGCCAGAGAAAGCCGTTTGAGTGGAAAATACACAAAATTAAGGGTCTGCTGCTATAGTATTTGCAATGCACTCCTTTTGTCCTCATCAAGTTTATTTCTGCACAGAGGCAATAATGGCCCTTTGTTTTTCGAACTCGATGAAGTCACTATGTCTTGCTCTGTGGCACACAGATAGGGAAAACTGCATTCAGCCAAATTTAGAAACATTTGGAACTCACGACTTGTGAATTTTGAACCAAACTTGAATCTTTTAAAAGCTCATCTGTTCCACAGAGCGTGCCAGCTCGGCTAACAGCCTTTGCAGCAGGGACTATCCTCTGAGGGCTGAGCTGGGGGGTCCTCCGATTCCTCCCTTCTCCCAATGTTAGATTGGGGGGTTCCATGACACAGGAGATTGGATGGGATGAGGTAGGTATGTAACAAAGTCCTGAAGCCAACACCACAGGAGGAGAAATTTCCCAAAGGTGAAATAAGGGGACTCCTTTGTGTTTGACCAACTTTCATAACGTTGCATTCATGTTGCTTGAATCTATTAGTCCTTTGGTCCTCTAAGGCCACACCAGGGTCTACTGTATTAACCCATATCCACCACAGCCATGAAACTGGCCTCACCCCACTGGCCTCTCCGCCCTGCAGCCCATGCTGCCCACCCCAGTGCTCGAATCAGATTCCTTTCATGGAATCTCTGTGTGCACTGCCCACACCTTGCTCAACGCCCTCTCATGTATCCCGTCAACCTCTTGCATCAAGCACAGGAGCTGCTCTCTGCAGTGCACGGCCCCAGGTCAACAGAAGAATGAGGACAAGCTTTGGCTTCAAGCAGGCAAAGTGTGAATTTGAAAGCTCAAGAGTTACCCCAGCGTGCCATGTGCTCTGGGAAGGGAGCTGTATGGCAGTGTTAGGGGTACAGGGAGGTGATGAAGGATACTCAGGGTATGAATCCAAGAACACGGTTGTTCTCAGGAAGATACTGGAGTGCAAGGTAAGCAGAGGCAGGATGGAAGTGCTGTGCCAGAAGAAGGAACAGCATGGAAAACAAGTAGAAGGAGAATATGCAAGCAGGTCTAGGACCTATGATTGAGTCACAAACATGTCATGGGCTGGGTGGCTATGCACCAGCAGGCAGGAACGCAGTGTTGAAGATCACAGGTTACAAGTACAGAGGAAGAAAATGAAGCCTGGTGGAAAGCAGACGCCAGTTCGTGAAGGATTCAGGGCAACCTGTTAATGAGTCTGACAGTATCCTGAAGACAAGTAGCCCCTTGAGCTGATGACTTCCCATTTTCCATAAAAGGCAGTCCAAAACCATTTGCCCAGCATTCAATGTTCTCTATACTTTGTTTCCAGTTCCCTAGAAAATCTAATCTCCCACTGTTCCCCCCAAGTAAACTTCTTCCCTTGTTTAACAAACATACATAGAACATGTCACAGCCGCACCTTCTGGAGTCTGCATATTTGATTATCCCCACCGCCCTCCACCTGGAACCATTATCACAGGTGCATGGCTTCCCTATGTTTCCAGTATTAGTCATTAAATAAATATTGCACACTTATCCGGGCATAGGGCTGGGGGTTATTCATTTAGTAAATATTTACCAAGCTTTTACAGGATAGAAACTGTCCTACTTACTGAGGTAATATTGATGAATACGATGGACAGGGTCATTGTCCTCATTATTCAAGTATGATCTATCTGGGAGACCAGCAAATATGTAAGCCATTCAGACTGAGCCCAACAGATAGTTCTACAATGGGAGAGGTACAAGTTGCTGTGGTAATGTCTGGGAGAGAGAAACCTAATTTGTACCTAAACAGTCAAGGAAGGCTTCCTGGAGGAAATATTTGTTTAAAAAAAAAAAAATTACAGAGTTAACAGAAAAAAAAAAGGGGGGGAGGAAAGAGACTCCTAAGCTGAGGGAAAGCTACATGCAAGAATCAGGGGCTGGGAGATGATGGCACACTTAATTAATAGAGCTGTTTCAGTATGGCTAACGTATGAGGTGCGGTGAGCACAGAGAGGTTCAGGATGGCTGCAGGAAATCAGTTCTCTGAGAATAATGCATACAGAGAGTGCTAGGCACTAAACACACAATGACAGTTTTCTGAGTGTCCATATGTGTTTGGGTTGATGAAGTGTGATTGGAGAAGCTATGAAAGGAGAAGGAAGAACAGAGTGGCTGGAGATGATGCTGGCCAGGAGCGATGCAGCTCAAATCAGCCTACATGCAAAGTCTGAAAACGTCCTTGCCTCACTATGTGTTCACCAAAGAAGCCTCCTATGCAAAAACTAAGTTGGAAGGATGGCAGTCCAGCACAAAGAAAGACCTTTGTCCATGTTTTCTCTTGTATGTTATTAGCGAAAGCTCACTAGAGACTTTAAGGAAAACCTTGTAGTGTACTGTTTCCATGGGGAAACAAACACTGTGTCTAGCCTACCCCACATCCCTTAGTCCACCTAAGCTCATCTGCAGTTGCATGGCAACTTTTTTTCTTTATGGGGACAGCTTCCCACCCCAAGGACCTGAATCTCAAAGGTTCTTAGCCTGGTTCTATTTTTTTTTTTTTTAACAAAGTTACATGTCAAATTTATTCAGTTAAAAAATTATAAAAATCCATCTATACTTAGGTTGTCTAAATTTGTTTTTTATTTTTAATTCAAATTCAATTAATTAGCATATAGTATACGTTTCAGAGTTTCAGAGGTAGAGTGATTCATCAGTTGCATACAACACCCAGTGATCATTATATCACGTGCCCTCCTTAATGCCCATCACCCAGTTACCCCATCCTTCATCCCCCCCAACCCTCCAGCAGCCCTCAGTTTGCTTCTTATGATTAAGTGGCTCTTATGTTTTATCTCCCTCTATGATTTCATCTTGTTTTATTTTTCCCTCCCTTCCCCTATGTTCATCTGTTTTTTTTTTTTCTTAAATTTTACATATGGGTGAAGTCATTTAATAATTGTCTTTCTCGGATCTACTTATTTCATTTAGCATGATACCCTCGAGTTCCATCCACGTAGTTACAAATTTAACCTGTGGCTTTTAGCCTGAGAGCTTTTTCTGCAACCAAGGTGACTTTCTTTAAAGCACATGGAGGCAACTGAGAGGTAGAGGAAGGGGAAGATGATCACATACCCACGGGAAGTTCTTGACCCATGTAAGGTGAATTTCAGTGGATGGGCATCCCAGTGCCATGAAACTTCAAGTTCCCAGGGTTCCAGGCTCTGAGTGCTGCAGCAAAATGGAGCCCATTTGCTTATAACAGCTGTCTGCTTATTAACCCCCGCCCCCAAGAGGCTTCTTCCCTTCCCTCTCTGACTTCCCAATTCCTTCACTTTTGATGCCAGGGAGTACTTCCAAAATAAATCACTGGCATCTGAATTCTTGTCCTGGGGTCTGATTTTGTGGAAACCCAAACCAAGATACACGGTCTTGGATCCTGTCACAGCCCCTACCGTGGACATCTCTGTGGCATTAAGTTCCTCCTGCTCTTATCAACTTCTAAGAAAACCTTCATAGCTATGAGTATCATGTTGTGAAAATTTTCTATGTGTGTATGTGTGTGTGTGTGTGTGTGTGTTTGTGTGAGCATGTGTGCATGTGTGTGTGGGGGGATGTAGAGCTGTGATGTAAAGGGCATTTTTTAACTGCAGGTCATGGTCAATAGAGTTTATTATAAAACCACTGCAGAGGATGACTGCAGCATGGAGACCAACTGGAGGCAGTGACGATTGTCCCAGGGAGACATCTGAGGCCAAACAATGGCAGTGACAGAGAGGCAACAACAGATTAGAGAAATATTTGGGATGACTTGGTTACTCCTTATCATGATGGCTTCAAGCCCCACATCCCCTACAGAAGAATGATTGGCATGATGGGAATAATAATAATGTAGTCAGAGTCATGCCAATGGCCTAATGAACCTGTTCATGATGTGCCCAGGAAATAAATTTCCTTGGAATAACCCATGCAAAGGAAAATATACAAAGAGTGCTAGGCACTAAACATGCAATTATAGCTTTCTGAGTTTAAAATTGTGTTTGGGTATGTGGTGCACAATCTCTAAAATATAATTACTGAGGAACATAGTTTAATTTGTATCAGTCACAATTTATGGCTTGTCTATGTTTATAGAAATGATTATGGTTTGAAGCTTCTTGTGCCTTCCTTGATGCATAAAAAATGATTATCAAGCCTTCAGAGGCAGCCGCCTTCCCTGAGAATTGGCAGCAACAGGCCCTTTAATCAGGAACAAGATCCTACAGAGCCAATGCATGCAAATATGCAATCTCAGAACAACAGTTAACTTTTTCTAATGAGCACACTGGAAGGAATGGTAGTGAGCCACAGCAGAAAGTGCCCACCTAACAGAATCACAGTGATGAATGGTTACTGAGCATGGGATGCTGGGTTCACTCTTGCATCGGGCTGCTGCATCAGAACACAAGCCAGTTTCTGCCGCCAACAGATCATTTTAACGCTGTCAGTGATTCAAACAGGCTATCATTGGATCTGCTGCCAGCCTTTTTTCAAACACCCTAGTAAGACAAAAACTTAAAAGGCTTTCATGTTGAAGAGACAGTGGTGATTACCCATCAACACTGCCATTAACTCATTGTAGGACCTTAGGCAAATCATTTAACTGCTCTAGGCTTCAGGTTTTCTCATTTCTGTAATAAGAGGATTGAACAAAATGTCTTCAAAACACCCCACCAGCTCCCAAAGATGATGACTCTATATGAAGAGGAGCATGATAGGTCTTTGAAAAGTTATTCAGCTTAGGTATGTGCACACATGCTCACATGCATACACCCCCCCCAACACATCCCATTTTAGTTTCAAATCACATGTGATTTTCTTTATGCATAAGAAAGAAAAAGAACTGTAGATAATAAGTCTGCTTGACCTTACATTTAGAAACAGTCAGGTTGTGGAAAATTGTCAAAAACTTTACCAGGATGAATCCCGATATAAAAGAATGGGTATCTTGGATGTCTGCATATCATGGAGGGGGCGGCCTAAAAGCAATCTGTCTGGTCAACCAATAGACTGCGCCCTGTTCTTTGGTGGGTAGTTAATGTTTTATTTTTCATAAGAGTAAAGCAATTGTGGAGAGACAAAGAGGAGAATAGTTGCTTTTAAAAGGATGCCCAGCTCTGAACATCATTATTAGGAGACATTTAGATAGTACTTCACAGGTACAAAGTGCTCCCCAATCATCTCATTACTTTCATATGAGCTAAAAGCTATTGTATTTGTCATCCTATACCCCAATGCGGGTTTGAAGGCAGCAAACACTTTCTTGCAGAATCATTGTATAAAGAGCCACTTCTCTGTGAGCCCATGAATAGGACTTATGATTCAACCCACCACAGGAGTCTTAACCGCCCAAGGGTAGTTTGGAGAGATAGGATAGGGAATGCACTTGGAAACAGGTGGATTATGAGGCTCACTAGAAGGTGACATTTGAGCCGAGACTCAGGGGGAGAGGATGGAGCCATGAGGATCACTGGGGCTGATGAAGTCCAAGTCGTGTCATGGTCCAAAGCAAATCCCCAAGATGGAAAAATGCCTGGTTAGTTTGAAGAATAGGGCAATGAAGGAGGAGCAGAGTAAGAGAAAAGAGCAGGAAGATAATAGGAAAGCCAGGGAACAGAGTCTTGGACATTGTTAAGGCATCAACTTTTATTGTGGAAGATGGGGAACCACTGAAGGGTTTTAAACAGTGAGTGATGTGATCATCAAAAAACATCACTCTGGGGGCGCCTGGGTGTCTCAGGTGGTTAAAGCTTCTGCCTTCAGCTCAGGTCATGATCCCAGGGTCCTGAGATCGAGCCCCGAATCAGGGTCCCTGCTCAGCGGGGAGCCTGCTTCCTCCCCTCTCTTTGCCTGCTGCTCTGCCTACTTGTGATCTCTCTCTCTCTGATAAAAGCATAGGTATCTCTTAGGGAAAAGTGGTCAGATAAATTTTTTTTTTAAAGAGAAAATACAGAAATTCAAGGTCAATAAACTCTTCTAGATCCATGAATCCTGGTTACCTTTCCTCTTGTTTGTATTTGCTTTACTGGATATTGGGGACATTATGCTAAGGGAGATAAGTCACACAAAGAAAGACAGTGACTGCTATCACTTACACATGGAATCCAAGAAAGCCAACCTCACAGAAACGGAAGAGTAGAATGGTGGCTACCAGGGGGTGGAGTGGGGGAACTGAGAAATACTGGTTAAGGATACAAATTCACTACTGGAAGATGAATAAGTTCTGGAGATCTAACACACAGCATAGTGATTGTAGACAACATTACTATATTATAAATTTCAAAGTTGTTTGGAGATTAGATCTTAATTGTTCTAACCACAAAAAATAAATGATAATTATGTGACATGATAGAAGTGTCACCTAAGGCCATGAGAGTAATTACATCACAATATATAAATGCATGAAATCAGTGTTGTACACTTTAAGCTTATAGGCTTTTACATGTCAATCATATCATAAGAGAAAAAGAAATAAATAGATATACAAATAAACCCTAGAATAGTGCAGCAAGGAGATTTATTTTTAAAAAAGCAATTTTAACTTCAGAAATTCAACAAACTAAAAGTTGATTACGAATTGCACTTTAGAGAGTCACCATATATATTTAGTGCCCAGAATCTCGGGACATTTTCATTGTCCCCTGCCCTCTCCAGCTACATTGTCCATTCCCAAAGTAGCAGCCTAAAGACAGAACAGGAAAAGCCACACTTTTGTAGCTAGTGGAAGATGTAGTCAGCAATGCAAAAGCCGAATTTTGTCAGGGGGAACAAACTGCAAGAGATAACAGAGGAACTAGAGCTCCTGCAAAACAGAAGTGCAGAGGTGGAGAGCTTGGGAGCCATTGACATCAGCAGCAGGTGAGGAAGGTCAGGAAACTTCTGACCTTTCCAGCCCCTTATTGGAATCCTCCAATGACAATCTGCAAATCTCAGAGAATATTCTACCACCCCTCACCCCATGTACAGGATTTATCACAGGTTCACTTCTTAGGCTCCTCCCACATTATTTTTGAGTCCTCCATTCACTTTGCAGGGTGCCTTTTCTCACCGTAAGCACCAAACCCACATTTTTCTCTTTTCTCTAGCCTACTTTAGCTTTTCTTTCTCTAACTCAACTTTTCTCTAGCTTACTTACTAGTTTCAGAGTAGAGTGTATAATGCATATAGCATACAAAGTATGTGTTAATCAAAACATGTGTCTACGTTATCAATAAGGCTTCCAGTCATTAATAAGCTATTAGTGGTTGAATTTGGGGGGAGTCAAAAGTTATAAGTGGATTTTCAACTGCACAGGGGTTGTTGTACCTAAACCCTCCATGGTCCAAAGGTCAAATGAACTTTGGAATATTCTAACTTTGCAGTATCCGTATGAAGCAAGTACCATCATTATCCACTTTTTACACGATGAAAATGGAACCTGGGTTTGTTAAATAAATTGCCCGAGGTCATAACTAGGAAGAGTTGAGACTGGATTTTAATTCAGGTAATATCTCAGCTTCTAGGTCCTCATTCTAAATTATCATGCTACAAGGTATAAGGGAATGCTCTGGGAACATAGATAAAACACGACCCACTCTATTAGGCGATCACAGACTTCACAGACAAGCCACCATTTGAGCCGTGGATGTGGAGAATTACAACCTTACAGTCAAAAATTTTTGCACATAGTCAGCATCTGACACTAACCAAAAATTCTCAGTGCTGCTCCTTTGCCAAAGCAATCGCACATCGACTCTCAGCCTGTGGACACCTTGCTCACTTATCTTTCTTTGCACGCACTGTTTAAGTTCTACTTTATCTGCAAATACGTTCCCAAGACTCCCTAATATGAAACTCATAACACACCCTGCCTGAATGATTCAGCCTTCCGGCATCTCCTCTTTGCTGTGCTATCTCTTTTATAATTTGGTTTGTCATCTCTTACCGAATCCCTTTGGTTCAGGCACTGCTTGCGACTGGATGGAAAGAACCTTTGCTATGAAGATGGATGTCCTGGGTTTGAATCTTAGCTCAGCCATCTGTCAGCTGCTTGATTCCCAGTGTCTTCACCTGTGTAGTGGGAATGACAATATTCTACTTATTCAATAAGAAAATATGTATGGTGTGTTATGAAGTATAGGACATGCCCTGAGTCTTCAAAAATCTAATTTCTTTTCTCTTCAACATTTGCCTTCCCGGAGTATGCAAAGGACTCGGAAAGGTGGATAAAAGATTTCTCAGACATTATCGCAATGATGCAGATGAGCTCAGTGTTACAAGAAAATAATGACAAAATAAACTTCCAGAAAAGGGAAAAGATAGGGAGACTGTAGTATGTGCAATACTTTTTTCAATCCTCATTGTGCAGCATCACTAGACCCCCATGATTGCAACTGAAGGCTTGTTCCAGCTCTGCTGACATGTTGGGGGTTCACCCTCAGGTGTTCATCAACGGGGAATGAGAGAAACTGAAGGCTCACAAAGTATAAGACTGAGTTAATTTGAAGAGGATATAGGTACCGCCAACACTCCTAAAAATCAGTGTGAGCCACCAGGAGGAGTGATAAAGGCCAATCTAACTGTTGGCATAAACATTACTCTTGGCACTGATTTTAGTAGCAGTAATAGTTGTTGTATATTGCAAACATTTAAGAGAGTTTTTAAGACAGGTTTTGTGTCTTACTAGCTATTTGACCTTGGGCAAATTAATTCATTGCCCAGCCTCAGTTTCCTTGTCAGTAAAAAAAGGAAAATGCAGCAGATGCCATTAATGCCCCCCCCTCCACTCCTGCCACTTCGGCTCAGATTTTGCTTTTCACAAAGACCTACAGAGGCCACCACCACAAGTCCTGTCTGGGTCTTTTTCCTGGGGAAGGGAGTCCCTGGGCACAAGGCAGAGAAAACCCTGAGTACAGGAGAGCAACTGTCCCCGGCAGCCTCCTAGCCCAGCAATGGCTGGAGAAGATCAGATAAGTCCATTCATGATCCTGCCTTGGTTGAGATAACTCTGAAGCAATTTATACTCTATCCCAGAATTCTCCAACTGCATTCTCTAGTTCCCCACAGGGTTTACTTGCTTGATCACATACCATTTATTACTGCTTTCCTCTCCTTGCCTCAATTCCCCTCTCCCTTACTGGTACTTCCTGGGATTAACTTTTGAGCAGACTTAGGGTTTGTTTCTGGGTAAATGGGGACTGAAAACTTTTGTTAAAGACAAAACAAAACAAACAAAAAATCACACCCCATGATAAGTACTCAAAATGGCAGACTAGTAGTCTTTAATTCATATCTAACGTGACAGATAACACCAAGTCATTGTATATCATTTGTAAAAGAAAAATGGTATAAAAAATACTTGTTCATAAGTCCTCCATGAAAAGATCGCCCATGGACATGCTTTTTACACATACAAATAATGTATCTTTTTTTACCATCAAATTACATGCATCCTTCCCTTGACAGTCTGTCCTGAGTGATTTCTTAATATTGTGTAATATTTTAAGACAGCATTTTAATTGCTGTGAAGCATTTTGTCATCTACAGGTATCATATTTTATTAATAGCATGCTGTTTTTTTGGATGTGTGGATTCTTCCTGCTTCTTAATTCTTTCATGGAACTCCTTTTATAAAAGTCCTGCCTGCATAATATTATTTTAAGATAAGTTCCTAACTACTTAATAAGAATCTCTCAGTTTCTTGCAATGGGTTCTTCCAAGGAAATAAGACTTGACACCTTAAGGCATCCATCATATGAGGTGAATTAACCTCTCTCCCACACACATAGATGGGTGTTAACTGTGGAGAAGCTTTGGAAGAAAGCGAGGAAGAGGATTCCCAGTGGAGAAAAGCTTGTTAGAAGAATTTCAGATTTAAACTAATTATTTTAAAAGTCTTTTATGCTGGAATTCCTAGATGGAGCCATTTCCAGATTTTTGTTAACAGAACTTTTGGAAGTAATTTTTGTCATTTTTTAAATCTAAAAAATAAGAGAAGAGGATGGGTCAGTAGTTGCTGGGCTTTAGAGATGGGGCACAGTGTAGAGACATGAGGGATCACAAAAGGGGGTTTTCTGGGTGATAGAACTCTTCTGAATTCTGACTTCGGTGTTGGTTAAACAAATCTGTAAATGTGCTACAATCCATCGACCATACATCAAACTAAGGCAACTTTGCTGTATGAAATTTTTTAAAAGAGGGAAAATAGGATATGTGGAATGATAAATGAAAAGAAGAAGAAATCCTGGAAGGGGTTTGTGCAGAAAGATAAAGGCACATATTTTGCTGAAAGTTTAAGGCTATAATTTAAGCCATGATACATTTCAGATCTCCCACCTGACTCCTCAGATTTAAAGCCAGTGCTGGTTTGTATCATCATTTACAACCAAATAGAAATTACAATCACTTTTATAGATTTCTCTAACAAACAAACAAACTGTCCCAGTAAAAAGATCAATCTTTTCTGCCTTGATTATTTTCAACTGAGGATTTATTTACATTTTCCATATTCATTTGCTAAACTTTTTCCATATTTATACTTAGATTAAAATTTTAGCTAAATATTAAATCATACAGATACAGTCATCAAGAATTGCATAAAGAATTTCAGCATTATGTTAAAAATATGAAAACATCAGTAGAAATTTTAATGTTACCATAATGCAACACATGATCTTGCATTTTATTTCATTTCATAAGTATATTTAGCAGAGAAGGAAAATCAAAGGGGCCTTGGTTTGGTCCCAGAAGATTTACCCCTTCACTGGCCTCCGCCACACTCTTGGGGAGAGCCTTGGCAAGGCTGCTATGAAACCAGTGAGTCAATGTCGATGATCTTGAATTATCTACTGAAAGCTCACATACTATAATGTGATCCCTCACTTGTTATCAGATTGCAGCTGCTAAGCCAATGCTTTTCTCTCCCTGTTTACTGTATGTTTATCTCTCCATCATAGACTAAAAAGTCTTTGAAACTATTTCCAGTATCTGAGGATTTTGGAATCTAAAAAACAATGAAGTTAATGCTTATGGCTTTTAAGATTTACAATAAGTAGAGAGCAGGTTCCCCTTGAAGTTACTTCATTCTTAGGTGCATTTCTTTGTCTCTGCTCCCCTTCTCCACCTGGTGCTTGCTTCAGAAGATTTCACTTCAAACCTTTGGGCACACTGTCTATTCAGATTTGTTTTAGTGGGATAAGAAAGATGAACACAAGAGCAGGATTGCCAGCTGACATTAAGGTAATCCTTTAAATGGTAGAAAGACCCTCACATCACTTATCACTGTCTCTGCCAGGGTCCTAGTCCTGCCATTTTACATTTGGCCTAATAGGTCTCTCCAAAGCCTTCCTGCCACATGAATATGACTTCTTCAGGAGGGATATTCACCGCTTGTGCGACTTATGTGGGTAAAGGAAAGCTCATGACAGAAAACCGGCTCTGGGAGGACAGTTTCTAGAGGGTCTGACTTAGAAGTGGGGACTCCATGCAGCGTTAAGTATGTTCCAGCTGGTGGAATTAAGGACATCCTTGGCACAAAAGAGGCCAACAAAAGAGTAACCCTAAGACCCCAAGCAGAAGCAAAGTTGGTGTTTTTATAAACCCACTTTTCTGACACGATGAGACTATTTACTCCTCTTTGATGTTCCTTGATGCTATAATCAAGGTCCAGTGGAGAGTTGGGAGCCCAACAATAACAGGATAAGAAAGGCACAAGAACCAGTCAGATTAAGATACAAATAATCAATTCTATTGCTTATTAAACCAGGTTTGGAGAACATGAAATTAGATCTAACACCCCCTGAATTACACACTCATGTACACAGATGGGCCTCCAGGCTTTGACTGAGAGAATGACTAGGATGAGAGCACATGTGTCCAAAATGCAGAGGAGATGGGCACCAGTCTGGCTCAGTTGGTAGAGTATGTGACTCCTGATCTTGGGGTTGTAAGTTTGAGCTCCATGTTGCATGTAGAGACTGCTTAAATATAAAATCTAAACAAACAAACAAACAAACAAAATGCAGGGAGCTTGCCAATGGTGCTTAACATTTTCTACTAAACTCACTAAGCAGTGAGGCAGGCTCTCCTCCCAGGGGGAAGAATGAGTGAGGAAGGGAAAGAAGCCAGAAGTCCTGCTTGAGCTGACATCCCCACTGTGGCTCCCACAATGTGGAGGACATTAACCTGTATCCTCCTCTTGCTTAACCAATCTGCTGAGTCAAGGTCTTTTCAGGCAAAAATACCATATAAGATGACACGTGGGCCAAAGGAGAATATAGCCTCCTAGGACCTCCTGGAGTACTGAGGGTGATGGTAAAGCCCTTGAGGAGAATATAGGAATATTGAGCATTTACTTGGAGATCAAATCTTGGAGATTCAGGGTTTTACTGTGACACTGTGGCAATAATGTAAGTGTCTTAAAAGCAGAAAGATAGGAATCAACTCTCTATCCTACCATATCCCCAAGAAGAAGGGTTTTGGTTGCTGCTGATTTGATAAGCTCTGGTAGTGTGGGGTAGCCCCACGACCCTCATGAGGTGTCAGGCAACAGTGGGTTGTTCAGCAGTTCTGGGTAAACTTTTCTATCGAAGCAAAGATGGGAACCAGCTGGTGGCGGATGAGGAAAGGTGTCAGAGCCTGAGAACTTAGCCCCGAAAAGTCTGCAGCAAGGATGGCAATCTTTTGACGTCCTGTATTTGTTGTGTCTTAAAATTCCATGAGATTTTAACAGTCTCTCCCACCACACTTTCGATTTTACTTTGATGTAAAAATGGGTTTAAATTACCTACCATGATGTAAAACGTAATTTTCTGGGAAGATGTGGTATTTTTTGCCCTTGTTCCTGCACATCCCAGGCAGGTTGCAGAGTAAGCCCCACACTTTATCCCACTGTACACACTCAAAAGTTTGAGAAGTGCTATTTACATGTATATGAATCCATCCATTCATCAAAAAAAATTACTAAACACCTTAATTATGTGCAAGATCTTCTGTGTCATAAGCCATAGTCCAAATCTTAAAGAATCATGACTTCTAATAGAAGAGTGTATACTTTTCATTTGTAATAAAATAATAAGCTTGTTCTAATAACTGGTATTTAGTAAGCGTTTTTTTACAAAATACTTTATACCCAATGGAGTCCAGTGGAATTACTGAATCATGTGACAATTCTATTTTTAATTTTTTGAGGAACTATCTTGACATGTGCAACAACATGGATGGATCTAGAGGGTCTAATGCTAAATAAAATTAATCAGTAAGAGAAAGTCAAATACCATATGATTTTGCACATATGTGCAATTTAAGAAACACAATTAACAAAGAAAAAAAGATAAACAAACAAACAAACAAACTCTTAAATACAGAGAACAAACTGGTGGGTGCAGAAGGATGGTGTGGGGGAAGGGGAGTAAGAGCACACTCACTGTGATGAGCACGGAGTCGTGGGTAGATCTGCTGAATCACTATATTGTAAACCTGAAACTGCTATAACACTGTATGTTGACTATATTGGATTAAAAAAATAGTTTATATCATTACAATTGTATTTATTATTTTCTTAAGAGTATATTGGAAAGAAAGGCAAATAATAATGGCTTTCTGCTAGAAAGGAAAGGAGATCTTGGAAACTTTAGTCAACAGATAAAACAAAAAAATATTTCTTAGTGTTCTGTTATCCTCACCGTCATGAGCTGAAGATGTCCTTTCGTTAAAAATAAAACAAATCAGAGGGCGCCTGGGTGGCTCAGTGGGTTAAAGCCTCTGCCTTCGGCTCAGGTCATGATCCTGGGGTCCTGGGATAGAGCCCCACATCAGGCTCTCTGCTCAGCGGGGAGCCTGCTTCCCTTCCTCTCTCTCTGCCTGCCTCTCTGCCTACCTGTGATCTCTGTCTGTCAAATAAATAAATAAAATCTTTAAAAAAATAAATAAAATAAAACAAATCGGGATGCCTGGGTGGCTCAGTCAGTTAATTGACTGCCTTCAGCTCAGGTCTTGATCCCAGTGTCCTGGGATCGAGTCCCATATCAGGCTCCTTGCTCGGCAGAGAGCCTGCTTCTCCCTCTGCCTCTGCTGCCACTCTGCCTGCCTGTGCTCACTCACTCTCTCTCTCACAAATAAATAAGTAAAATCTTAAAAAAAAATAAAAATAAAACAAAGCAAGACAAACAACAACAACAAAAACATTGCATAACCTCAAATAAAAGCACCTGTGGTTTGGTGTGCAGCAGTGCACAGCCATACTTACTAACTTTATGATATGTTGAATATCTTTACCCCAGTAAAACTGTAAGCTCCTTAAAGCAGCTGTGGATCCAGACAAGCATCATCCAACAGAAATATAATGCAATCTGCACACAGCATAGTCTTAATTTTCTAGTAACCACATTAAAAAAAATATATAAAAAGAAACAGGTGGATTTTAAAAATCTAATACACTCAAAATACTGTCATTTATTTATTTTTTATTTTTTGGTAATTTTATTTTATTTTATTTTTTTCAGTGTTCCAAGATTCATTGTTTACGCACCACACCCAGTTCTCCATGCAATGCAATACGTGCCCTCCACAATACCCACCAACAGGCTCACCCAACCCCCCACCCACGCCCCACCCCTCTAAAACCCTCAGTTTGTTTGTCAGAGTCCATAGTCTGTCATGGTTTGTCTCTTAAACATGTAAGCCATATAAAAATTATAAGTAAAATATTTTACATTCTTTGTACTAACTTTTCAAAAACCAGTATATGTTTATACTAGAGCACATCTCGGCCTGAACCAGTGACACGTCAAGTATTCATCAGCTGCATGCACTTAGTGGCTGCAATATTGGACAATGCAAGTATAGACTCAAGAACTCCAGCTAAAAATTCAAGAATTTCTCCTTCGGGGAGCTCATCAGTACAGGTGTGTGAGTGAGTGTGTGTGTGTGTATGTGTGTGTATTTTCATCATTGACATTGATGATAACAAACATGCTCAGTGGAATTCTTTCTAAATTTATTGACTATACTTTTTAAACAGCATAAATTAAACATAATGTAAATTTTAGAGGAAGGCAGTGTTATGAATAAGAAGGGTAGATCTGAAGTAGATCATTTGTCCTTGTCCTGAATGGTTCTGCCTTGCTAGGATTTGGTGTTCTTATCTCTGTTGCTTAGAGTTTGTATCTCTGATCTTCTCCACCCACATCAGACCCTTGTGTATCCTCAACTTACTGTCATAAGGCCACAGCCTTTACCCTCAGACAGGACCATCTCCCCAACCCAGAAACTTACACCCCTGTAGCAAATGTTACTCTGTTGTTAAAAGTGTATGGTAAAAGTGCTGTGTTCTTGAAGTGAGGGACTGAAATATGAACAAAAATGCTTTTATTAGCTTCCTGTCCACTCTGGTAACCTTAAGATAGTGTAAGGTTCTTTCAAGTGAAGACTACTGTATTAATATAGTCTATGGTTTGCTTATTTCAGTGCTTCATATTTAAAAGCACTAAGACTGTGTTCTGACAAGCCAGGCAAAATATCAATGCCGTAAGAAGAAAGGCATTTGACTAACAGAGATTTAATTATGAAGTATTAGTTATTTTTGGATACAGAAAAGACCTGAGGATATTTTGAAAGCTTTTTTTTTGGAAATAAAATGCCCAAGGAGGTATTTAGTGCCCCTCTGAGAGTTTTAACTTATCATTGGTGCAGTCACATTACTAATGCTGTCTCTGCAAAGACAATTCCAAAGTGTACAGTAGTCTTGCATTGTGCACCACTCAGAATGCAAGTTAAACAAAGCCACACACCTCAAGGGACTGGGAACACACACCTCAGGGAGAAATAAAATTATGAAAATGTAACTTTACTTGTTCCTGATTTTTCTAATAACATATTAATCATGCAGCATATTGGACGTGCAGTGCTAAATATATTATGTTCATGTTATCACCAGATAGGGACACCCCCTTCCCAGCAGCACACAGGTATTGCACAGACAAGGACACTGAGGCCCAGAGATATGCTCCTGCAAGTCATGCAGTGACACGCTTTCTCGGACTCCAGAGCCAAGCAGTTAGCAATGGTGACACGCTACTGTGTGTTGTCAAGTCTCATTTTCTAGAGAAGCAAAATGAGGATGGAGAAAGAAAGATACTGGTAAGGGTCATAAAGCTAATTAGTGTCATAGTCAGACCCAGAACTGTCTTCTCACTCCTGCTGTGATTATTCCAGAAGGATAGCCTGAACTTCCCTTCCTGATCAAAGAAACGTTTTTATAAATGCCAGTTGTGTTTTGCAGCAATAAAGAAGCTATTCTTGGGATCATCATCCACACAAAACCCCAATCTTTCAGTTACCTGGCAGAGTCTATGGTCTCTAAGAAACGGGCCCCAGCAGAATGTTCTGAAGCCTTCATCCTGGCGGTTTTCCCACCCTCACGCTTGTGGACCATCTGCTTCACTTCACAGGCTGTTTTTCATCCATCCCCTGGCCTTCTCTCTGGTCATCTTATCCCTCACACAACGAACGCAGTAACCCCCAGCATGTCTTCAGTGGACCTGGAGTCAGAGGTGCTGAGCTTTATTCCATTTCCACCACCTATTTGTGCACACTTGGGTCTTCCAGCAGCTTCCAAGGACGTCCATTTCTTCAACTGTACGTGGAGATCAGAGAGCTCTTCCCCCGCCCTCCCCGGGCTAGTCATGGTGTTATGGTGAGGGTACTCGACACAGATTTATTACACTAATTAATACATGAAAGTATGAATATTCACCAACCTGTGAACTATGACCCTCTTCCTGTTAGCCATCAGTGCATGTCTCTCCATTTATTCCATGTCCTGCCTTAACCCGAGTAATATCTTTCATCTTCATTCACCAATCAAAATTTTATCTACCCCCTAGGACTTTATGGTCTGAATGTTATTTATTCCCCCGCAAAATTAATGTGTTGAAATACTAGCTGCTGAAAGTGACTATATTAGTATGTAGGGATTTGAGAAGTGATTGGATTATGGGAATGGGACCTTCAGGAAGGGGATTAGTGTCCTTATAAAAGGGACTCCACAGAGAGCCATAGCCCCTTCCCCCATATGCAGTACAGTGAAGTCTAGGACCTGGCAATGGACCCTCACCAGACTGCCAGCCACATAGGCACCTTGATCCCCCACTTCCAACCTCCAGAACTTGAGAAATAAATTTCTGCTATTTATAAGGCACCAAGTCTATAGGATTTTTGTGACAGGAGCCCAAAAGGGACTATGACTACTATTAGATAACTTTGTCACTTTCCCAGCCTTCTTCATACTCCTTAAACACTCCTTAAATAGCTTTCTTCTTACTCCTGTTGTGTATTCTGAAGTGGTCACTTGGATATGTATCTGATGAACATGAGCCTAGTACATTAGTCTGTGATCCAGTTTATATACTCAGTCTGACCTGATGATTCCAGCCTCATGAAGGCTGGTCTCCAGTTGACAGATTACTAACCAGGTGTGCAACCTTGAGCAGGTTCCTTAACCTCTGAGGCCCAGATACCCAACCATCAACAGAGGTCATTCCTAGGTAGCAAGAGTTCCAAGCCAGCTGTAGAAAAGGCAGTTGGCAAATGGTGAGCTCCCTGAAACTTTCTCATTCATTCCCCTACTGCACAGCCTATGAATGCCCTATAACCTCCTCGAGGGCATAGATCATGGCTTACAACTCATCTCGCTATGTGCAATAAATGCAGATTAGCAGTTATTTGTGGGGTTGGATAAATTTGACAGGAGAAGCACCTCTGGAAGAAGCATGTGATTCTAACATGAAGGTGTACCTTCTGTCACCCATTGATAGTCATTTATTTTACACCTATTATGCCCAGATATGTTGTCTTGCAAACATGAAAACACAGAGCCATCGATCTCAGGGCACCCAATGAATAATGAAGAGCGGGCTATACATATCATTTTGCTCACAAGGTGTTTAGCATCTTTGTGAGTATGGACATCACTGTGTGAGTGTAAATGAGTCCTTCCCTCTCTGAACATTGGCCCTCCTATCTGTAAAATGGAGCAATAGTGCCTTCTTTACATGTGGTTGAGAAGCTTAGGTGAACAAATAGCAGATGTAGGTTATAAATTGCAAACATTGTATCACATGTCAGCACACAACATCTCACAGGACAAATCTGACTGGCCACCTGTTTTCATAAAGGGAATTTACTGGAACACAGCCATGCCCATCATTTACATTTTACCCGCGGCTGCTTTAGGACCACCAGGCAGGATCTGAGTGGATGACAGAGACTCTGGCTAACAAAGCCTAAAGTACTTGCCATCTGGCCCTTTGTAGAAAAGGATTGCTGATCCCTGCTTTATCAACAGGTATTACTATAATTACTAAAATTGTTCTTGTGACCACTTATAGAGGGCAACATGATATAGTGGCAAAAACACAGGCTCTGTAACCAACAGTCTTAGGTTACAAAGCCCTCTCTACCACATTGGGAGATACGTGATTTCAGCCATGCCCACTGACCTCTCTGTGAGCCTGTCCCTACAGGAATGTAAGAACACTCGCCATCTGATTTGATGAGAGGATGAACTGAGGCCATATTTGTGAGGTATCTGTTATCTAGTATTAACTTCTAACCACTTGTGCAGCTTTCCCCTCTTAACACTCAAAGGGTGCCTGTAGCATTTCTTTCTTTCTCATTTGTCTCACCCCTACAAGTGCTGTACACCTTTGCAATATAGATCTTTAGTTCATTTCCGTTGACTCAGCAGAAGTCTCCAAACACATATGTTTGGAGAACACTGGTTTCCATGCAGCTGAACTTAGTGAAGTCTTTAGTGTCCAAGTGCACATTGTCAATATCTAAATATGGGGCAGATTGTATTCTATCTCTAAACCATTTGACCTTGGGATAGTTTTCAATGAAGACCCACAAAACAGGTGCACTACAGGGTAACCTAGTGTAAAGGCTTTCATTTAATGAATTCTTGAGAGGGCAAGTGTCATCCTCATATTGCCCTCAAGCTCACTAGTAAAGGCCAAAGACTAGAATTCCAGAACTCTGTGTTCCTTGTTTTGTTTTATAAGTCCTCTAATGGCAGTAATGGTTAAAAAACAGTGTCTCAAGTTGGAATTACTGAGTTCAAAGCCCAGGTCCTCAATTTACTACTTGCATTACTTTGGGAAAGACAAGTGATATCCCTGTGTCTGTTTCCTCCCCTGTGACACCAAAATTTTAGCAGCACCTATCATAGATCCATAGATTTGGCAGCAGAAATAAATGTGTCAGTATATGCATAATACCCAGGGCCCAGCATACTGTATGAGCTTGATTAATTTTAGCTGGATTTATTCACTTATTGACTCATTTATTTAAAAACATTTCTTATCCAGTATGTATTAGTATGAGTAATAGAAATACTTAATTTTGTAGCTCCAAAGATCTTTAAAGTGTGTTTATAGGCGTCTTGTCTACCTGAAAATCCTCATCTCTGTTCTATTCCTCATTTGTGTTTTGTCTTTATTACCTAAACAGATTTTATTATCTACACCACAGATGGTCTGGAACACTGCTGTTTCTCAGACCTGAGTTTATTAATATGTTTTTCTTTGCATGAAGTGTCCTTCCTTTGGTATCAGCTTAACAAGCATCTATTCATGCTTTGCTGCTCACTTCAAGTATCACCTCCCCTATGAAGCATTCCTCAGCTAATCCTGATTCCTGGGTTCTGATATCCATTATCCTGAGCTTCTCTTGAATGTCTTTCTCTTCTCCCACAGCTCATGTACTACTGTAGGGCAGATACATAGGGTGGATATGCTCTTTTCTTCTTGTTGCTTCCTCAAGACACCATTCCTCCTGTCTGTCAAAATATCCATCAGTGCTCCCTTAAAATACATGTCCTTGGATGATATGATATCACTCCTACCTCTTTCTGTGACAGTCATCAATCACAGTCCAATCACTTCACTCATGAAAGGATTTGACACTGGTCACCATCTTTCCCTCCATCATCTCTCCTGATCACCATTTTTGTTGATTTTGATATAACCGATGGTAGATCCAATGACCTGAGTCATGAGATTGGTTGCCTATCACTTTCACCCTTCCTCACCTTCTATTTTGTTTTGAACTCATTTCAGTGAACATGTTGTTCCCACCAGCACAATGAAACTATAGTTGTCAGAGTGACTGGCAAACCCCCAGGCTAGCAGAGACAACTATTCCAACTCAATCCTCATCGTAGACTCTCAGGACAAAGTGACATGATTGATCACTCTATCCTCCTTGAAACATCTTCTTACTTGGTGCTTGGGAAATCACTACCTCTTGGCTTGCTCCCATCTCCTGAGAAAGCAGTTTGTTCTCGTCACACTCCCTTGCTGCCTACTCCTCCTCCACCACCCGTAAATATTGGTGTATTCTTGGCTCAGCTCCTTCATTCTTCTGCTTGCTGACCACATGTTCTTCCTCAGCAAGTGGCCCTACGATTTTAAATGTGTCCATAACTCTCATATTTATATCTTTAGCCATGACTGCTCCCAAGTTCCAGACTCATGCATCCAAATGTCTACCTAACAACTAGTTGGTCAGGCCAAAAACCTTGGTTGCTTTTTCTTGTCCTCCATGCCTAATCCATAGCAAATCTCTCCAGTTACTTCCAACATATCTTGTGAGTTTGACCACTTTTCCACCACTTCACTCCTATATATCAGTTCTAGCCACCATCATCTCTTACTGGGTACTTCAATAGCCTCCACTTTGTCCCCCAACCTGCTTATTTTCATTTTAACATATACTCCCCCACTCAAAATTCTAATAAAACACTCAATCACACTGTAAACAAAATTTAGGCTCTGTTAATATGGACAAATCCTACATGGCTGGGACCCTACTGGTACCTCCAACTTTATTTCACACCACATGGTCCACTCAGCAATTCTGATTATTGGAGTTGTTACAGTTCTTGTAACTCAGAAACACATTTCTGCCTCAGGACCTTTTCTCTTACTGGTCCCTCTGCTTCCCCAGTTATTATTTAGAAATCTCTGATCCTTAGTTTTATTAGACATTCTCAAAGATTTCCTCCTCAGAGGGGCCTTCTTTTCCTAAAGCCAACAAACTGGCCCTCCCTCCCTCCGCGTTAGTCCCTATCACTTTACCCCACTTTATTTTTCTTCAAAGCATTTCTTCCCAAGTACGATTACATTATTTATTCACTTGATTATTTGTTGTCTTTTCATTGTACTTAAATAAGTTCTATGGAAAAGAGAGACTGTTTCATTTGAACTATGCTAACATCAACAACTAAATTAGCTCATAGTGGGTGCTCAATAAATATTTGCTAAATACAAAATAATAATAACCAGCTGTGTGCCAAAGATATTTACAATGCAGATTGATGGCACTGAGAGCGTTTTATTGCACATGGACATTTTCCTGTCTGTTCTTCATTTCAGTGTGGGGGTGGGAGCTATGACTTATCCATCCTCAGTGCCTTTGGAAATTCATGGCAGGAGTTAGATAATCAGTAAATATTTGAGGGATGAAATTACATTTACTCATTATTATGTTTTATATCATCTGAGTCTCGTCAATCCAATGGGAGATGCAGGGAAGTTATTATTATTTGCACTTTGCAAGAGAAGAAAAATCCTGAGAAAAGAGAAATGTTCAACTCAGGGCCGTATAAAAGAGAGGGCCTGGGACAGCATGGGATATGACAGATGAAGCTGCAGAGAGAGGTTGCCGCCAGATGGGGAAGCACTTTGAATACCACGCTTGGAAATTTGGGCTTTATGGTGTAATAATACATGGCAAAATAGTTGCACAAATTACCAGCATAATAATCGCACACAGTTTCTTACACTATGTAACTGTTCTCAGTCTAAACTCTCCATTTATGGCATCTAAACAATCCACTCAACTGAACGACTGGTTCTTCTCTCATCTATTCTGTACCGTGTGACTAGCCAAGTACTTCCCTCATTTAATTCACATGAAACTCTCAGGGGTTTCTATCTGTGCAAGGTCTGAAAAATTAAATCAGTCCAGAATACCCTCTTTCATAAACATCTACTGAACATTTACTTATTAACCCACCCATCCATCTGTACCTCCACTCATCTGCTTATTCATTTTTAGTGAGCAGCTATCACATGCCAGGAACTGTGCTGGATGACACTTTTAAGATGGTTTTACACATAATCTATATGAGGAAATAGTTGACTATTTCAAAAAGATAAAAGCCTTTGGTAATCAGAGCCACCCCTTATGTGACATTTTATAATTTGTAAACATTTTTTAATGTAATTGACTCATTCACTATAAACAATGTATGCAGTGCTCGCTATGAGCTAAGCACCAGGTAGACAAAGAGGAGTCAAAACACCGACTTCTGGAGCAGGCTTGCGTGGTGTGGGTGAGGGTGTAGGATGAGAGCACATCTAACAATACAGCATTCACAACTGCCTCAGGTGGGAGGTGGCTTTATCATCGCCCACACTTACAGAAGAGGAAGCTGAGGATCCTTCACAAGAAGCCAAAGATGACACTGTTTGTAAATGGCAACATCAGAATAGGAATAGGACTATCAGTTGATAAACAGAATACAAATATGACTATCAGTTGATAATCAAATCCTATTCTTACTCCTCTTCTTCTTCCCTTCCCTTCTTGAGCCATTTAATCCTTAAGTCATGAGGTGGGGAAGACCAGCACTGGCATTCTCCACTGGGCTGGGGAGAGCCCAGACAGAGTTTTAAAGAAATGACTTATCTCCGTGATGTCTGAGGCCTCAGGAGAAGACATGAAGGTTGGAAGTAATTCTGTCATTGAAGGCTGGAACCAGCTGAAGACTTGCTCACCTCCAGAAGAGATGGGGCCTTGGAAGTTAATGCTCACTGTTAGCTGAGCTCTCAGCTATGGCTCTTAGACAGCATATCTACATAGGGTTACTTCGTACAGTCTCTCTGTTTTCCTGGGATATGGTGACCAGGTTTTGAGTGAGCATCCCAAACCCAGCAGGCAGAAACTCTATTGTTTCTTATGACCTGACTTTGGAAGATATTTAGCATCTGTTCTTCCATAGTTTTAGACCCACCAATATCCAGAAGAGAGAATCTAGATCCCACCTCTCAATAGGAGGAGAGTCAACAACACAGTGTGGGTGGAAGGTCTTTAGGATGCCACCCTAGAAAATGCAAGCTGTCACAGGTACAATAGAAGAACACATCAATTTTCAGATATGTCTGTTAAAAGTACATAATGTGAAACTAAACATGAGGCCATTTTAGACAGATTAAAATTGAGGCACTTTGTAAAAATAACTGGACTGCAGTACTCCTACATGTCAAGAGCAGGAACCTGAGGAACAAATGACAAACTGTTTCAGCATGAAATCTGTTAAAGAGATAGTGACTGAAAGCAATGTATGATTCTGAATTACACCTTTTCACTATAAAGGATATTATTGGGACATTTGGAAACCTCCAATGGAATTTGAAGATTAGATGGTAATAATGTATCAATTACTTTCCTCTTTCTGAGAGATTATTATGGTTATGTGGAAGAATAAGGAAATTCTTGTTTAGAGGAAATAAATACTAGCGTATTCAGGGAAAATAGGGCAATCGGCTGAAAAACTAGGCTTTTTTTTTTTTCAAGTTCAAGATTACTGAATAAAAAAAATCTGTTCTCTTATTTTTTTTTTTTTTTGATTAACCAAATCAACAGCTAGATGCCCAAGGTCATTTCCCCCCAAAAGTACCAAGGTAATTAAGTCTATCTCCCCTCAAACCAACTGGAAATGTGTACAAAATCTCCACTTCCCTTTGGATATGCAAAGATCAAGAAGAAGGAAAAAATTAAATCAAATCTTAATGCATATGTTTTCTATCAGATTCTTTTGTTTTGTTTTGTTTTTTACTTGAAAGAGAACTAGTGGCTGCCTTGTGTTCCTATAAAAAAGAACAAAGCCTGTCTCCTAAATAATTCACAGTTTGTATTGACTAAGATCACAGCAGGTAGTTTAGAATAATCAATCCATAATATGTCATAATAAGGATTTTCTGAAGGATACACACAGAGTCAGAAATTTTCAGCAATCTATTTATGTGATATTCTATTTAGAACTTCTGCTATTCAAGTCAAGGTTCTGTTTAGACTTTTCAACTCCTGAAAATCACCTTGTTACTATGGATAAATCTGGTTCTTAATTGTTCATTAAATTATTTGTTCCTACAAAGCCACAAAATCTACTAAAATCTTTAAAAGAAAATATTATCAAGAATTAAGACGATTTGACAGAGAAAGACAAATATCAGATGATTTCAATTATATGTGAAATTAAGAAACAAAACAGAGAAGCATAGGGGGAGGGGTGGAAAGCAAAGTAAGATGAAATCAGAGAGGGAGACAAACCAGAAGAGACTCTTAACTCTAGGAGGCAAACAGTGTTGCTGGAAAGACGGTGGGTGCGAAGATGGGGTAACTGGGGGATAGACATTAAGGCAGTCACGTGATGTAAAGAGCACTGGGTGTTATATGCAAGTGATGAATCACTTAGTTCTAACTCTGAAACTAATAATAGCACTCTATGTTAATTAAATTGAATTTGAATAAAAAATTAAAAAAAAGAATTAAAGTGTTTGAAAAGAAAACAGTGATTTTTAAAGCCTCCAATCAACAAAAAATAGATAGATAGATGGATAGATAGATAGATAGATAGATAGATTTTGGAAGGCATGAATTGCATGGAGCACTGGGTATGGTGCATAAATAATGAATTCTGGACACTGAAAAGAAATTAAAAAAATAAAAATTAAAAAAAAATATTGGCGAGCTATTAAAAACAAAAAAAAGATGGATAGATTCAGTTCTTGTCTGCATTAGACATCTCTTGGAAGTTCTCCAGTATCCATATCATTCATTTTTATTGTTTTTACTTACTGTTGTATCCATATTGTATAGAGTTGTTATAACTGCCATTTTTAGTGCCTACTGACTCATCTCCCCACTGCAGAATGCTTTGTTCAGACCTCTCCCAACACAAACCCTACCCCTGCTTCAAATATGGCCTTCCAAAATTACCCCCACTTTCCTAGAAGGGTCTCTCCTTCCTCTCAATATCTGCCATGCTTACTGTGTTCTCCCTGTTACGCTTGTCAGCGATTACCAGCTTTGGGAGATCTTTTCTCTCTGTCTAGAGCTCTGTTGCCACTCTGGTAGCCCCAAACACACAGGGCTATATACATCAAAATTAAACCAATTAAATTTAAAAACCTGCCCCTCAGTTACAACTACCACATTTCCCCTGATCCATAGCATGCACGAGTGCATAGTGCCTCTGGTCTCAGTCAGTGCACACTGAGAACAGTACTGTCCTCACAGACATTTCTCATGGACAGTGCTGTTCCAGGTTGTAAGCATCACAAAGGCCTATCTGTTAAGATGTCAGTCCAGCAATTTTAGCCACAGCATTGGTTATTGGTAAAGAAGTAAAGAAAGACCATTCTCATGCAGAGAACGAATTGGTACAAACACTTTTGAGAATAATCTGGTAATATTCAGTACATTTGAGAATATATAATCTTACCAATTTTTCTATTTCCATGTATATATACTCAAAAGAAATTCATTTTATATGCATAAAATGACATGCACCAAAAGTTCACAGCAACATTGCTTATAAAAGCAGTAAATTAGGGAAAAAATCTAAATGTCTATCAATGAGAGTGTGAACAAAGTGAGGGATAATTATGGCAGAATCTAATATAACACTAAGAATAAATAAAATGTTTTCTATTTGTATTAGCCTAGAAGATTAAAAATATAAATAACAATTAGTAAAAAACAAAATGTTATTGTAGTGTAAACATTGAGGGTGTTTTTGTTTGTTTTTTGTTTTGTTTTCCTTTTTTGCAATGCATGTACCTGTCTTAAGCTTTGATTGTCTAGACATCCACTTTGAAGACCCCCATCTTCCATAAATCCACCGTCACCCTCAGGACCAGAATAAGAGCCAGACCACCTCCCCTCACAGAGGCTCCTTTGTTTTAGAGATTTTGGTTGACTTAGAAAACTGACCATTTGGGTTAAACATTTTTCTCTTCTCTTGTTTTAAATTCCTGCTCTAATTGGTCAAATTAACCAATAAAGAATGATCCTAAGAAGCCATAGGCCCCAACTTCAACCCCAATAGTAGCAGAACCCCAGGCCCACTTTCCCTCTACCCACAACCTTGCTGAGTGTCCCTAAGTGTTCTGTGTAATTCCCGAGTCTAGCAAGTAATAAACTATTTTTTTCAATGTTTCCTGATGGTTATTGTTGAAGAGAGTCTTGTAATCATTGTAAGAAGCACAAAGGCCTATCTAGCCACAGCATTGTTTATTAGTAGGCTAAGACCTGCACAAAACAGTAGCATACAATGTGATGCCATATTATAAACACTAAAACACAAGGGAACAATGTTATGTGTATATATATGTTTATATATATATATGTATCTATATAGTGTATACGTATACCTATCTATATGTATGTATATATATACATGTATATGTACACACACACACACACACACATAGTAATGATATGAAAACATGGACAGGGAGAGCATGCAGCAAATTCATGATCCTGTTGCCCCTCTGATCAAGGTGATGTGGTGAACCATGATAGTGGGAATGATAATTAAAGAATGTGAATAATATTAAAAAAATAATCATCAGTATTCTTTGTATGAAAAGAACTTAAACATGGAGTGACTATGACAAAGGGTTATTATTGTTAATTGTGGGTGGTGGACAATTAGATATTCTTTAGGTAATCATTCTCTGAATTGTTTGTCTCTGTCAGATTTTCTACTTCTAGACAGCCTTCAACTTTCTCACATTTGAGAGTGGTAGAATGTTCTTCCAAGAGGTCAACATCCCTTCTTTTTCTGTAAGCCAAGAATTTTTACTTTTATTGGAAGGAAACAGGCTTTCTAAGGTGGTGGAATATGGGAAGTGAGGGACAGTGAAGGTCCAGGTCAGTGGTTCTCAAAGTGTGGTCTCTGGACCTGCAGCCCGAGCATCACCTGGACATTTATTAAAAATACAAATACCCAACCCCCAACTGTTACCCACTGAATCAGAAATTCCGAGAGTGTAAGTTAGCATGCCACATTGAAGTCTTCAGGTAATTTTGATTAGTGTTGCAGTTGGAGAACCAAGTTTTGGAAGGATAGGCAAACTTGGACAAGAATGTCAAGATAGTAAATATATTAGGTTTTATGAACCAAGAGTCAAAAGGATCAGAACCTACTACTTGAAAAGAGAGAGCAAATATCACAGAGTCATATGTAAGCACATGGTTGGTTGGTTTGTTTGTGAGCACATGACTTGTAATGTAAAGCCACCCTGCCCCTTGGTAACTCATATCTGGAAACAAAATTGACAGCAAGTCTTCTTTCTTTGGGGGTAAATGGGTCTAAAAGCATGTGTTGGGAGCTCTGCTTTCTCTCACACAACTCTTTCTTCACTGTGCAATATATAAACAATATAGCAGAGACTCATGAGAGACAGAGATGATGTCACTGCACATCTTAACTGGTCTACAGTGACAATGTTGGATTTTAGTGAGCCCAAAGATCCTGGAAGACAAATAAGTTTAAGATATTGCCCTATAGGACTATCTACAAATTCACACTCTATCCCTTCTGCAGATCTTCATTAAGACAGAATGTTAGAGGTCCTAAAGGATTCTTAATCTAATGTTCCTAAAATCTGAGAAAACTAAAGAATTATTCTGAGTTATTTTTAAAATTTATTATCTTTGTGATCATTACTTTCTCTGGGAAAAGATACAGAACTTGCATCAAATTTCCAGAAATGTTTTTTTGTAGAAGTCGGGGGGAAATTCCAGGATAATAAATTAAGGAGCTTCACACTAACCTTGCCCCCAGCAAAATAACTATTTAGCTAGTGAAATTTATTTAAAAAATAATTTAAAAGAGAAAACAGGGGAGAAGGAAAAGTAGGAAGCACCAGGAATCTCTTTTCCCACCTTGGCAACAATCATATCAGACACTATTTTGGAGCAGTAAGTCTAGTGAAGGCTTGCATCTTCCAGGGGAAGTCTTGGATGGTAAATTTCAGTTAATTTTGGTCAAGTTCAGCACCCCAGGAGTCATCCATATCCAACCCCTCCCCATGGCAGACTATCAGGAATGTATTGCAGGAACAGCTTGCACACAACTTGTGGGAGCCAGAGTGGACGCAAAGGACCTGTCCTCCAAATATGAGGGTTCAGATTACTCATTGCAAATACAGGTATGCAGTGCAGAAGAAGAGGTCATGTCTGGGGTTATGGTATCTCCCCCCATTGTTGCAATCCCCTCCCTTTCCCCTAAAGTGACTTCAAAGGGACTTGGAAGACTGTTGCTCTTTTTATATTCTGCCTTCATTTTTCCATTTTTCAAATTTTTTGGAACCAGACATTAAGGACTAGGACATTCAAAAACATCTGCATATATGGATAAATTGAGAAAGTCATGGGGCATGCCTAGGGAAAATCTCAGTCTCAGAGAAGACTTGGGAAGACCTTAAATTTATGATCCCAGTTGACCCCTAGCACAAAGTCAACATGCAACAATTAAAAATTAATTAACTGATTAATTTATGCCAAAACAAAACAAACAAAACCTCCAGTAAACCCTAGGGAAGGGGAAAATTTTTACTTCCAGATTTACATTATTTATTCAAATATCCAGTTTTCAACAACAACAAAAATTGGAAGATATACAGAGAAATAGGAAAGTTTGTTCCATTCAAGGAAAACATAAATCAATAGAAACTATTCCTTAAAAAGACCTAATGGTGGATTTATTAGACAAAGACTTTACAACATCTTAATTAAAGATATGCAAAGCACTAAAAGAAGATATAGAGAAAAATGTGTAGAGGCAAAAGAGTCAGCAAATGTGAAGATAGGACAATGGAGATTATTTCATCTAAGGAACAGAAAGAATAAAAACTAAAGTGAACAGCACAGAGGACCTGTGTGACGCCTTCAAATGCAACAACATATGCATCATAGGATTCCCAGGAGAAGAGAGAGAAAGGGAAAGGAGAATATTTGAAGAAATAATAGCTGAGACTTTCCCAAATTTGATGAAAGGTATGAATATAAATATCCAAGAAGATCAACTAACTCCAAGTGAGATAGAGACCCACCTTGAAACACATAATCAAACTTTTGAAAGCCAGGACAAAAAGATAATCTTGAAAGAGCAAGAGATAATATTCTTCACATCACTCAACACTAGGGAAATGCAAGTCCAAACCACAATTAGATAACACCTTGTATGTGTTAGGATGGATGCTCTCAAAAAGTAAATAAATAAATGAATAAATATCAAAACACACAAAAAATCCCAGAACAAAAAAATTACAAGTGTTGGCAAGTATGTGTAGAAATTGGAATCCATGTGAACCATTGGTAGGAATGTAGAATGATATAGCATCTGTGGAAAAGAGTATAGCAATTCCTCAAAAACTTAAAAATAGAATTACCATTTTATCCAACAATTCCATTCCTAGATATGTATTAAAAAGAACTGAAATCAAGGTCTTGAAGAGGTATTTTTACACCCACATTCATAGTGGCAATATTCATAATAGCTAAAATGGGGAAACAACCCATATGTCCATCAACAGATGAATGAATAGGAAAAGTGTGGTGTATACATACAATGGAATATTTTTCAAAAACATTTTATTTATTTATTTATTTGTTTGAGAGAGAGACAGTAAGAGAAAGCATGAATGAGGAGAAGGTCAGAGGAAGAAGCAGATTCCCTATGGAGCTGAGAGTCCAATGTGGGACTTGATCCTAGGACTCCAGGATCACGACCTGAGCTGAAGGCAGTCCCTCAACCAACTGAGTCACCCAGGTGCCCTGCAATATTTTTCAGCTTTAAAAAGGAAGAAGGTTCTGACATATGCCAAAACAGGGTGAACGTTGAGGACATTATTGTAAAGGGCATTATAATGATGGCTTCAATACAAATACAATCACAAAATACTGTATGATTTCACTTATATGAGGTACTGAGAATAGTCAAAATCATAGAGATAGAAAGTAGAACGTTTGTTGCCAGGACTTGGAGATTGGGATGGGTAGAGAGTTTTAGTTTTACCAGATAAGAAGAGTTCTGCATACAGATAATAGTGATGATAACACAAGTTTATGAATGTATATAGAGCTACCAAAGTATACTCTTAAAGATGATTAAGATGGTAAAATTTTGTTAATGTATATTACCATAAAAAAAAAAAACAAGAAAAAAATCACTTAAATTCTCTGGAACGTGTCCTAAGGGCATTCAACAAACAGGGAAAATATTCAGCCAAGAAAATATGATAAATCTTGATAAGAAAGGCAAGAATCTCTGGTATTAGACAAATAAATAAAACCTGGAATAAAAGTAGGATATTACTAGTGATCTTAAACAAATAAATAAAATAGATTTTAGGGTACTATAAAACAGAGCCTATCAACAAAGTAGGTAACTTAGATGAAATGGAAAATTTCCAGAAATATGCAAATTACTGAAACTTAGGAAGAAATAGAAAATCTGAATGAACTATAAAAATAAAGAGATTGGATTAGTAATTTTATAAACTTTCCATTAACAGAAAGCCCAGGCTTAGATGGGAGTTATTTCATTTCACTTGTACCAAACATTTAAATAAGACATAAAACTGTTTCCTCACAAACTCTTCCATAAAATAAAAGAGGACACTTACCAAATCATTTTATGAGGGCTATATTATCCTGATACCAAAACAAACAAACAAACAAACAAACAAGATAACAAAGGAAAAACTGCAGACTAAATTTCTTATCAATATAGGCACAAAAATTCTTAAAATACTTGTGACCAAATTCAATGTCATATGTGTATATAAATATAATTATGCCATAACTAAGTTGGCTTTTACCCAGGAATGAAACTTTGGTTTAACATCTGCAAATGAAGTAATGTAATGCAGCAAATTAATAGAATTGACAAAATATGCAACCACTTGAATAGGTTCAGAAATGACATTTGAGAAAATCTAATATCTTTTCATGATATAATACTCAACAAACTAGAAATAGAAGGTACTTCTTTAATCTGCTAAGTGGTGAATAAGAAAAAAACAAAAACAAAAGACAGCTAACATCATTTATAAAGGTGAAAGATTGAATGTTTTCCCCTTAAGACCAGGAACGAGACAAAAACAAATGTCAGCTTTCATCACTTCTATTCAACTTTGTACCGGAGGTTATAGCCAGAGTAATTAGTGAAGAAAAATGAAATGTAAGGCATCCAAATTGGAAAGGAAATAGTAAAACTATCTGTATTTTCAGAAGACATAAGCTTGTATAAGGAAATTCCTATGAAATCTACTAAAAACACAATTAGAACTAGCAATTGAATTCAGCAAAGCTGCAGGATACAAGATACAAGTGTAATATTATATTTAAGCACATTAACAACAACAATTCCAAAAATAAAATGAAGAAAATGACTCAATTCACAGTAACATCAATAAGAATAAAATTCTTTGGTACAAATTTAACATTAGATCTAAGACTTATGCATTAAAAACTACAAAACCTCATTGAAAAAAAATGTAAAAAGCCTGAAATCAAGGAAAGACATCCCATTATCATGGAATGGAAAACTTAATATGGTTAAAATGGTAACATTGTTAAATTGGTCTAAACAGTCAATGAAATTCCAATCAAAATCTCAGCTGCCTTTTTTTTCTTCTTTCAGAAATTGAGATATCTATCCCAAAATTCATATGACATTGGAAGATACTTAAAATAGTCAAAACAAACTTAAAGTGCAGAGTTGGAGCATTAACACTTTCTCATTTAAAACCTTAATACAAATGTGATGTACTTCAGATAGTGTAGTGCTGGTCTAGGATAGACATAGAGGTCAGAGGAAGGGAATCAAGAGTCCAGAAATAAATCTTTACATTTTTATTCAGTTGATTTTCAACAAGATGTACAGAGAAAATTCAATGGAGAAAGAATAGTGATTCAATAGTTGTGCAAGGGCATATGCAAAAGCATTGTAATTTAGAACTCCTATCTCCCAACATACACAAAAATTAGCTCAAAATTTGTTATAGACCTAATGGGAAGAGCAGCAACCATAAAATTATTAAAATAAAACATAAGTGCAAATCTTCATGACCTTAATTTTTGAGGTCCAACACCAAAAGCAAGAGCAGAGAATGAAGGAATAGATAAATTGTTTCTCATCAAAACTGAAAACTTTCATGAGCAAAGAACATCATGAAGAAGTGAAAAGGCAACCCTCAGAGTGGGAGAAAATATTTACAAACCATGTGTCTGATATGGGATTTTTAAGCAGAAAACATGAAGAACTCCTACAACTCAACAATCAAAAGTCAGGTTAAAAAAATAATAATAAATGGCAATGAATTTGAATAGTTATTTCTCCAAAGAATAGATATACATATACAATAACTACATGAAAATATTTTATATGATATATCATTAAAGATGCAAATCAAAACAATAATGAGATATAAGTTCATGCTGCCCAGATAACTGTGGTCACAAAGCCACATGATAAAAAGAATTGGTGAGGACGTAGAGGAACTGGAACCCTCATACATGGACACTGGGAATATAAAATGGTGCAGCCAGTTTGAAAACAGTTTAGCAGTTCCTCTGTGTGTTAAACATGGTTACTAGATTACCCAGCCATTCCCTTCTAGGTATAGCCCCAGAGAAAGAAAACAAACTGGTGCATCACTGTTCATAGCAGCATTATTCATAATAGTCAAAAAGTAGGACAAAAACAAATGTCCATCAATGGATGAATGGATAAAGTAAAGATGGTCTATTCTTTCAGTGGCATATTATTTGAAAATAACAAGGAATAATGCACTAATGCATGCTACAACATGGATGAACCTTGAAAAAATTACTCTAAGTGAAAGCATTCACAAAAGACCACATAATGTCTGATTCCATTGCTTTGAAATTTGTCCAAATCAATAAAGACATAAAGTAGATGAGTGGTTGCCTGGGTTTGGGGAAGAGCAAAGGGGAAATGACCACTAATGGATATGGGATTTGTTTTAGGTGGGACAAAAATTTCCTAAAATTAGATTGTGGTATTGTTTGCACAACACTGTGAATATGCTATAACACCTTAAATGGCATACTTTGGGTGAACTGTGTACTATATAGATTATATTTCAATAAAACTGTTTTTATTTTATTTTTAGTTTTTTCAATAAAACTTTTAACTTTATTTTTAATCTTTTCGTTTTTTTTAATTAAACTCTTTTTAAAAAGTTGTAGTGGAGGTGCCTGGGTGGCACAGTTGATTAAGCTTCCAACTCTTGATTTTGGCTCAGGTTGTGATCTCAAGGTTGTGAGATCCAGTCCCTCCTGTTGGACTCCCTGCTGAGCCTGGAGCCTGCTTGGGATTCTCTCACTCCCTCTCTCTCTCTTAAAAAAAAAAAAAATGTAGTGAATGGCAAAGATCATTTATCTTTTTGTTTGTTTCAAGTTTTTATTTAAATTCTAGTTAATAAATAATGGAAATATCACAGATCATAATGAAAAACAACAGAGAAGTAGTTCACCCTCATTAAAAACAGATTTGTACAGTTTCATCATTAAGATTAAATTAACCAGGAGTGCCTGGGTGGCTCAGTGAGTTGAGCCTCTGCCTTCAGCTCAAGTCATGATCCCAGGGTCCTGGGATTGAGTCCCACATCAGGCTCTCTGCTCAACGGTGAGCCTGCTTCCCCTCTCTGCTTACTTGTGATTTCTGTCTCTCTCTGTGTGTCAAATAAATAAATAAATAATCTTAAAAAAAATTAAATTAACCAGATGCAAAAGTTTGGAAATTTCTAACACCTTGAATCTCCTTCATCCCTCAAGCATGGTTTAACTCACACACCACTTCTTCCATGAAATTCTTAGTGGCTTTGTCCTTGCAGACATATACCTTTTTCTTTCTACATTGCTTCAGGCCCATCTTTTATGGACTCAAAGCGTGGCACCACACATTGATCCGTCCGCATCCCCAACTAAGTAGACTCTATCAGGCCACACATAGTTCTGTTTCACTAGTATTCACAAAGAACATAGTATCTCAGTAAATTTCTGGGCAAAAACAGACAACCCATGATTGAAAGAATGTGTCCAGCTACAACTAGACAGAAGACATGCTTTGCTTCATGTATGCAAATGCTTAGTAAATTAAAGTACATGCCAATACTGAAATATTGGGTACTCCCACATGAAATTCAGATTTTTAGACTATTTTTTTAAAAATATTTTATTTATTTATTTGACAGAGACAGATCACAAGTAGGCAGAGAGGCAGGCAGAGAGAAAGAGAGAGGGAAGCAGGCTCCCCACTGAGCAGGGAGCCTGATTCGGGACTTGATCCCAGGACCCTGAGATCATGACCTGAGCCAAAGGCAGCGGCTTAACCCACTGAGCCACTCAGGTGCCCCAGATTTCTAGACTCTTGAAAATCCGTAGAAAATTGAACCTCTACTCCTGCCTGATAACTCTCAAATGAATTGTCACTGTTACCTCCAGCTGTCAAGACTACCACTCCTGTCTACACACCCAGCTATTCAAATTTATTTACATTTTCTGCCTGATCTATACATGCATTTGATTATGTGACTTCTATGTTCACCTGTCAAGTATTATTCAGCTTTCAATGGAGAAGAAATGCTGTTTTATCTGATTAAATTGTCTCAGAACAAAGACTGATGGCCCTTCCCAGAAGGCCTATGATTGGGATAAGTGGGTGAGTCATCAAAACATTCATATCTACTATTATGCCAATATCAAGGCTATAAGGTATCCCTTCCACCAAATAATTTAGTAAATAATTCATCCTGTTTTTTTCACCTTAGTAAAATTCCCCTGACGTGTTTCTTTTTTCATTTTAATGCTTTCTGGATTCTGCTGGGAAGTCCAGAAAATTACCCCAAGGGGTGGGCTGCCTCTGAAGCTATTCTCCATAATAAACCCCTGTCCTTGAAGCTGACTCATTCCCTGTCTGCCAGGGCACCTGTTACCCCATTCCCCTCCATGAAGACAGGTAGAAAAAGTGACTCCATTCAGTCATGGTTTCAAGTGCTATCTAATAACTTTCGTCACTGATGACTTTCTAAAGTGCATCTGCTGCTGGACCTCTGCCCCAAATTTTGCATCCACTGGACATCCATTGGACATCTCACATTTGAGCTCTTGATACACTCTCTGCAAACCCCTCTCTTAAGTTTCTCCCATCAAAGCAATGGCAACTCCATTACTGTAGCTACTCAGGCAAGACCTTCAGAGTCACCTTAACTAATCCCTTGCTCTTCCTCCACACATTCTGTTCATGGGCAAATCCATTGGCTTTACTTCAAAACATATCCCAATTTAACTTATCTCCCACCTCCACTCCATCTCCTGGTCCAAGCCAGCCTTCTCTGTTCGTGGAAACATGGGGGAAAGACTCTGCAGTGGCCTTCCTGCTTCTGCCCCTGCCCCTGCCTCCCATGTTCCCTTCAGTTCTTTCCCCAAACAGCAACATTTTGAAATACATCACATCTCACTCTTCAGGTGCTGGCTTCTCCTCTCCCTCCAACCATATTCCGACAACCTTAAAGTGTTTCAGGTCCCATATGATGCCAACTTTGTCCCCTCTCATCACTCCCAATGATATTCCACCCTCCACTCTATAGAAAACTCGCACTCCATAGAAATCATAGAATGTTCTACAGGGCTAGGATCCTGTTCCATGAAAAGGAGGTATATGCAACAACTTCCAAAGGCCAAAGGATCCATGAGACCAAAAGCAAAGGCCAATAAGCCCAGCTTGATAAGAAATCATTTATTAAGGGGACTTCCAGACAGAAACATGTCTTGGATGCCACAAAACAAGGAGATCCCCATAACCCCACCTCCCATCAGACCTGCTTTTAGCCAGAGGGGTTAGGAGTACAGGCTGGAGTCCACCCAGTAGGAGAATGTTTGAGAATAAGTGTGCCTCACCCCCTTATCTCCAGAGCAAATCAAGCACACTGTGCCCAGGGGTACTTAAGGATGTGGTTAAGCAAAAGGCAAGGATGGGGGTGGGGAGCCTCTGCTCCAGCTGGCTTCAGGTCATGGAGAGGACAGAGGATTTGTCCAAGATGGGTGTCAGTCTGGTTCATACAGATTCCCTTCTTCCTTCCTTTCTTGACTCAAAGTTCACTTTCCTGATAAGGCCTCCATGGATGCCCTCTTTCAAACTGTTCCCCCAGAACTTCTGATCCTCCTTACTCAATTTTTGGGTTTAACAGTTACTGCTATGTTTATATTTTATAACACACACACACACACACACACACACACACACGTAATATACATATACATACCAAGTTTACTTATATTTAGGAAATTATATATAAATATTTGTATTTTCCTTATAGATAATGTATTCTGTCAGGTATATCTGAATGTATTTTACATATTTTACTTATTCATGTATTTTAGTACATAGTTTATTTCTTCATCAGTCTGTAGTCTGCCCCACCCTCCCAGAATATACAAGTGCTGTGGAGGCAGAAACATGTTGGTTGTATTTCCTGCTGAATCTCCAAGGCTGAGAAGAGGAGCCAGTACCTAAGGATGTACTCAGGAAACTGAATGAGTCCCTTCTGTCCATGCTCCACTGAGCAGAACCCAGTATGGTCCCCATCTTAATGGCAGGGGACTCTGGGAAATACAGAGGCCAGGGAGAAAGGTACCACACTCAGGCGTCCCTGCCATGGCAGGACTTAAGTAGAAGCAGCTGACCCACCAGCCCATGCTGCACGTTACAGTACAAGGCCACACTGTGATGTCCTATTTTGTGTTCTAGTCCATTCCTTCCAGAGGCACCCACTTTTCTCCCTTCTGTGTTCGGTTATTATTTTGGAGGTTCACTGAGGCTAGGCCTGCATTTGTCACTTTTGATCTTCACCCTAGCTACCTTCCAGTCAGAGAGGCAGTGCTGATAACCGAGGCCAGAGGAGACAGCCTTTCCTTACTCTTCTGTGAGGGAAGAAAGTACATTTCCTTCTTTAAATAAAGGCACATTCATTTCTTATTAGACACCCGGCAACTCCCCAAATGCTCCCACATGAGAACCTGCTTTGCCTTGTTCCCTGTCCTCCTCCCACCTCAGGGCCTCTGTCAACTTCGTGGCTTTCAAATAACCAACTTGCCTAAAGTACACTGAACTTGAAATTCACCTGCGGGGTGGAGTTCAGATGCTAAGAGGCCCAAGCCTTGGAAAAGTATAAAGCATTCCCAAATAACATGATGAAAGAAGAAGAGAACATTTGCAAATTCTCTGGACACGTTTGTTCCATTGCAGTAATTTTACAGATGAAGAGACTGAGACCCTAGGAAGCAACTTGCCAGGGATTGCACGTCTGGCTGATGGGGAAGGAGGAGGAGGGCCTGGGCTCCTGCGACTGGAGAGCCTGTGCCTTTCCTCTTACACCTGTCAACATGCTTAACTTTCTTACAAAAGAGAAAATGGCTTCAGTTGACTAGGTATTCACTGTTTGTAGAACTAAGCTCTTGACCTGGAGAACTACACCACATCCCCACAAGCACTCCGAGGTGGTTGCTATTATCTCACAAAGGGTGCCGTTAAGGACCACCTTACTGAAGGAACTAAACAAACATGCGGCTTGAAAGGTGCAGAGCAGGAATTCAATACAGGCAGGCTGATTCCAGCTCCCAACCACCCTCCCTGCAGAATTCTTTGTATACAGTGGAACTAACACAGGTTCCTATTGAACAAACAGACTAGCTCATCGTCAAAGGCATCATCTTAGACATCAAAGGAGCCATTTTTGTTTTGTTTTGTTTTGTTTTGTTTTCTGGAGAAAAAATAAGCAACCACAATTATATCCCAAAATATGTATGTGTGTCCATATCTGGTTTTGCAGTTAAGACAGCTGAATGAAATACAACTCCAAAGAAATGCTGTGTGAAAACAAGAGTCTCTTTGGGGAAAATAATAAAAAGTCAGAATCGCTGTGCATTGAGAAAGATTTTGTCACTGAGCCTGTCTTTGCCTCAGTCAGTATGTTCTGTCCATATGAATTTGTAGTTTTAGCAATTCAGGAGATATTCTGGAATATCCTTTGCCATCCGGACAACCTATAGACTGTATGCTCTGCTATCTACCCAGCTCTGAATAACAGCCATATTATTTTTTATTAATATATAATGTATTATTTGTTCAAGGGATACAGGTCTGTGAATCATCAGTCTTACACAATTCACAGCACTCACCATAACATAGACCCTTCCCAATGACCATTGGCCAGCCACCCTACCCCTCCCCTCCTCCGCCTCCCCTCCAGCAACCTCAGCTTATTTCCTGAGATTAAGAGTCTCTTATGGTTCCTCTCCCTCCTCAGTTCCATCTTGCTTCATTTTTTCCTTCCCTACCCCTCAAACCCCCCATGTTGCATCTCCAATTCTTCATATCAGGGAGATCATATGATCGTTGTCTTTCTCTGATTAACTTATTTCGCTTAGCATAATACCCTCTAATTCCAACCACATCATTGCAAATGGCAAGATTTTGGTTCTTTTGATGGCTGCATAGTAGTCCATTGTATATACATACCACATCTTCTTTATCCATTCATCTGTTGATGGAAATCTAGGTTCTTTCTATAGTTTGGCTATTGTGGACATTACTGCTATAAACGGCCGGGTGCACGTGATCCTTCTGATCACTACATTTGTATCTTTAGGGTAAATACTCATTGGTGCAATTTAACAGCTATATTCTTAAATTCTTGATATTTAATTGAATGATGGAGGTTCTACTTTTAACCTAATGACAATTCCCTTTTGTGGTCATTGAGAAGAAATTATCTGGGACCATTCTAGGGACTATGCAGGGACAGGTGTCTCCAAGAACAGTATCCTACAAGGCCTCAGCACTGGGCTTACAAAAGGGAGAGAATGTTACCAGATGTGTTCAAGTAAATTTTGTCTAGAAGATCCAAGCCAAAATCAGGATAAAAACAGACAAGAGCAAACATAATGAGACAAATAGTAACAAAAGAATGACAATTTTTTAAAATAAAATTTTTAAAATTCTAAATTTAAAACAAATTAGTTCTAATTTTTAAAAAGTTCAAACATTTTAATATGAACAAAATTGAAGACTAAACATTATGAGGCCAGGGGGAAGTGGGTGAAAAGGACCAAAGAGATAATCAGAGCAACAGTAACAGGACAGGGAGAAGCTGGATGGTTCCAAACAGAGACAGTTCATTCCTGAGGCTCTTGAGAAACTGCAGCCAGGGGAAGCATTCAGAATGGGAAACCTATGTGTTGAAAGGCATAGAGGGGATGTGAGAGGCTTTCACAGTTTTTTTTTTTTTTTTTTTTTTTTTTTTTTTGAGTGAGGGACTGTCTGCCCCCAGGGAAGACTCAGTGGGTTCCATGTGGAGCAGAAGCCATCTTAACAATTTCTCTCCAGAGTGACAGAGCTCAGCACCATCCTGAAGGATAGAGATGGGAAAACCAAAGAGGGAAACACCCAGCAGGGAGAAGTGGGCAGGCAAGAGGGAGGAGCATTTGACCTGACCCTGTTCTCCCGCTGTCTAAAATCCTGGCTGCTGACCTCTGGAAAGTGCAAACCCCAGCAGCCTCAGCTGTGCTCCCAGAGGAGAAAATCCTTTTCCCTGCCCCTGAGACCTGAGATCCTGCTCCATGTGCAGCCAAGCATTCTCCTTTTCCTGGTCCTACAAAGGAGAGGGCTTTGTCCTCTTGCACAAGGAGGACTCATAATCCTTGTAGATAAGGGCTGGTAACTTTTTTATTCTTATTACTAATCATATCTCTAGCCTAAACAAGCCTCTTTTCAATGTACAACTTCTCAGTTAATAGTTACCGAAAAATGTAATGACTTATCCAACGTTATGAGTAGCTCCTGACCCTGTTGATAAGAAACACTATAGGTTTAAAAAATTTAAAAATACCACTTACCTTACTGACTTAAGAGTGCTCAGTGGTTATAAACACTGCTGCTGCAAGAAAATGACTAGACTATAAGTTCCCATTCAGTCACACACATGCTGGGTGATCCTTGAAAAGCAGCTAGTTGTCTTTATGAGCCCTAGTTCTCTGTATAGCCAGGAAATAATATTTATACCACAGACCTGTGCCGAAGAGTAAAATATTCAGTAAGATATATAGGCAAAGTGCTTAACGTGGTGTTGGCCATATTAAGCTTTGAGTAAATGATAAGATGTCTTCCTATAGTAAGACGAGCTTAGAAAATATCATTAAAGGCACTTTGTTGTCACTATTGTTGTTAACGATGATATTTGGTTTATTTGTTTTCTTTATTCCATCACTAGAATAAAATCATATCTCAGGGCAGGAAAAAATGGTGACAGGATCATACACAAAAAGATCTTACTGAATCAGAGAGGGTGTTTTGGGTGATGACATAGCCCAAAGACCCCAAGCCACAAAAACCAACCAAATAAACAAACCATCAGCATCTTTCTCAAAAGTTGGAAGTCATTGGGGCACCTGGGTGGCTTAGTGGGTTAAGCCTCTGCCTTTGGCTCAGGTCATGATCTCAAGGTCCTGGGATCGAGCTCCACATCAGGATCTCTGCTCAGCGGGAAGCCTGCTTCCCCCTCCCTCTCTGCCTGCCTTTCTGTGTACTTGTGATCTCTCTCTCCCTCTGTCAAATAAATAGATAAGACCTTTAAAAAAAAAAAAAAAGTTGGAAGTCATTTAAATAAGACCATTCCTGAAGATGAGTGATTGTCTCTTGAAGCTATAGAAGACTCCTTTACATATAATTCTATATAAAGCATGATGTTTCAAAAAAGGAATAGAGTGTTAACTGCTTTTGTTGTCACCTTTCATTTTTAAAAGTGTCCAATTTACACAACAATTATATGGTCACACATTATGGCCTCTTTTTACTAATGAGGTGAGTCAGTTTGGAATAATGTCTTGAAAGCTAAATGAAGCCCAAGTTAACCTGCAGCATCGAGGGCAACCCTTAAATTTTGGCACAGTGATCTGGGAGCAAATTTGGTTCTGAGCTTCCTGTTCGCTGGAATAAAAACATTACATGATTAGTTCTGTGATTCTTATTTCTAGAAAGGAAAGAGATAGTGGAGAGTGAGTCCTTTATGAAAGCAGTTTTGTACAGGGGAGTTCCTATCGGGGACAGGGAATAATTAAATGGATTGTGAAGAAGGTAGCTCTTCAGAAACATTATTAGTGAATTTGGGTATTCTGCTCCCCTCTGATGTTCACTTTTGGGATGTATGAGAATGTTTGGTAAATAGAAGGGAGAGATCATGGAAATCTCCTTTGGATTCAGATGTACATGGAAATATGAAGAGAGTCATTCCTTGGCCTTATAAAAGTCATTATACAACACTACGCATAAAATGGGAAAAAATGTATGTGGGATGGTAAATTTGACTTCACTCAAAAAGGGGAAAGAAAAGCCCACAAAACCAAACAACAAAACCCGGGCTTCAACCTGAGAGAACTATCAGTGTATCATTCCCCCCACACTGGGTATCTATCATTTAGTCTGAATCTATGCAGGTCTCTGTCCAGTACATGATACCTGGATTCTTGGAAAACAGATATTGTTAGAGGTAAATCTAGCACAACTTTCACACCCATCAGTGGGGTACAATGCAGCAATTAAATCAAATGAACTAGATTTATATACACCAAAGCAGACATTCAAATAACATCATGTTGAAAAAAAAAATCTAAGTTAATTACAGAAAAGTAAACATTGTATGATACTATTTGTAAAAATTTCTAAAACTTCAGTGTGCGATTTATGAATGCAAGGTATAAATATTTGACTGGTAAATTATGTTACAAATTAATCCTATTAGTTGTCTCTTGGGAAGGAGGGGCTGATATGGAATGGGAATAAGCAGTTAAGTTAAACTTCATAGTAATATTATTTTATTAACAACAATGTGTGAAGCCAATATTATCAAATGTTAATACCTGTTAATTACAGATGGCAGGTGCACAGATGGTTGTTAAATTATTCTCTTTTTGCTTTCATATCTTTCTTTTTTTTTATTTTTTTTAAAGATTTTTATTTATTTATTTGACAGAGAGAGAGATCACAAGTAGGCAGAGAGGCAGGCAGAGAGAGAGAGAGAGAGAAGCAGGCTCCCCGCTGAGCAAAGAGCCGGACGCGGGGCTCGATCCCAGGACACTGAGATCATGACCTGAGCTGAAGGCAGCGGCTTAATCCACTGAGCCACCCAGGCTCCCCTGCTTTCGTATCTTTCAATTTTTTGCTTTTCAAAGTATGGAAGCATTACTACTTGATAAATTCATATGGAGAACCAAGCACAACTGTTCTGAGACACTTGTTACCCCACATACTGTAGCGAGGCATTGCTCCTCCTGCCACAGAATACACACCTCTGACCACCCTCAGGTTTGGAGCAGTCCCAGAGGGAGAGCATCCCTGACAAAAAAATCTCATGACAAAAAGACAATCCCTTCTTAGGTTGATCTCTGGTCTAGAACAGACCTGACACCAACAGAAGCTAACATATTTTTTTTAATGTCTCAATAAGTACCATGCACTAGATGAAGCACTTGCCATGCATTACCTGACATATACCTCACAACAACACAAAGAAGAAAAGACCCATAATTATCTTTATGGGACTATGAGAAAACTGAGATTCTCAGAGTTTGGCAATTTGCTTAAGGTCACAGGGTAAATAGATGTAGGTGTTAGATTTTTATCTGAGGTCCTAAGGGCTCCAAAGCTAAATTTGTAGGCCCTGGTGTGAAAAAGATTAGTCTTGACGTGAAATTCTTCTCTTACCCGTGTAGACTTTGCCAACATGGAGAAACCAGAGCCATTATATTGGGATCAGACGCTGATTGGGTACCTTCAGTAAAACCATGTCTAAAGAAGCCACAGAAAATCAGGACAGAGTGGTAAATATGAAAAAGCAAACCCAGTTCAGTGCTAGAGAGATGAGAATTGAGAATGTGCAGGGACAGGAAACAAGCTGGCAACAGGAAAAAGATCCATGGGTTCCTCCAGCTGAGGATCCTGCGCCATTTTGGATGAGGTCTCTGACTGAACTGGTCTTCATGAGGAACTGCCTCTCACTTTGTCTGAGATTTCTGCTTCTCTTACTATCTGCATACATGCACCATTCCAAACAAACAAACAAACAAACAAAAACACCTTCAAATTGAACCAAAAGAGCATAGACAAAGCTCATGCATCATTGCATCTAATGCTTTCATGCCCACATGGAGTCCTCACTGTCTCCCTTTTAAAATCAAGGAAACCGAGGCTCAGAAAGACCAAATCCCTTGCCCAAAGTCATAATTCAAATCTAATCACACTGCTTTGTAACCTGTTTTTGCAGCTCTTAAAATGCTTTTTAAAGATTATGTAGAGTTGGATGTTGGGGCATCCATGGCTAAGAAATATTGTGAGATGGGGATATCAGAACAGTTCTGCCCCTTACTTGTAAAGCAGACTGGAAACCAAACTGGGAGAGACCTGGGGTCACTACGGTCGATGGGTATCAGGTCTTTCTAGAGGGAGCCGAGCATGTATATGTAGGAGTGTAGCCACTGAAGTGTGTGTGTCTCTGTGGAAATGTGAATGTGTGGATGGGCCTGGGTGTTTCTGTGGTGGGATGCATGTATGATATAGCATGCATGGATGTGAGGAGTGTGAGGTTTTTTAATCTATAAAAGGAACTTTGTGATTCATGACAAGAAAATCTATTGGGGAAAAAAAAAATCAGAATTCCCTGTCAGTTAGAGATCTAGGCTAAACTCATCTCCCTAAGGTTTTGTTTCTATGGAATACATCAACTCTGCATTTGCCAAGATTTCAGCCTAGATTAGATGCAAAAATCACTTATTTCACTGACCTTGAGCTCTCTAGGACTTTTAATCTTCTTGCTGAGATGTTCAATTGTAAAGAACTAGAAAAATTTCCAGGGACCCTCTACAAACGTCTCACAAAATGAAATACAGCAGCGTCACCATCACACATTCCGGCTTCGTGACTCCCAGAGTCCTTTCCTTTGTGTTATCTCACTGGACCACAATAATGAATCTGTGAAGGAAGCAATTCAACTTAAGAAACTGAGGCTTAGGGACAGGCATTATGCAATATGGCCAATGGGACATACTGAAAGATATGAGACAGAAACATTTCATTCAGGCTTGCTTTCTCTCAGTCCTATGATCTTGAAAACAGATCCCCAATTGTTCTCTGATTTTGCTGTTTCCCTCTCCAGTAAACCACCCTATCCTCATTATTTTTCACTGGTTTCTGCCTAAGATTTTTGTGTCTTTTGGTACCCTGTAGCTTTCTGTCCTTCATGGCGAGAAAGTCTCTCTTGTCTCTGTGTAGGCATTGTGGCCTAAAATGTGCCTTTCAGCCTGCATTTCAGCTCCTTCTGGAAGTTCCTCAAGAGCTTTGCCTGGTTTCTATAAGCTAGGGCAGTGTTGCTCAAACTTCAGTAATGTGCAGACTCCATCTGCAAGAAAACCATTCTTATGGACCCCCTAGTGCTGTCTGGATAATTTTAGTTTAATGTAACTTAAATATGCATACATATAAACTCATTATAACCACCTTATGCTTACAGCTGTTTATTGGTATGAACCCTAAAAATAAAAACGTGCATGTTCTGTCTTTACCACTTTGGTGTGACTTAATCAATTCTTGTGACAATTCTTGTGACTTATTGCTATAAGTTTTGATGCCATTTGGTGTTTATTTGAAATAAATGCATCACTTCCCTAAAAAATTCTACTTGGGTTCTTTTCCCCACAATTTAGGTAATACTAACTGATGATAGCATGATAAAAACTACACAGACATAAGGAAGGAAATTGCTTGGAGTGTGTAGTTTTGAGATAATCTTATGAGCTATCTTGAGTACATGGAAATTAGTTTTGAAAATTATCTTCAAACTTACCACAAAAATATCTTTCCCGGTCCCAAAGCACAGTGAAGGGTGAAGAAGACTGTGAGAGGTCAGGTCCAGCTGTGTATGTGGAGTGGGGAATAGGTAAAGAAGGGTTTCTTGGGAACTCTTAGACCTCAAGTAAGGCCAGAGACCAGAACTCTGTAAAGGTTTTTTTCAAAAAGAGCTAATTCACTAGCCCTCCCATGGTTCCATGATCCTCAAAAGGCCAGTGAGACCCAGGCCTGGCAGGGAAGGGGCTTCACGATGTACACCTAAGCCATCGGTAACCTAGTATCAGGGGAAGGAAACAACATTAAACCAGGAAGATCTAGGGGCGTCTAGGTATCTCTGTGAGTTAAGCTTCTGCCTTCTGCTCAGGTCATGATCTCCAGGTCCTGAGATCCAGCCCTGCATCAGGCTTTCTGCTCAACAGGGAGCCTGCTTTCCCCTCTCTCTCTGCCTGCTGCTTTACCTACTTGTGATCAATCTCTCTCTCTCAAATAAATAAAATCTTAAAACAAACAAACAGGAAGATCAGAGGAATAAATATGATGTGGTGGGACTTTTGGACAGAGGGGCTGGGCCATGGGCTACTCAGATCTATGCTGAGGAAAATAAAAGCTTGAAGGAGTATGACTTGAGTCCCATCCTTGATGGGCCCAGCTCTCCAGAAGAGAAAACGAGAAAGACAAGGGCCCCCAGTTCCAGAAAGATAGGGGTGCAGCTTCTGAAAATCCACTCTTCTAAAAAGCAGTGAGAAGACTGGCAAAAACTCCTATAAAGCTACATTTTCAAGGAGCTTTTTAACAATCAAAGGAGTATTTATTCAGGAAAAATGGCTGAACCTAATAAGCATGGGGAGACCGGGACAGGTTAAATTGTCCTCATACCATCACTCTCTCCCCAGCTCTTGAAAGTCAGCAGCCTTGCAATGGCAGGAGCTGTGAAAACTGGCCCCCTCCATGCCACTGGAGGGGAGAAGAGCAGGTTTGGACCTCCCCAAAAGCTCTTCTCCGGAGAATATCACTATTTGGTGTGTCTGAAAGCTCACTGGAAAGCCTCATTCTCAGAGCTCATCTATTAGACCTGACTCAATGCTTGCTTGGTTCTAGTAGCTCCACTCACAGGGAATCTGGCAAAAACAATAAGCCACAATCACCTGACATCACAGCTGCCCTGGTGGCATTACCAGAGGGTGCTAAGAAGAGGCTGGTCAAAATACTTAAAATCTAGGGTCTGAAACCAACACATGGTTATTATCTTGCTGTTCGGGAGGTTAAAAGTCTGACCCCAGGTTAAAAGTCTCCTGGGCTAAAATCAAGGTAGAGGCAGGACTACATTCCTTCTCCAGGCTTTAAAAGAGCCTCTTTTGGGGCGCCTGGGTGGCTCAGTGGGTTAAGCCGCTGCCTTCAGCTCAGGTCATGATCTCAGGGTCCTGGGATCAAGTCCCACATCCGGATCTCTGCTCAGCAGGGGGCCTGCTTCCTTTCCTCTCTCTCTGTGATCTCTTTCCTTCCTCTCTCCTACTGTGATCTCTCTCTGTCAAATAAATAAATAAAATCTTTTAAAAAATAAATAAATAAATAAATAAATAAATATAAAAGAGCCTCTTTTCCCTACCTTGCCCTGTTTCTCCAGGCTGACTGTACTGGTTGGCTTGTGGTCCTTCCTTCCCTCTTCACATGCAGCATCCCTGCATCTCGTTGACTATTCTCCCATAGTCACATCTCCCTCAGATACTCTGTCTGCTTCTCCCAGGTATGTTGGTCCTTCCTCAATAATTCAGAATAATCTTCTTTTTTTTTTTGAAGGAAACTTGAATTTTATTTAATTTTATTTTGTAAGTGTTCCAAAATTCATCATTTGTGCACCACACCCAGTACTCCATGCAATATGTTCCCTCCAGAAACTCAGATAATTAGCAAACGTAATTCCATCTGCAAACTTAATTTCCCTTTACCATGAGCACAATTTATTCATGGGGGTCTAAGAATTAGGGTGTGGATATCTTTGGGGAGCATTATTTTTACTATCATGCCATATGATGCAACAATTCTACTCCTAATTCTATCCAAAGTCATACAAAATATATGTCTATTAAAAGTGTGTGTATGGGAATGTGCACAGCAGTCTCATTCATAGCCAAATGATATAAATCATTCAAATGTCCACCAACTGATGAATGCATAAACTAAAGCATTATATCTATTCCATAGAATATTATTGAGCCAAAAAAAGGAATAGGTTTTTTTTTAATGACGTGTGAATAACCTACAGTGTTATATTTGTTACATTATGTGTGTAATGTAATGGTTCAAAAATTCTATACTTATTCAGGGCTCACCACCCTAGGTGTGGACACAAAACAACATTGTTACAGAATTATTGACTATATTCTCTATGCTGTATTTTCCTTCCTATGACTTCTTTATTTTATAATTGGAATATTTTACCTCTTAATCCTCTTCACATTTTCACCCATCCCTCACCAACTTCCCCTATGGAAACTTCCAGTTTGTTCTCTGTATTTAAGAGTTTGTCCTTCTGTTTATTTGTTCATTTGTTTTGTTGTTTAGATTCCACATGAAGAGGGGCACCTGGGTGGCTCAGCGGGTTAAAGCCTCTGCCTCTGGCTCAGGTCATGGTCTCAGGGTCCTGGAATCGAGCCCTGCGTTGGGCTCTCTGCTTGGCTGGGAGCCTGCTTCCTCCCTATCTCTCTCTAAGCAGAGATCTCTGCCTACTTGTGATCTCTGTCTGTCAAATAAATAAATAAAATCTTTAAAAAAATGAAGGAAAAAGAAAAGGAATGATGTTTTAATACATGGTTTAAACTGGATGAATCTTGAACACATTATGCTAACAAAAGAAGTCATTCAGGTCATCTGGGTGACTCAATTCGTTGAATATCCAACTCTTCGTTTTGGCTCAGATCATGATCTCAGGGTCCTGGGATGGTGCCTTGCATTAGGCTCTGTGCTCAGTAGAGAGTCTGCTTAAGGATTTTCTCTCTCTCTCTCCCTCAGGCACCCCTTCCCCAAATCCCCTCTCAATTAAAGAGATAAGTCTCTAAAAAAGTAACAAGCAAACAAAAAAGGAGACATACACAAAAGGCACTTACATGAAGTATCAGAATAGGCAAATCCATACAAACACAAGGTAGATTAGTGGTTGCCAAGGAATGAGGGAAGGGAGGAAATAGGGAGTGACTGCTCCGTATATGGGTTTCTTTTAAAGAATGAGAAAACTGCTCTGGATTGGTAGTGATCAATGCACAACTTTAAGAATGTATCACAAATCATTTAATCATACACTCTAAAAAATGCAAATTTCATGGTGATTTATATCTCAACAAAGTTGTAAGAAATAAGATTTAAAAATCCAGATATATATTTGGAGCCAAAGTTAAAGTGGTAGTGACTTTCTGAGTGGGTCTGAGAATTAGGTTTTTCAAAGCATTTCTCCCCAGTGAGCCTCTTACAGAAACTCAGTATGGGAAAGTTAGTGCTATGGACTCTCCCTCCTGGTCATCATCTCATCTGTCCACCAAACCTAGCATCGTTCCCCTAACTTGCAGGAAGAATGGCCAGGCCATTTCCCCATGGTCACACAGCTAACCAGCAGTGTCTGGGATCTGAGTCCAAACTTTGACTCCAAAGCCTGAGGAGGTAGCTTCTGAGCATGTGTGAGCATCATCTCTTACCAGGAACTAACACCAAAACAACAACAAAAACAGATAGTTTTGCCGCTAAAAGACCACCTCTCTCAGCCACATGTCACTGCTGATATCACCATAATACACATTAATGAAAATGAAAATTAATCACCAGCCACTCCACTCTGAGTTCAGCTTAAAGTCTCGTATTTGGTTCATGCTTTTATAATTATTATTCTAACTGAAGAGGGGTTCTGAGGGCTCTTAGAGGCTATGTCATCACTATACAATGTTCTCAATAACTTTTTCAACATTTCCCTTTATTATCAATTAATATTTATGAGTGTCTAGAAGTTCACATCCCAGTATTGGAGAAATGCTTTATGAAATGGCTTGTGTAGAAAGCACTGAATGTGTATGCATGCATACAACTCTTACATCTGAGGTTAATTTCTGAATTTATTTGATTCATATTTCGTTAACCCATTGGCAGAATGTTATATAGGTGTATGACCTGGGTCCTCAAACCCAAGTGTGGAGATATTTAATATTCATCTGTTATGTGGGTAGGTCACCTAGGTGAAATGATTCTGTATCATTAGGCTCCATGAATGACAGGCAATAAATGAATAAAACAGTCTTTTAAGAAAATCCAAAACGGCTGAAGTCTTTCCCACCAACAATAAAAGTGACTCGCCCATCTGAAGCAAACATATGTTATCAACGCTTTTGGCATTCCACTAAAGCTTTTGGGACATAAACATTCAATAATGATTCTACTTCGAAAGTTGACTCCCACAGTATGTTAAATCATTAACAGTGCCCTGAACTGTGTGCTCACCATTCTCAGCAACATGGGTAATATGAAATAGTCACTTTAATCCTATAGCAGAGTCTAGGCCTCAAATGGACTTTTGAGATGATTTGTTCACAAGCATAACTATCAAGCAAAATCCAACATCCTAATTAAATAGCTGAGGTCCGGAAAGTTTACCTATTTGTCTGGTTAAATATACAGCCAGGTTAGACTCTGTCTCTAAATGTGTTTCCCAAGTATCGCTGAGCATCCCCTGTGTACTACAAGATGGGATGTGGACTGGCTTCCGGGACCCCTGCAGTAAACGGGGGTAGCAGCAGTTGAATCAATATCCACGGTGCAACACTACGAAAGCTCTGTATCAGAGTGCTTGGGTTCAAATCTCACCACGTCCAGTTATTAGATGGTATCTGTGTTCCATGATTCAAAAAAATGGGGATAGACATTGCATGTACATCTTAAAATTGGCACATTAACTGACATGACATCTGTGAAATTCTTAGAGTAGTTCCCAGTATACTGTAAACAATTGATATATCTCAACTATCATTAATAACAACAGCGTCATCATGTACCATGATAAAGTTAAGATTAAGGTTCCAAATCAATATTCAGATAAGAGGTTCATAATGCAGCCTGGGAAGCAGAGATAGAGTTATCTTCAGAACAAGGAAGATACGGCAGGTCAAATAATATCCACCCCCCCGCCAATATATCAGGCTCCCATTCCTGCAACATGTAGATATTTCTTTAAGTGGAAAATGAGGCTTTGTAGATACTATTAAGTTAGGAACCTTAGATGGAGAAACTATTATATATTATCTATGTATGCCCTAAATATAAACAACAAGCATTCTTACAAGAAAAAGGTGCAGGGAGATTTGACATGGAGACACTGAATAGAAGGCAATGTGTGTGGGGGGAAAGAGATATTTGAAGATGCTGGCCTTCAAGACTGGGGTGATGAGATCCAATACCAAGGAATGACAGCAGTTACCGAAACTAGAGAAAACAAGGAACAGATTCTGCTCTAAATCCTCAAGAAGAGCTCTGGCCCTGCTCAGTGACATTGACTTTAGACTTCTGGACTCCAAAACTGTAAGAGAATAAAAGGTGTTCCTTCAAGCCATCAAATGTGTGGTATTGGTTTTAGCAGTCCCAGGAAAGTAACACAGAAGACTTCCTGGAAGAAGGGAATTTTTTGAGATGCCTACCACATCAGTAGTCAAAATTAACTGGGCAGATGGGAGAAGAGAGGTTTGGTACATAAAGGAAAATCTCTGAGGAGGCTCTGAGCTCATCATTTCTCAAACTGGAGTGAAGATTATCTCTAATAGAGTGGCAGAAGTTGAAGCAAGACAGGAAGGAGAAAGATTATCAAAACCCTAGAAAATATACCAGGAATTTGAAGTTTATTCTAAAGATACAGTGTTTAAACTTAAATGGGCCCTTTCTGATATTGATTTATTGACTTAATGATTTTAATTTTAATTTGAATAAAAAGAATGAGACTTAGAGCACTAGGAAAGGAACATGGCGCCGGGGGGGATGCCTAGGTGGCTCAGTGAGTTAAAGCCTCTGCCTTCAGCTCAGGTCATGATCCCAGGGTCCTGGGATCGAGCTCCACATTGGGCTCTCTGCTCAGTGGGGAGCCTGCTTCTCTGCCTGCCTCTCTGCCTACTTGTGATCTCTGTCTGTCAAATAAATAAATAAAATCTTTAAAAATATATTTTAAAGAAAAGACACGGGATATTGTTGATGCTGTCTATAATTGTGCTACGTAGCAATATTAAAAACCTCCATGTGTGTGTATGTGTGCATGTGCATGCACATGTGCTTAAATCCTTTCCAAAATCAGCACCAGAGGTTGTAATTCCATTTAATTTGGTAGGAACTAAGTTTGTTCCCCAAATGAACTTTACTGGACTTGAGGGTGTGTGGTCAAAAGCAGGGATAGATACTTCCATTCCTGCTAAAAATCATGCGATTAGAAAACAACAGGCAGCCACTTGCCCTGTGGTTGGTTGCTTTTGTCAATGTCTAGTGTGACTCAGAAGAATCTCAGTCTTGGTTCTGACTCTGCTGGAGGTGAAATGAGGAGAGACCATGTGACCTATGCCAGCCCCAGCAGGAGTGTTTCATGCACATTACCTTTGGTTCTTTCCCAACCCCATACTGTACTCATTTTTATTGTTTCATATTGTAGGGATCGTAAGCTTAAGGAAACTAGCCAGTGTCCACAGAGATGTTCATAATCCAAGTTCAGGTATTGTCTTTTTAGTTTCCTACTGGTTGAAAGGGAGCAATAGTCCTATGTTGTTTTGGTTTAGGATCTAATGAAAAGGATGTAGAGATCCAAAGAAGTGTCAGGATAAAGTCCCTTCTAAGAGGGACTTTCCTGAGTTCATGGCGAAAGTTTCACTGTCCTTTAGAACAGAAGAGCAACACCAGAGATTTAATGTTATCTATTATTTTCATATTTATTAGGAAATAGTTAAGTGCATATAAAAGTGGAGTAAATTGTCTGGCAAATCTACATATCTACTAGCCATATTCAACAATTTACAATTATCTTCTATAATTGATTACTCAGTACTTTTTAAAAATGTATTAGTGACTAAAGCAAATCCCAAACTCCATTTCATTCCTATATTCTTTAGCATGTATCTCCAATGAACAGGGATATAATCCACAAACTAGAATACTACTATGACACCTAAAATAATCATCATTAATTCATTGGTATTATCATATATGTAGGGCATAAGTGGATTCCTTGCTTCTTTTGATACAGTCTTTTTTTATATACATTTTTGCTGTTTTTGTAAAATACACACACAGAATACATCTATAAAACAAGAAATCAAAATTTATTCATCACATTTATCTGTTAAGCCCCTGTGTTGTTTTTTTTTTTTCTTTTTTTTTCCCCCTTATGCTATTTGTTTGTGAAAGATAGGTCAGTTGTCCTTTAGAATATTTTTATTCTAAATAATAAAGCTTCTCAGTTTATATGTGACTGTTTTTGTTTCTGTCTATCCTCCCTCCTAGACAATACTTAGTAGCATCTTTTTTGACTCTCAAGAAAATCTTTGTTTGGGCAATTTAATCATCAGATATTCTTTATTCATCTCTTTGCTTATTGTGGTGATATTTAACTGGCTACTTTATCTTCTTACTTTCTTATAAATATAAGTAAGTTCGGGAACTGTGATTATATTAGAATTCAACACCTCCTCCCACCTTGACAAGAGTACCCCATAGATGGGGCTGTTCCCTTGGTATTGTTCAGAATATTGAATTTAAGTTCAATATTGCTAAACTTAACCAGTGGGTTCAGGTGGTAATCACCAATGCCTTCATTTTAATGGTCCCCACCAGCCTATATTGGTTCGTATTTAAGTATAACTAAATAGCCATATATGGTAAATAATAATTCCTCAGAGAAGAATTCAAGATAAAATGTGGATAAAATTATAAAATTAGAAAATTAAGTGTCTGCAAATTATAACAAAGTTATTGATTCAGAATGAAACAACTGGATCAAAGTTTGATGGGGAACTTTATGAGGGAATCAGTGTTACCACTTGAACCCACTGGTCAAGAGTAGCAACACTAAACTCGGCTTACCTCATTATTGTGGTCAATAGAATGGGTAGAGAACCACCTGTGAGTTATTCTTGCCAGGGGAAGCTGAGTTCTGATCTAGCTTTTGAGAAGTTGTCCCACAAAAGGGAAGAGAGGGCTGTAATAACTGGGGAAAGAAGTGGAGTCAGGAGCAAACTTTTGTTGTTGTTGTTGTTTTAAGATGGCAGAAACAATAATGTTTTTATGTTGATAATGTTCCAGAATAAAAGGGGAAGTGTTGTGGAAGAAGGGAAAAGTCATCAAGGAGTGACGTTCTTGAACAGTCACAAAAGGATGGGATCTAGTACCCAAAGGACTTAGCCATCAACAGGAACTCGGACAATGTATCTCTAGAAATTAGTAGGAGTGAAAATAGAGTTTATGCGTATGCATGCATGGTAGCTGGATATAAAAGTTGAGACAGCTTGTTCAAGAGTTTGTTCAAATGCTCCGAGAGCTTCTGTTTTCTCAGTAAAATTAGAAACGATATCATCAGCTGAATGTAAGGAAAAGGATGGAAGCGCTGGAGGAATGAGGAGAAAGGAATTGGTATGAAGGAGTGTCCGTTGTATTCGTCACTGCCCTTCACATGTTATGCTCCAATAAACAGTGTGTCAGGGAATCACTTTGTCCTCATCTGATATGAAATATCTCCATTGATGGGTCTGTTGCAAGATGACTTCATAAGTGATTCATATTGACTATATCAAGCATATTCATGGTCACCCTAGGCCAGAAACTGCCCCACACCATAATCACTTATGACCAGAGTGGCATAGTACAGAAATTGGGAATTGGGTAAAAAGGATAGTCTGCTGCCAAGTCCTCAGAGGACACTGTGAACTGGACAAAAACCATGGACTGTCTACTTCTAACACAGAACTTGTTCTCTTTTCCTGAACACCCTGCTTCTCTCTTCAGTCTCGTTCGTATACCTTCTGTTCTCAGCACTTTCACTGTAATGAAAGTCAATTTGGGCTGTTCCAAATAAAGCATCAGTTTCAGTGACAATTACTCATTGATCCATGGCCTCTTGTCTGTGGTGTCAGTGAAATGCATGCAGTTTCTGGGCAGGTGGCTAAGTCCTGCTGGCCTCTGAGTTCATGTGGGCTGGATAATTAGGAAATATGTTTAATGTACTAAGAATCCCAGGTAGAGCTGTGCCCAGTGCAAGCAGTTCTCATTTGGCCTGCAGGTTGGATGCTGGACTCCCAGGGTTTAGAGTGTGAACTCTTGTGGACCCCAGACCATCTACTTCCCTTTTGTTCCATTTATTTTTGCAAAAGAGAAAAGCAAACTGTGCCCTTCAATAATAAATAGCATCAACCTATGACCCTGGTTATGAAAATTCCATCAATAATAATTTCAAGAATGTGTGTTTTGCCTGTTAGTCTTCCAGGTAAAAAATAAAGAACTTCCAAAGATGTTTTCAGAGATATGATAACATACTGGAAATTTCAGGAAGAAAGTACATTGTGGGTGGAATTGTGACCAGGGAGATGCAGTGGCCTCATCAAAGGAGGTTGGGGGCTGGAAGATCTGGGGTGTGATTTCATATAATAAGTAAATGGCCTTAGTCAGTCCATGGAACTCTTGCAATGAAAGCAAAACATCTGCAAATCAGGATGAGAGCACAGACACCCCTACTGGAATTCATCAGAACCCATCAAGATAAAGCACACAATGAAGTCTTTGACATCGTCCAGCTTCCCATAAAGAAATTTGTTCTATGGCCCCTATCTAAAGTATAATCCTTTCCCCGTGATACCTCTTAGGAAGAAAGAATGGCAGGGAGGAAGGAGGAGATAGAAGGAGGGAAGGATGGAGAGATAATAAATGTGTGATGTTAGAAACCCTAAATTTATGGTAATTTTTTACAGCAGTAATTAGGAAACTCATACAGCAATCAAAGATCTCAAGACCAGTGATCTACCTCCAGAATTTCTGCAGTGCCATGGCTGGAGAAACAAAATGTGTCCCAAGCCTAGACTGGCCAAGAACATGGCCAGTCATCCCTCTGTCAAGAAAAGCAGATTGTATGCAGGTAAACCGACTGACTGAGATGCTTGTCAGAACCACAAAGAACTTTGGGGAAGAGATGCCAAACCACAGCTGATTAGGGGGATAGTGGAGAGACCAGGTAGGCAGGGCTACCCACTGCCACCAAAAACTGCACGGAGAGGGAGTTAACACTTTCTTAGCAGTAAGCCAGAATAAGAGGGTTAGAGTGAAGAGAAATAGTTTTCATAATACCAAGGAGTTTGCATTGATAGCACTTGGGGGCAGATAATAGTAATAATAATGGCTAATCACTGACCCTCACATGTGCTTGGCTCTGGCTAAAATCTTTGAGGGTGTTCTAGGCTTAAGTTGGCACCATCAAATCTTCACACATGCTGTACCATGAATTCCTTCCAATCACTGAATGAAGTTAAGTGGAGGGCTGATAAGACCATCAATTTAGCTAGAGACAAATATGTCTGAAGTGAAATGAGCCTTAAGAACATGATCACAGGGGTGCCTGGGTGGCTCATGGGTTAAGCCTCTGCCTTCAGCTCAGGTCATGATCTCAGGGTCCTGGGATCAAGCCCCGCTCAGGCTCTCTGCTCAGCAGGGAGCCTGCTTTCTCCTCTCTCTCTCTCTGCCTGCCTGTCTGCCTGCTTGTGATCTCTGTCTAATAAATAAATAAATAAAATTAAAAAAAAAAAAAAAAACACAGACACAGGGGTGCCTGGGTGGCTCAGTCCATTGAGCACCAAACTCTTGGTTTTGACTCAAGTCATGATCTCATGGTCCAGGGATGAAATAAATAAATCTTTTTAAAAAAAGGAACACAAGGAAACAAAAATTAAACTACTCATTCAAATTAATTGTTCAAATTGGTTTCCTTTATGGAGCCACAAAAAAAGGAACCTCTGGTTTCCCGGTGTGGGCAGGAAGACCTCATCACTGGCATCCGCTCACATCTTTGGTGACACCTGCCTGTCACCTCACTCTCACTCTTGCCACATCTACCAGCTCTGCCCTCAGTTCCACTTCAGGATTCTCTTCTGACTGATACTCTGTATAACCTTCAAAAAGCTAATTAAACCCTATATCTCAATTTCCTTGATTGGCTTAAATAGCGGTTAATTGATCAGAGGTTTCTGGAGATTAAAGAAAACTACCCATTAGTCACAAGGAAAAGGCTCAGTGATTAGTCTGATGACAGGAGGCTTTCTAAATGTAAAGCACAACTGAAGTCCCTGACAGTCTTTCTGTCAGCCACCAACCAGCCTACTGCCTTGGCAGGACGTCCCAGTTCTGATCTATGCTGAGGGTCCTACGTGGGAAGCAGGTGGAACAAGGAGGGGTCCCTTGTGTGTCATTTAAAATATAGGCCTCTTTTCTTGACTCACTATTTCACCACTGAAAGGTGGCCCAAGGGAAATCCATCCTTTCCTTTCTGGCTAGTCTCTTTCTTTCTTCCTTTCTTTCTCTCTCCCTTCCTCCCTTTGCTCCTTTCCTCTTCCTTCCCTTTTCCTTTCTTTTGCTCCCCTCCCCATGCCTCCCCTCCCCCCTTCTTCTTTCTTTCTTTCTCATCCATTGTTTTCATCATTCCAGAACTTATCATATTTGTGGAGTGCTGTAGAACACACCAACTGTCATAACACAGGTTATTTTCCCCTGAAGGTCTCTGAAACTCCTATTTCCAGAGGGTTATGACAGTAGTAAGGAGAGGTTCCAGGATGAAGCCCCTAGTTTCTTGGAAAAATAAATAAATAAATAAATAAATAAATAAACAAGAATAGGATTAGCAAGAATGTGTTCACCAGGCCTGGGTTAAGAACACAACATCATAGAAAAACCCATAGTTTCAAAATGAATAATCTGTCTCTGCTAATGTATCCCTATTTATCTGATGCAAGAGAATGAACACTGACCAAGAACCTGCCCCATGCCAGGTCTTGGGCTAGAGATTTTATTGCTTTATCTTATATAAGCTTACTTACTTCTTCCACTTAGCTCTCAGTGAGCTTCTCAGGGAGTCCATGATGTCAGTGCCATTATCTCTGCTTTGCATTTGTGAGACTGTGGTTGGGACAAGTTGTCACATTTCTGACAAAGAGGAGGTTTTGACACCCTATCTATGTGTGCTAGAGTTCGGCCCTTTCCATAATATCAGATGACCTCTAGAATATCATGTAAGTTGGTATCAGAATTTCCTGTGGCTGCAGAGAAGAGGGTACTTCACTCCCCCGGGCAGGCACCAAGGGAGAAAGATAAATAATTCTCATAAATCTCAAGTGATTCTCAGAACAAGCCCAAGATGATAAATCTATCACTCCCTAACTTTAGACAGAAGGAAGCTGAGTCTCAGAGAAGTTTGATTCATCTGCAGGTTCAGTTCGTATGAGCTAATGCTGAGTGTTTGTCATACCTTTAACCTGGTTTTCTTGCTTTTGGTTGTGCATACTCTTCACCCATTGAACAGCAACAACACCCACCTCCATATGGCTCTATTCCTTCATCCTTTAGTACTGAATAATCCAGCATTCATTCCTTGTTTTTGTCTGGGTTTCCTTGTGTCCAGCTGCACTGTTGCAACATTACAAAAGAGTGAAGCATGGTATTCTGAGTCCTGTGACTTGGCCACTGGATTCAGGCAGCCCAACATCCAAACTTTATCCTAAATCAAGGAAGGCTCATGGGCTTTTCTTTTTTCCGTAGGACAAAGCATAAGATTTATCTGTCAATCCTGGTCTTTTTACCGCTGCAATGCATCCTGACACCATCACTTCTAACCATGCTCATCCATGGCCTACCCTCTAAGTCTCCAGGCTCTTCTTCAGAAATTTCCTGCCTAATCTCCCTATTATTTTCTGGTGTATTCTCCTCTGGCACTCAATGCCTGTTGCGCATCCATTATCTATCTCTCCTCACTTTTTCATTCCTACCACAAACTTAATTTTGGTTGGAGCAGTAGTGTGTCCATAAGGGAAAAAAAAAAAAAAAAAAGAAAAAAGAAAAAGCCCCAAAATGTCAGTCCCTAGCCTTCCCAGCTGGTAGAGGTACACATTTGATTTGTGGCGATCAGTGAGACAAAAGCTGTTGTCTCCTGCTGATTTCCAGGAAAACTCCCCCCACCCAACACAAAGAACTCCTCCTCATTATCTCCTTCCTTCCACCTAGTGCATGGCATCGCTGTCTGGGTCAGAACAGTCATCTCACCACCCCAAGAATAAGAACTATGTGCCACACAAGGTGAAATGGAAAGCTAAAAGAACCTGGGTCCTTCATGACTTCTCAGAGCAACTGCACACGCTCTGGACTGCTTAAGAAACAAGTTTGACTTATCTTCAGGGTAGAAGAAGAGAAAATAAATACAAGAAATTATATGGCTTTGTGGCTCCCACGTTAAAGTGCTTGAAACCTTCACACTCAAAGATTTCTGTCTTCTAATTCTACTTTGCTGCCATGATATCACTTAAATTATTGATGAGGAAGATTTTAAATTGTCTTTGCACATTACTAAATTACCTCAAATTATTTGATCTGTCATTGTGATGACTTTGTCATCTGTCAACTCTGCTAGGCTGAAGCACATTTCCCAGGATTCCCTTTTCTATGTGTTTCCTAGGGTCAGCCACAAAAAAGATTCTTGGGATATTCTGGAGGGCAACAGAGAGGCAGCCACCATTTTGTTGCTCATGTACATTTTTATGGACGACCTGACTTCCTCATTGGCATGAAGCAGCTGCTGGGTCTGCTATTTGTCCAACTTCCCTTGGATTCCTCTTTCAGCTTCCCTGAGTCCTAGATCAGGCATATGTTTTGTTCTGAAATAGCCCTGGTTTCTGCAGAACACTCTTCTTGAAACCCAGGTCAGAAGCAAAAAGAACAGACAAGGTTTTCAGTCCATCTCTGTGGAGTTCTATGTCATGCTTGTGGGTCCTAGCCTAGCTCATTCATGATCTTCCCCTTGTGAACTTGTTCCCTGTAAACTCCAAGTTCCAGGTCAGATGCAGAGACAAACTTGCAGGCACCAGCTACACAATTGCATACAAGACTCTCTCTCATTCTCAAACTCTCTCTCTACATATATGGGTATACATATATATGTATATACATATATATGTATATATGTGTGTGTGTGTGTATGCATGTGCATATACATATGTATATATACAAGCAGGTGGCAAGGCTAGATTCAAGTCTGAGAAGTTGGATTCTAGCGACTACACTTCACTATTTGAAATCAGTCTTATAAGGTTAACTGTCAGAGTTCGTCATTCCATTGAGGGCCATGTCTTACAGTCTTTTCTTGAAAGGATAGCAGACTTCACAAGTCAAGCACAATATACAGGAAGCAGATTACAAAATCCCATGTACATTAAGTCCTCTCTATGTCCTAAGAACTTTGCTGATTAATGTAGCAAATAAAAATAATTATAACATATTTGCTATTCTCAAGAGTTTATAATCTAGTGGAGGAAAGTTGATTTGGTACCTGCTGAAATTACATGCTTTTAATCTGGCCAGTCCCAACATAATGGATCTCTAATCCTCTATCACTGTGTACACAAAGGCACGAATGCTTTTGCCTTGAATCCTCTTTCATTCATGTATCCTGCTTTATTCCTGTGTTTACCTGGTTCAAGATATTCTGCTTCAGTTTTTATCTCTGACTCTAAGAACAGGAACAGTGGGTTTGGCAAATCTGCAATGACCCTGGGCAGTCTCCCTTGGGACTAGTTTTGCTCCTAATATCCAGACCCATTTGCCCTGGCTGGTCTGTGTAACCAATTACTGTGTTCACGCACTCACTCTTGTGACTCAGTGAAGGGGAGTTGTTCCCTCAATCTCCACATTGACCAGAGAGCTTTGAATTTGTGAATAGTGCCAGGGAACAAAACAAGAAAGTAGTGGGTAGAATAGGTAAAGTCCAGTTCAGACTGACTTCAATGAGCCAACTTCCAGGTTCCACATTTGAAAACCCTGTCTTGAGCCAATTACGAAGTGAGGTTGTGGATGACAAACAAAACCAAGAGTAGATGATCATAATGGGAGTAAGTGACAAAACTAAGATCTGGCTTCAATGCTTAGGATATAGTCAAGAAGAGATAAGTCAAAGGAGATGCCAGCTCTACAAGTACATCATATAGTACAGATACATATATAAAATAAAAACTCCAAACTAGGTGAAAGAAGAAAAAGACAAAGCACAGAGAAAGTGAGAAGTAAAAGAGACGGACTCAACATAAAGCACGTCATTCTAATAGACCATCTTATTACCTCTGGACCACTTTTAAAGGATCAGACACACAGCTCCAACTTAGGGGGACTGTCATTTTTTTAAAAATATTTTTATTCATTTTTTCAACAGAGAGAGATCACAAGTAGGCAGAGAGACAAGCAGAGAGAGAGGGGGAAGCAGGCTCCCTGCTGAGCAGAGAGCCTGATGCGGGGCTTGATCCCAGGACCCTGAGATCATGACCTGAGCCAAAGGCAGAGGCTTAACTAACTGACCACCCAGGAGCTCCAGGGGACTGTCCTCTTAAACAGTCCATCATGTCTCCAATATTTTGTTTGTACAGCCTCTTTTAGACTCTGTGGGCTGTGGTTGGTGGGTTGGGGAACAGCAATCCCTATCCACGGGTCAGTCAGCATGTGGAAGCTGAAACGCCACTTGGAATTCCAGCCACAAGGACATGGTAGGGGATTCAAGGGGAGAGTGTAGTTGAATTTTGGTATAACCTGTCCTTAGAAACGTTTCCTCCACCCCCATTTTTAAGGTTGTTAATTCCATCGCATTGTTTAGCATTCCGTTTCTTTGAGAAAGAATTCATGTCACCAGAGAGAACAGTGTGGTCAGGGAGGGAACGTGCTGACCAGGAGTCAGGAGCATGGATCCTACTTGCTTCTCTCATGTTTCACCCCTGATTCCCAGCGTGACCTTGGGTAAACCACTTAAATTATCTGAGCTTACTATTTTTCCCTCTACAAAGAAAAGAAAACTTAGCCTCTGTTATGAGTAGCATGAAGGAAATGGAGAAATGTTATAAGGACTTCAGGTGTGTAGTGAGGAAGGAAAATACTGTGAGGAATAAACTTTCCATGTACACACACTAAATGTAATTTATAGTTAAGCCCAAGAAAGCCAGGTGAAGGTCCCCTTGATCTTATATGCAAAGGTACAGACCAGAATATTCTTGACCCAATTCCAGGATCTCTTTCATTTCTAGATTTAAGTTTTAGCCAAGATGTGATTTAAGTGTGTTTTGACTCTGCCTTGTGTAATAACCCAATCACAGAAACAAGAGAACTGAAATCTCTCCTTCCTTACTTGGGAGTTAAGAAATGTAGAGGTCAGGTTGCACCATTAGATCTGAGTTTCCCTCAGCAGAAGGGAAGACGCCTACTGTCTCATCTTCCCATGTTCATTCTGTCAAGAGGTATTTGCTAACTCCCATAGTTTGGCAAATGGGCCATAAGAGAGAGTATGGTATAGTTGCTTTGAGTCCTCAAATCATGGCTCATGAACCAGTAGCAAAAGTATCATCTGGGAAGTGGTAGAAATGCAGAATCATGGGCCCTGCATTAGGTCTGCTAAACCAGAATGTGTATCTTTAATAAGATCTCTAAGATTCTAAGCCTATATTCTAAGCCAATTCTTAAATCACCTGGAAGCTTGGAATCAAACGAATCTCAATGTGCTATTTGGTATTGACTTGCTACATGATTTTGGGAATGTCTTCAAATTTATAATGCTGTTTACTTATCTGAAAACTGGAGATCATAGTAACCCCTGCCTCTAAAGTTTGAGAATTAAACAGAGATACAGTGATATGATACAGTGCCTAGCACAGACATAACCTCAATTAAAATTCACTGTTTTATCATCTTTATTGTTACTGTTATTATAAAAACATGGCTTCTACTCTTTGTGAGAGTAGTCTATGTGAGACTAATCATCTAGGAGATGGAGGTACATTTGGACAAGTACACAAATCTATTACAGATACTATAAGACATTTTGGTTTAGATCTTTCTCCAAGAGACCCCTGGCCTTTCACCTACAAAACATCACCTCTCCCCTCTGGGCATCAGAGTCAGAGAAGACCCCAAAATAACAACTACAATCTGTGGTTGTTCCCAAAGTACACACAAAATCTCCTGCTGGATGGAAACATGAAGGAACATAGCCAGAGAAGTTTCCATATTTATAGTCAGTGCTTTTTTGTTGTTTCTTCCCATTCTATGTTTGAGAGCCCATGGTTCTCACTCTCATAATGCATCCACAAGTACTTGAAGCTCACAGATATCCAACAGGAGTTTCTAAGAAGTAAATCCCAAGACAAGACAGGCTCTGTCAAGCAGGGGGACAACCTAGCAGGGGGGACAAGCAGGGCAGAATAGCATCAAGGTAGAAACAGGCCAAAACTAGAAAATGTAGTTGAAGGTGAAGCTAGGACCAGAAAGGATGACCAGTAAGCTACCTCAGGGACAAAGAAGAATACAAGGATTTCAGGAGGATTAGCTGGGAAAGACATTTAGAAGATAATGTATCTCTTACATTGTTTTGGTCCCAAGTCATACTTCATTTTGGCCTTTTAAGCTGTCTCCTTCCTCTCTACCAGATTCCTAAATTTTGGAGTATCTAGCATTCCATTTCTAAACCTCTCACCTTCTGTGGCTATGGTAATTTTTAGGTGATTTTATGCAACCTCCTGACTTGAAATACCGTAGATCAGGGAAGACTCTCAAATATGCATTTCTAGCCAGGAAGACTCCGAGTCCCAGGCTCCTGTGCATAACCGCCAACTCAGCATTTCTAGTGAACTACCTGATGGGATCTAAAGCTTTGCTAGACCCAGAACAGAGCACACGTTTTCCCCACATCCCCATGATCTTACCGAAAGCCCCTCTCCCAGAGCCTTCTTATCTCAGGGAATGGCACCAGCATTAACCCAGTTCCTAAAGCCCCCAACTAGCATCAAGGCTTGAAGTTTTCCTTTTTCTCTTAACACAAACCAGTCTGTCAGCAAGTTCTATGAGTGCTTCCTCCAAACACCCCCTCAACCCTGTCTTTTCTTATCACCTTTATCACTGAAATGTGAATCCAAGCCAGCACCGTCCAGCACCATTATGCTCCCTCATGCCCCCTCCTCATGGGTGTGCCCTAAAGCGTGTTATCCACATAGAAGCCAGAGAGAGCTTTGTAATCAGCCAATGTGATCTTCCATGCATAAAGCCATTCCTTGAGCTCTTACCTGGGCCCTGAAAGACCTTCTGGGTTGTCCCCCTGCTTGTCTCCCGAACTTCACTCCAGCCACTCACTCCCTCACCTCCAAGCTTCAAGCACATGCCCTTCTTGCTGTCCCTGGAACAGCACAACACGTGCATTCATATCAGGGCCTTTGTGTGTGCTGTTCCTTCCATTGCCTCCCATCTTCTGTGACTCTTCTCAGTGCCCAGGTCCCAACACAAGAACATCTCAAGAACCTCCACCTCCAGCTAAGGTGACACCCTCAGTCCCTCTTGAACACACAGATCAATGCTCTTTTTATTTATTTATTTTTTTTATAACACTTATCAGGACCTAACTTTATCCTCATCATTTATGTTTGGTTATATGTTTTATTTTTTCTGTTTCTTCCCTGGAATGTAAGCTTTTTAATGGCAAAGATGAGGTCTCTCTTGTTTGCATCAATTTCTAGAATATTGTCTTGCATGTAGTAGGTACTTTCTGTACATCTGTTGACAGTTGATTTCTTTTTTAATGTGTAGGCTCAGCCAACTATATTTATGTTATCTTCTATCTTAAAGCAGATGCCTTATGTGGTGAGCTTAAGAGATAATACTTGATGGTAATTAGGGAGCACTATGGCTTCCTTTACAAGAGCTAAATGCTTTTTATGAACCATTTGATATATGAAGAAAAAGCTTTTTGTTTACATTCCTTAGTTGTTCTTTTCTTTAAAACATCATATATAAAATTTGTTTGTACAAAAAAAGGTTGTCTCCAAAAATAGATTAAAGAAAAAAAACATTGTTATGTATTCATCAAAAGAAAGAAACCATGTGTTTCATCTTGCTGGGTGTTTAAGAATTATCTCTGTTCAGTAACACTGGTAAGGCCAGAGAATTGGAGTGAAAATTGTTCTTGGAATAAAAGCAGTGAACTGAAAAATATTAAACCAGGCATTCTCATTTTCTATTTCCCAGAATCAGTGTAGAGAAAGTAGCATCTGCAACAATATATACTGTACTGATGTGGGAATGGAATGTAAGCTTCCTGCAGGCAAGGACACCTGTGTATTTCCCACTACCATTTCTTCCCCTGGCAACAGCTTAGGGCTTGGGAAATAGGAAGAGTCCAGTAAATATGTGTTCAATGAATGAATTAAGGGGACCCACCTACAAAGGGTATAATTGGTGTTGCTAGCATAGAGGCATTCGTTTCCCAAGACTTACTAAATACCAAGAACTTTGTTAGTGGCTTGTGATCAAGAAAGAAAGAATAGAATAGTACCTTGTGATGGATAGAAAGCTTGAAGGACTCTGTAGACTTCCTGCCTTATGTAAGTTCTGCCTCTGTGTGACCTTGAGCCTCAGCTCCTTCACATAAACAAGGAGAGTACAGGACAAGGAAGTAGAAGTGGCTGTAGTGTAGTTGGCATGAATGTGAGTCTAGCCTTTCATCTAGATCTTGCATGTGTGAATTAATGGAATCCTATGTGGATACAGAATATATGCTATGTCCTCATTCATATAGCCTCAGAGAGTTTGTGATGTTTAATATGATATAAGATATTGATAACTCAATATTATGATATCAAGCTCAAGGAGTAATAATAATAATAATTAGTAATAATAATAACAATTGTAAACCCAACAATCAGAAGATTAAACATAGTTACCAAACCTGGATTATATAACAAATTGTTTCTTCACTAGAAAAGCCCATACAGAGCATTTACTGTTAGAGAAATGGAGGCACTTTCACACACCATCCTTTTACCTGAATATCCTAATCTTTGAGCCTCTTTTTTCTCTTGTCTATGAAATATAGATAATTCCTCCAACCTGATAGAACAAAGCAATCATCATTCAAAGAGAGAATGCATGGAAAGGACAAGCCCTTCACTCATCTGCCCCATCCCTTTATTCCAAGTTCCATGACATGGTTATTGATAAAGATCAGTGGTTTATGTATTCTTTCACTTAACAAAGTGAAAGAATATATTTATAACATATACACTGTATGGAAGGTACTTTTCTAAGGTTGGGGATATGGAGCAAAGCAAAACAAAGAACCTCATTCCCACCATATTGTTCACATTCTAGTGGGACAAATCAGACAAAAGATACAGTTAATATATAATGCAATGATAAAGACTGGGAAGACAAATGAAACAGACTGAAGTGGAAGTTGGTGGAAGTATAAGCCATAACTGGGAGGCAGGGGTTCTAGCAAGGACAAGACATGTGCCAATCAGCTGACGTGAGAATAGGCTTGGTGGGGTCCTGGAGCCAAGGGAAGGCCTGTTTCTGGTGGATGGAAAAGGGGAAAGGAGATAACAAGAGAAGTTGAAGGATGTCCTCAGCACTACCATATATGAGGCCAGTGTTGGCAGGGATCCTAGAGTTATTTCTATATTATTCCCTGTGTAATGGAAACCAATGAAGTATCTCCCTGAAGATCAGTTCATAGATGAGAGCATGAAGTCAGAATAAGGGCTTGGGTAGATGTTGAATACCAGAGAGCATGAACTCAGGACCAAAAGCTACTGTCTAAAAAAAATATAATAATAATAATTAATAATAATAATAATAATAATAAATTAGGATATACCAGGAGAACACAGTGGGAGATTCCAAATTAATTCATGCTGTACATCTGAAGAAATATTCTCATGGGGCATATATGAGGTCCAATTCTGCAGATCCATTCAATATGGAAGACTAGGAATATGAGGTATCATAATAAGTTCAGCTGAATGCTTTGGAGATTGCTTTCAAGCCAGGTGTCAAGTTACAGGAAGTCAGAATCTGCCAAATGCTATGGGTCAAGCATTGGGCTCATGTTTCATAGATGGGATTTCATTTGAACCTCACAACAACCCTGTGGGGTTGAGGTTCCAGTTCACACATCACAAATGAGGATCCTAACGTTGTGGGAGGGAACAGGATTTGTCCAAGGTCAAAGGAAATCTTGGTTCCCAGAGAGGAAAGCCCACATTCTTCCTCCATCACCTGTATGTACTCATGAATCTGTGTACACTTCCTCTTTACCTCTTCCATCATTCAGGGATGAAACATGCCCAAGAGGGATTTAATGCCAATAATAACCACCCCCCAACGACAGAGGCTTCGTCAGTTTCGCCAGCTTTCATTCATTACCCTGCGTTTTCCGTGAACAAGTTCGCACCCCGGCTGCTTTCATTTCCACAAGCATGGCAAGTACAGGATGTGATAAATACCCTGAACGAGGAAACATTTAGCCTAAGCTAACTATTATCGGCAGCATCTATGACGAATGACTTAATATAACCCTGAAAAGCTCAATGTGATGACTAATTTGTGGTTAAAGGTGGTTGGAAATTTACTTTGTAAAAATTACAAAGAAGTAACCCGATTAACTTTGAAAGGTGGGGGGGAGAGCCAACAAAAGTACACACATAATGATTTACTCTTCCTTGCAGGGTTGGCAATAAAGGTAAGAATTACAACCACAAGAGCAGTTAGAGCGAGAATGAACATGTTTCACTTTGCATACTGGATGCAGGAAACGTACCAGTGCAGGTGGCATAAATGGAAAGTTCTGGGCTCTCCAAACCCAAGCAAAACTTACCTTAAAGTGTTGTGTCTAGTCTCTGGTTAACAGATAAGGAAATGGAGGCATATGTAGACAGGTCTGATGTGGCATCTGCTGAGTCAGGATCTTTTTGGTGGAGTAGGGGTGTGGGAAATACAGTTTGGCACTGGAAGGGTACAAGCTCTGGTTTCCCAGCTGGCCTGGGGTTGTGGCTTTACTCTACTTGACCCCATACAAATCACCTAACCCCTGTTAAGACCTCAGAATCTTCATAGGAAGACTCTTTATATGAGTAATGCCAGTTTCTAAGAGGGTAGAAAAGGTAGGTGAATTACTGTGTGCTATGTACACAACACAATGCCTGGCACAGAGTAGGCGCACCAAAAATATTTATGACTTTCTTCCTCTGCCTAGTTACTGTCATCCCCCAGGGAAAGCCCCATCAGGCCTTTCCTGATTCTCTCAGCAACTGTATATCCCACCCAAGAAAATCACAAGATTGACAGTGACCCCATGGGATATGCATGGAACCATGGAATCAGTGAATCTGGGATTGTTAATAGGTAAGCCCCAGGATTCTATTATGAATGTCCTAAAATAAAAGCATTTGGTCTTCAACCCTTTGCTCTTCTTATTGGGCCACATTGTTGAATTGGGCTCCCCTTTCATTAAAAGCCGTTGAGCAGTGGCCGGCACAAGGCATCATGCCCGTGTGATGTGGGAGGATCAGGAAGGTTGGTAGGTGAGGTTAGTGAAGTCTCTGGCCAAGGGACATCTTACCCAGTCACAGGCACAATTGGGAAGAGCAAACTGCCCTTTTCCTGCAGTTCCTGCTAGCTCTGCAAAGGCAGATTCTGTGTTGCAAGGACTTGCCCAAACCTTACCCTGAGCCTTTCGGTTTTCTCCTCTCTCTTCCAGCACTACCACCACTACCCCTGGACTCTTTTTTTTTTTTTTTTTTTTTTTAAGACTTTATTTACTTATTTGAGAGAGAAAAAGAGTGAGCAAGTGAGAGAGAGAGAAAGAGGGAGAACATGAGTGGCTGAGAGGGAAAAGCAGGCTCCTGCCAGAGCAGAGAGCCTGATTTGGGGATCGGTCTCAGGGCCCTGGGATCATGAACTGAGCCAAAGTCAGATGCTTTACCCACTGAGCCACCCAGGCACCCCAAGCCCTGGACTCTTCACAATAAATGCCAACTTGACAGCTGGCTGCAACCTCCTTGGGGGCTCTGGCCCCACTCCCCTCTGCCGTCTTTGACTCAAGGTATCTGTCCACATTGTCACCTCCTCCTTAAATGTATCCCCCAGAACTACTACTTTTTCCCTGCTCAAATGTCACTTCCTTAGAGGACCCCTCTCTGAATATCTTAGGCTTTGTATGCCTGCTTGCCACTTCTGCCTTGATCATGATTGTTGGGGGAGGTCATTGAGAGAACATGACCTTTGGTTGGCCTCCAGAAGTCCCTGTCATCCCCTCTCCTTAGAATGTGTCTTTCAGTTGGCTTTCCTGCTCTCAGCAGCTGCCCAAGGAAATAGCCTTGAGATAACAAGGTGGTGTTGAGACTACATGTACAGCATATGTGACAGAACACCACTTAAGCTTCTATAGAAACTTTTAAGATTTGGGGGTTGTTGTGGAAATCTATTCCTCTTGAGGAGCCTCGTGTGAAAGCTCCCTGGCTTGTTACACCTGCTACCTACCAACCCAGAGTGGCATGCCTCTGTCTTTGATGACTCTCTGCCCTCTGTATATAGGGGTCTGGTTTCAGATTGTACCCGAGAGGGCCCAGAGGAGGTTGGGAATCAATCACATTCCCCAGATTAGAGTTTAAGTACATTTATGAAAGAGATGGACATATATGGCCATATTTACTTGCTTCTGTGTCACATCCATTATTAAAATGTAAGTTTAGAGGTTATTTAGTTCCATAAGGCTGCTGTAACATGTACCACAAATGAGGTAGCTCAGAACAACAGAAATGGATTGATTCACAGTCCTGGAGTCCAGAAGTCTGACCTCAAGGTGCTAGTAGTGTTTGTTTGCTCTAGAGGCTCTGAGGGAGACTCCATCCCATGCTTCTAGCAGTGGAGGGAAGCCTTGGTGTTCTTGGCTTGTAAGTACCTCACTCCAGTGTCTGTCCCCATCCTCACATGACCTCCTTCTCAATGTCTGTGTGGCTTAATCTCAAATACCCCTCTCCTCTCTCTTACAAGGAAACCAGCCAATGGGTGTAGAGCCTGCCCTAAATCCAGGATGACCTCTTGATTGAGATTTTTTTAATTTATAGAAAGGCTTTCTTTCTAAATAACTGTAACTCCACAGTTCTAGGAGCAAGGACTTAGACATACTTTTTTGAGGGAAAGGCATAATGCAACCCACTCCAGAGCAAACACCTTCACTCTACTGAGGACCCCCAGAGTCTCCAAGCCCAAGATGGTGCTTATTCCCTATCATGCTTTCTTCAAATTTGTGTTGGGTGAACCCTCACTATCACTTTAAAACTTTCCCTCTCCGACCCCACGTTTTTGCCAGGTGGCCCCTCCCCTCCCTGAGAGCTGTAGCTCCCAGACTTCCTGAGCCTCCCATTGTCTCCCTATACCATCAGGGAAGCTCCATAGGAAGTGAGGGCCCTGGAAGGAGCAGCTGGACAGGGCTCGGTGGCTATCTCCAAACAAGCTTCGTGGCATGGTATTCTGCATGCTATTCAAAAAAGGTAGACAGGCTCTCTTTCTGCTGGGCTCCAGAGTAACAAATGTCAGGCCCTTTCCACCTGCTCAGAGGACCTTCCTTCTCCCATGACCATTAAACATGATGGTTCGTGATTACAAATGCCCCCTCACTTCCACCCTGACTTCACCTATTGATTTTCTCTCTCCCACTATTGTTTCTCCCCATCATGTCGCTCATTTAGCTCAATCAACCACATTTGTCCCCATTCTAAAACCCCCTCCTCAGTAATAACCACCCCAACTATAGCCCAATATATTTCCTTGCCTGCTTACATGCTTCTGTAAAGTTTATATTTCTCCTTCTAAGGACTTAACACAACATGAAATAGTTATTAGTATACTTCCTTGTAGAACATCTCACTTGTCTAAGCTGCATATCTAAGCTGTCCATTCTGTAAGGAGAAAGCAGCCCCAGTCCCTGCCAACTGGAAGATACTGGGTTCAGGCAACTGACCACTCAAACGTGCTCACTACACTCATCATCTTTAACTCCACTCCTTCCATTCCCCAGCTTTCCAACTTCCCACATCCTGGACACAGCCCACCACTCACAGTGAGCTGCTGTCCTGTATGTATCACCACATACAACAATCCTGTTTCCCGATATCCAGTTCGTCACCCTCAGGTGCTACTCTATCTGTCAAATATCCCCTGACTTCATCCACATCTCTACATCTTCATCATTTCACTCTGGTGGGTGGGTTCCTGTTGAGTCAGTCTGCTAGGACTACAGTTGGAAAGTAGCACAGATGGGGTGGCTTAAACAGCAGAAATGCATTTTCTCACAATTTGGGAGGCTAGAAGTCTAAGATCAAGGTGTTGGCAGGGTTGGTTTCATCTGAAGCCTCTCTCCCTGCTTCATTCAGGACCGCCTTCTCTGTATATGTCTGTGTCCTGATCTCTTCTTTTTTTTTTTTTCTTTTTTTTTTCCCAAAGACTTTTTTTTGTGTTTTTTTTTTTTTTTTTTTTGACAGATAGAGATCACAAGTAGGCAGAGAGGCAGGCAGAGAGAGAGAGAGAGGAGGAAGCAGGCTCCCTACTGAGCAGAGAGCCTGATGTGAAGATCGATCCCAGGACCCCAGGATCATAACCTGAGCCGAAGGCAGAGGCTTTAACCCACTGAGCCACTGAGGCACCCATCCTGATCTCTTCTTATGGGGACACCAGTTGTACTGGATTAGGACCCACCTCAATGACCTCACTGCAACTTAATTATCTCTTTAAAGACACTGTCTCCAATATAGTCACATTCCCAGGTATTGAGAGTTAGGACTTCAACATCAGAATTTAGGGGCAAGGGATAAATTTGGCCCATAATATCACCATCATTTATTATTTATTTATTTATTTATTTATTTATTTATTTATTTATTTTTAATTCCTTTTCAGTGTTCCAGAATTCATTGTTTATGCACCACACCCAGTGCTCCATGCAATACATGCCCTCCAGAATACCCATTACCAGGCTAATCCAACCCCCCACCCCTCTTCCCTTCAAAACCCTGTTTGTCTCTTAGATTCCACAGTCTCACATGGTTCGTTCCCCCTCCAATTTTGCCCAACTCCCTTCTCCTCTCCATCTCCCCCTGTCCTCCATGTTATTCCTTATGTTCCACAAATAAGTGAAACCACATGATAACATCCTTTATATTTCAATTCAAACATTGCCTTGGAGAGGTTCTCATTGATATTCCAAACAAGGTCAGACTTCCCCAGTACAATCTATGTTAGCATTCTGCACTGTGGATCATTACCATGGTAATAATTATAAATAATTATTGTGTGTGTGTGTGTGTGTGTGTGTAATTCTCAGTTCATGTCCATCCCTCCATCAGAATGTAAACTCCATGAGGGCAATGGATGGATCTAGCATATGACCCTCTCAACAATTTACTGTTTTTTTATGTCCTTCCTTTTGATTTCTGGGATAAAACCTGCCTTTCCATGTCTTCCTATACCTCAGGCTCCTTCAGAGTTCGTCACTCCCATCCTCTTCTTGAACTACCTCTTAAATATTGCTTCCTCGAGGTTCTATCTTAGTCACTTTCTTTTTGTGGTCAGTGAGCTATCTTGGAAATTGTTAACCCTCTTGAGACTTTAATAAGTGCCTTATTCTGTCACTGACATTTGCATTCCCAACACTACTGTGGTTCTGCCTCCTTTGTTCCATTTCTATACTTCCTACTTCCTACCAGTTATTTCTAGCTTTACCAACTCCTCCAAACCATGTTCAACACAGAAACTATCTTTACCTTTGAAGCTACTTCACCTCTATTCTTAGCTGAATAGATGGCACCACTCTATACTCAGTTGCTCAGACAGTAAAATATATCACAGGATCCCAATATAAATATAAAATATAAAGATAATCACCAAGTCCAGCTTTTCCCCCACATCTCAAACCCAACCTTGTTGAATTCTTCTAAGTATCTCTTGATTCACTTTTTTCCTCCATTCCTTATGTCTTATCAGGTACCCACTCTATTACCACTGCCACAAGAACTTTTAACTCATAAAAATTCAAGTCACTCCTCTACTTAAAACCTTCTAATGGTTTCCCATGATAATAGAGCACACATCTATCTGTTTAGCCTAACATACAGGGCTCACCATTAACCAGATCCACTCATTTCTCTATAATGATTTCTTATGTGGGTGCCTGGATGGCTCAGTTGGATAAGCATTAGCTTCTGCTTGGGTCATGATCCTGGGGTCCTGGAATTGAGCCCTGCATCAAGCTCTCTGCTCAGAGGGTATTTTGCTTCTCCCTCTCCCTCTGTACCTCCCCCACCCCACACTTGTGTTTTTGATCTCTCTTGCTCACTCTCTCTCTCTTAAAATAAATAAGATCTTAAAAAATAGAATGATTTCTTACTAATCTCTAATTTTCTGCATATCGTCACCTACACTAAATTTCTCATTGATCATTGAGTAGACTAGACTCCTCCATGCCTCTGTGCATATCTATCAGTCCCCACTTCAGAAATGTATATTGACAGAAGCTCTTAGTTGTCCCCCTTCACTGGGAATAGTCCTAAATTACAGAAAACTGCCTTGCTCAAGGTCATGTCTTCTTCCACAGGACAGTCTGCATCCATGACTGATCCACACAAGGGCGTGAAGTCCTGGCTTCCATGCATCAACTCAGGATACCCCAAATGAGCCGTCCCAGCTCCAGAGCTCTCCCTAGGGTCAGCTGAAGACTTTGCTGGTGCCAAATCACAACTCAGATTCTCTCTTTGCAAATATCTGCTTCCTTTCTCTCTTGTTCAAGGGTAGAGATCCCAAGGGCACTCTTAGAATACAAAAAACACAAACAAACCAAAAAACAAATAAATAAAACAAAACAAAACCCAAACAAACAAACAAACAAAAACTCCTGCGCAGGAATCCCACCTCCAAATCTGCCTCCCAAGGAACAATCAGATAGTGGCTGTTTGCAGATGCGCACTCTCTGCCCAGATAGCATTTCTATTCTACCTTTGCCCGCCTGCCAAACTTCTATGCATTTTTCAAATCTGAAGTCAAATGTCATCTAGATGCCCCAAAGTGAGACCCACCATTCTCTGAACTGCTAGAGCACATTTCGGTTCTCCTTGATATCAATATATATTACACTGCCTTATAATTACTCTTCAGATATTTTCATTTCCTATGAAATTCTCTGCTCTGCAAGGATACTATAGTAGTTACTTACTGCTGTGCAATAAATTACCAAAAATGTAGTAGCTTGAAATGGCACCTATTTATTATCTCACAGTTTCATAGGTCTGAAGTTCCCATGAGCTCAACTAGATTTTCCGCTTAGTGTTTCCTAAGGCTGAAATCAAGATATCAGCCAGCCTAGGTCTTCAGCGGAGGTTTTAGGGAGAATCTACTTCCAAATCATTCGAGTTTACTTCCTTGTGATGGTGGGACTGTGGTTCCTGCTTCCTTGCTGGCTATCAGTTCAGTGCCACTCTGTGCTCTTAGAAGCAGCCCAGACATCTTCCTACATGGCTCTCTCCATCCTCAAAGCCAACAATAGTAGATGAAGTCTTAAATTGTGAAACTCTTTCACCTCTGTCATCTTATGCCACCAGCCAGAGAAAAGTCTTCGCTTTTAAAAGTTCATATGAGTAGATCAGGTATGCCTAGATCTTTTTTTTTCTGGATCAACTTTGTACCATATTTATTCACAGGTTCCAAGGATTAAAGCATGGGGTCCTTATGGCTATACCTAGAAATTCTACCAACTGCAGATGGAAAGTGAATCTTACTCACTGAGTAGGCTTCCCAGTGCCTAGCAGAGCTTCTGACATAAAAGGCAATTGATGTGGGGTGCTGGGTGGCTCAGCTCATTGTGTCTGACTCTTGATTTTGGCTCAGGTTATGATCTCAGGGCCGTGAATTTGAGCCCCAGCCAAGATTCTTTCTCTCCCTATCCTTCTGCCCTTCCCTCCCAATGGACACAGTCTCCCCCCAACAAAATAAATAAATAAATAGCAATTGATGTTGTATTCATTCTTAAGTTGAATGTATTTCAGTTTCAATGATTTTTGATGCTTTAAAATGATCTGCTTTAGTTGTATGGCTGGCAAAAGAAATATCTCAAATAGCAATTTAAAAAATAAAACAACAATTAGGTAAAGAACTGCAGTCCTTTGGTGGACATTGATCCATAGGAGGAGAAATTTAAAATGGAAGAGAAATATCACAAAATGGAAAGAAAGACAGACCTTCTGAAAAGTGAAAGTGTAGTTCGGCAGATTTGCCATTTTACTATTTGTTGGGGTTAATGTAGAGCATGAAACCATCCATAATATCTGGCTAAAATGTAACATGGAGGCTGCTGGGGTTGAGGGAGGGTTTTGGAGAAGGGCATAGGCCTTTGGAATGGCAATGCCTGTGAGACTGCTCTGCTATAGGAATACTGTGGGGAGTTAACTTCCCAGGAGCCTCCTTAGCCCAAACAGCCATCCTGTGATCTAAGAGGTGTATGTATTGTCCCCTAGGCTATGTTTAGCAGAACTTGTAGAACACGCTGATTAGCATACATAGCATAGCATATCTTTCCTGTAAACAGATCCTCCTAGTTCCAGTAATGCCCCTTGTCACACATCACATGCTTGAGAAACAGTGATAAAAACTTACGATTATCCTGAAAGACAAATAAAGGCAGAAGCAAAGAAGAGCAAAGGGCCTTCATCTCTGAGTGTTGACCCCCTTGCTTACTCCTCTCTTACATAGTACCTTTTGGAGTTATCTTTCATCCATTGGTACAGGGATTGCTGGCCATTCCTGGCAATAGCTGGGTTCATCAACTTTCAAAATTAGTAATTACATGAGAGTTATCAGTTACCAGAATTACTTTACTACGGAAATACCTTGATTAGATTAATAACAGCAGGTTTCCTACACCTGAATCTGCTCAAACCTCAAATGAAAATCTGGTTGGCGTTGAGGAAAGCGATGCCACTAGTTTGCCCCTAGTGTGTGCTGTGGTGAGTCTGCGGCTTTGATTTGGAGATAAGGTGATGCTCATACATGTATTTGTGTGTGTGTGTTTATAGAAGTCATCGTGGTGCTTCCAGGGTTGCTGTCTCTCCCCACGTAGGACAGGACCTGCATACTTTTTTGTGATGATGGCCTCCTTCCCTTCTGCTGATGGCAGCCTTCGCTTCATTTTGTGCTTAGGCATACAAAGTGATGACAAAGGTGGACAATTGTTTCTGGCTGCAGCTCACCCGAATAAAACTGTTTCAATTGATACAGAGTGCTGATGTCAGCCAAGACCCTATACTTCTTGACACTGCATTTTTCCCAGTGAATAATAAATCACTGTATTTCCACCAACAGCCTCTCTCCCTCTGCCTTTCTCTTTCCTCCCACCATTAGTCATGCAGGTTTAGCTCACCACCTGTCACTTGGCATGCTTCTGTAAATACTTTTAGCCACATAGAGGTGGATTGGGTTTCACTGAAGTTGGGCACACACCTGTGCTTACCTGGGTCTGCAACTCACCAGATGCAGTCCTTTAAAAAAAAAAAAAAAAGTATCCCTTGACTATTAGTATATATTACAAGTTGCCATTTCTTGGTGTGGATTTTTCAAACATTTCTATTATTAGAATTTTGAACTGCAAGTAACTTAAATATGCTTCAGAATACATATAAGTAGCTAAATACATAATGGGTCATCTGGAGAAAAGGATTAAGATTAACTAATTAACTTGTATATGATTTATATACCATCACTCCTTCAATTTTATGACAAATCTAATGAGAGGAAATTTTTCATTAAATCACTAAATAGGTAAGAAAGTTAGACTCAGGAAAAGCAACTAGCCCAGATCATTCATGACCTAAATGAGACATTCTGGACTCCAAATAAGGAGGGTCTGATGGCAAAGCCCTTGTAATTTTCCTTTAATGTGACACATTTCCTGCTTGATTATGCTGTTGCCTTTCACCTAGTAATTCAATATTCAGGGATTCCCTACTATGACCTAAATGCTGCACTAACAGCAAAGGATTTATGCAGCCAAACACACAGCTCTTCCCACAGATGCTGGTGGACCAGAACAATGAAAGCCAATGTTGGTGAATTATAATGATTTTGTTTTGTTTTGTCTTTTGGATTTCTGTTTTTTGGTTTGGTTTGGTTTGGTATTTGAAGCGCTGTAACAGAAGTAAGTCTCAGGGTAGGTTCATTTAGAGCAGCTTTTCCAATGCAGAAGTCACTGTTCTTGTTTGTCTATCTAAATCATTGAAATTGTTTTATAAATAAAATGAAGAATTCAATTCCTCAGTTAAGAGTCACGTTTTTGGGGCATCTGGGTGGCTCAGTGGGTTAAAGCCTCTGTCATTGGCTCAGGTCATGATCTCAGGGTCCTGAGATCAAGACCCACATCAGGCTCTCTGCTCAGAGGGGACCCTACTTCCTCCCTTTCTCTCTCCCTGCCTCTCTGCCTACTTATGATCTCTGTTTGTCAAATAAATAAAATAAAATCTTAAAAAAAAAAAGATTAATGTTTCACGGACTTGACAGTCATGCATGGCCAATGTCTACTGAAGTAGACAGTGCAGCTTAAGAACTTTCCTGTGGTTGTACATTGTTCTATGGGACAGTGCCACACCAGAGGATCAAACAAGCTTCCCTGAAAGTGGTTCTTGAGCTCATACTAGAAGATTAAATAGAAGTTTCCACACAAACCATCAAATGCAGTAGATTCTAGGCAAAGAAATCAAATGCGCCAAGGCAGGAAGAAGACAGGAGAAGACACAGGTTGTCCAGTGAGTTGCATATAAATTAGAATAATTCCAAGTCTTTAAAGGGCATTCTGGAATGAGGAGCATAACCTCAATTGCCTGAAGTCAGGGATGATTTTCTCTGTTATTGAATAACATAGTATGGAATATCTTTGTTGTAGGGTAGAATGTGGATTCTCTCCTATGCACCAGTAGTTTCCAAATCGTTGTTAAGTTACAGACTTTTTTTTTTTTTTTTTTTACTTTTCAAATGAAACATTATTCAGAATCCCTTTTGAGAGACCAGATACAAATGGAAAAGCTCTAGCTAAAGGTGGATGGAGAGCTTCCCTCTCAGGCACCACTGACCCAGAGCCACTTTCACTGAAACTTGGAACTCTATAGAGCATGGAAACACCAGAGAGCCACCAGAGAATTTTGAACATGGAACAAATGATTTGAAACTATGTCTTGGGAAAGTCACTCCATCCAGTGTGAAGGACTGACACATGGAGGTAACATGGAAACAGGAATGGATGACTACAGAGGCATGAAAACAGAAGAAGAAAAAGATGATAAGTGCCATTTTTAACTAGAAGAGAAGAAAAGAAAAAAGATGATCTCAGGATCTGAAGGAATCTGGTGTTCAAGGAAGAGAAGAAAGAGACACACTTTCTTTTTTGTTCTTGTCTTTAATCTATTCCCCTTGGTGAATTGGATGACTGGTGGTATCATTTTTCATGATGTGGAATTCTAGAGGGACATTTTACTTATTGGATGATTGGTTTAAATTCTCTAGTCTTCAAAAAATAGCAGGAAGTGGAGAATGGCGGTTTACATTTAGGCCTTGAGTTACTGCTCTGTCATTCTGTCAAAGCCAGAGGGAATATCACAAAATTCTTCTACTCACTTCAATGAATAATTTATGTCTTATTTCCTTATTCTTCCCCGTAGCAAACACCAATCAGAAGCATCTGAAACAAACAGACCACAGAAACTGGAGTCAAAACCAGCATTTTGTCAACTGATTAGATAGCAGTTAGTTTAATGCTAACATTAATCAAGGTCTGATTGCTCCATTGTGAGGAACAAGAACTATGTGCTGAGATTAATATGCAAGATCTGGTTCAGAATGTTTCTGCAGAAACCCCCACGCAGTAATTAAGAAAAACACCAAATGAAGGTTATTGATCCGTTGTGTTATTGAGAAACAACATAATTGATATTTCAGACCTTAATTGTTGATTCCAAAGTAAAAGAGACAGTTTGTACAGATCATTAGTAACAGAGTTTTTTGTTCTTATAATTTAAACCAAAATATTGAGTTCAAATGTTACCCTGTTTCAAATAAACATTGATTTAATTATCAAGAAATCTTTATTGGTGTTTAAAATTATTATCTTTTGGACAAATTTGCGGCAATATACTATGAGCTTTGGAGTCAGATAGTTTGCTCTCATAAGTTGTGTGGAATAAGGATTCTCAGTCAATCTTTCTGGGCCTCAAATTTCTGTGCCTCAAATTTCCTTTTGAAATTGAGAATACTCACCTCACAGATCTCTTGGAAGGGTTTGGGGAGGAAGCCAATGTCAGAGAGCTCTGTATACCACTCTGTTAAGGAGCAAAGCCACTGGATCCATACTGTTGTGTTACAAACACAGTCTTGCCACTAATTTGCTTTGCAAAATTAAACACATTAGTTAACCATTCTGTCCCTCAATTTTCTCATCTTTAAAGAGTAATAATAGTAATAGATATCCCAGACAGGGCTGTTATGGAATTCAATGAATACATGAAAAGTTCCTACGGGAGGGCCAGGCAGATCATGAGCACAGTATAACTGTTCATTGTTTTCATTGTTATAATTTGAAAGAATTTAAACCCATAGTTAATTTGCAATAAATATTAATTGCCTCCTTTCCCCCTCTACAGGTTGACAGTAGAAAACCCAAACCAGTGAGTGCACTTGTCTTTGCTATGTATGTAGTGTTTGTACCCATTTGCACACAGAACTTTTAGAAAACACCCTTGTGCCTAATTTCTAAATATGACTAAACACCACAGAAACACCTGAAATGTGATGGATAAATGTGATGGAAACTGTGATGAAGACTGAGATTAACTAATTAAGAAATAAAGACCCTAGAAGATACATATAGTTAACAGGAAGCAGAATCTGATTAGTATCCTGATGGAAATCTAAGGATACATTGCTTCCCCCCAAAAAACAAGAATTAGCTGCCATAGAAAAGCCATTAGAGAACAAGAAAGCATTCCTGGGGGTGTTTGCGTGGCTCAGTTGGTTAAACATCTGACTTTGGCTCAAGTCATGATCCAGGGTCCTGGGATCAGTCCCCACATCGGGATCCCTGCTGAGCAGGAAGTCTGTTACTCCCTTTCCCTCAACCACTTCCCCTTCATGTTCTCTCTTAAACAAGTAAATTAATTCTTAAGAATGATAGAAATAAAGAAGAAAAGAAAGAGAAAGAAAGAAAGAGAAAGAACGAGCATGCCTGGGTCGCTCAGTGGTTTAAAGCCTCTGCCTTTAGCTCAGGTCATGATCCTGGGGTCCTGGGATTGAGCCCCACATCAAGCTCTCTGCTCAGCAGGGAGCCTGCTTCCTCCTCTTTCTCTGCTTACTTGTAATCTCTGTTTGTCAAATAAATAAAATCTTAAAAAAAAAGAAAGAAAAGCAAACACTTTTGGCAGTTAAAAACTGACAGATAAAATTAAAGGGAAAAAATATGTATGTATAGCTTGAAAGTCAAAGAAATGGCTTTGTCTTTGAGACTCAGACAATCCAGTGGGCCCAGCATCAGATAAAAAGGAATTCTGAAAAGGAGTATCAGTGATGAGAGAGGGGATGATGCTGCCAGAGAAATAATACAAGAAAAGTTTCCTGAACTTGAAAAGAACAAGTCCAAATCACAGGACACAACTACACATACACTAGAATGGTTAATATTAGAAAATAAATACATTAAAATGGAAAACAGTTAGTGCTGGAGAGGGTGCAAACCAACTGGTACTCTCATATACTACTGGTAAGAGAACAAAAAGGTGAATCCACCTTGGAACACAAATTGGAAAGATCATGTAAAATTGAATATATAATCACCATATGACCCAAAAATATCACTCCTAGTGACTTATCCAAGGCAAGGGAAAACATGGCTGCACAAAAACCTGTAAATAAATGTTCATAGCAGCTTTATTTATATGACAGCTAAAATGATTATCAGTTCATCAACTGGTGATTGGATAAACAAACTGTGGTACATTCCAACAAGAGAATATTAGAGCAAATCAAAGGAATGCATTTCTGACATATTCAACAACATGAATACTTCCAAAAAGCATTATGCTAAGTTAAAAAAAAATAATACAGAAAGGCCTATATACTCTCTGATTCCATTTGTATGACATTCTGAAAAAGTCAAAACCGTAGTAACAGAAATAGGATCATGGCTTGCCAGGGACTAAGGAGGAGGGACTTGGGATTAAGAAAAGTATAAAATCCTGAAAATATCTCAAATGCTGCTATTAGTGGTGAATTTGTAGTGTTATATGCTTGTGAAAACATAAATATATACTTCAAAAGAATGGATAAGGGGTGCCTGGGTGGCCTAGTGAGTTAATTTCTGCCTTAGGCTCAGGTCATGATCCCAGGTCTTGAGATAGAACCCAACACTCAGCTCCCTGCTCAGCAGGGAGTCTGCTTCTCTTTCTGCCCCTCCCCCTGCTCATGTTATCTCTCTTTTACTCTCTCAAATTAATTAATAAAATCTTGAAAATTAAAAGAATAGATAAATTTGTGAATCCCTCTTCAATAACCTCAATTCAATAAAAGCCTAAAAAAGCTTACTGAATCACAAGCAAGATGATTTTTTAAATACCCATGTTAGCTATGTCTTTAAGAAATTTCAGAAGTGATGTTAGTGAGATGCTAGTATAGGAAGACCTGGGTCCTCCTTCCTCCTACAAACACACAAATTCAGCATGAATTCATGGACAAATTCCCCTTGTGAGAAATCAGAAACTGGAAGGTCCTGCACCTTAGGAGAAATCAAACTCTTCCAAGAAGCAGACTCACAGAAGCCAGCAAGGAGACAGAGGATTTTCTCAACAGAGGCCCTTCCCCTGGCACAGCACCATATGAGCAGACCTTTCTCTGGGACAGATGACATGTTAAATCAAAAAACAAATCTTAGCAAATGCAAAGATTGAAATTATATCAAGTTTTTTTTTGTTGTTTTTTTGTTTTGTTTTGTTTTGTTTGCCCACAATGGATTAAAAATAGAAATTAATAGCAAAAGGAAAACTGAAAAATCCAGATACTATGGAAGTTAAACAGCACACACTTGAGCAATCTTTGAATCAGAGAAAAAATAAAAAGGGAATAGAAAATATTTGAGAACAAGGAAAATGAAAACACAAAATACCAAAGCTTATGGGATGTAGCAAAAACAGTCTTCAAAGGAAGTTCATAGCAATAAATGCCTACATTAAGAATGATCTCAGGCACCTGGGTGGTTCAGTTGGTTAAATATCTGTATTGTACTCTGCACTCAGAGGGGAGCCTACTTCTCCCTCTTCTCCCCCCCTTTGCCCCTCCCCTAACTCATGCTCACTCTCTCTCTCAAAAAAAAAAAAAAAAAATCAATCAATCAATAAAATAAAATAAATAAGTGATTTAAATATATAAAATTAAAAAAGAAGAAAGATATCAAACAAACTACCTATATTGGCATCCAAACAAGTGAGAAAAAAGGACAAACTAAATCCAAAGTTAGCAGAGGGAAAGAAATAATAAAGATTAGAGCAGAAATAAGTGAAATAGAAAATTAAAAAAGAAAAAAAAGAGTGTTGGCTTTCTGAAAAGATAGTCATCATTGACAAAGCCTTAGCTAGACTAACTAAGAAACATGTGAATAGACTTACCACTAGTACAGAGATAAAACCCATAATCAAAAATATCCCAACAAAGAAAACCTCAGGACCCAATAGTTCCTCAGATGAATTCTACCAAACATTTGAAGAACCAGTGTGAATCCTTCTCAAACTCTCCCAAAAACCTGAAGTGGATGAATCACTTCTAAAATCATTTTATGGGGCCAGCAGGACCCTGATACCAAAGCCAGATGAAAACACTACAAGAAAAAGAAACTGCAGGCCAATAATCTCTGACAAACACAGATGCAAAAATCCTCAACAAAATCCTAGCAAACATAATCCAGCAGCACACTGAAAGAAACATGCCCATGACCAAGTGAAATGTATTACTTGGACAAAAGGATTTTCAACATACAAAAATCAATCAATGCGATACACCACAGCAAATGGAACAAAGGATAAAAGTTGCATTGTTGTCCCATCAGATATGGAAAAAGCATTTTGGCAAAATTCAATGTCCTTTCATAATAGAAACCTTCAACAACCTAGAAATAGAAGGGAATTAACTCAATGTAATAAAGGCCATATATAAAAAGCTCACAGCTAATATCATACTCAACATGAATGAACTGGAAGCTCTTCTTCTAAGACCAGGAACAAAACCCCTACCACTTCTATTCAGTCAGTACTGTGCTGAAAGTCTTAGCTGGAGCAATTCGACAAGAAAAGTAAATAAAGGTACATAGATCAGAAAGGAAGAAGTGGAAGAAATAAAGGAAGGAAGGAAGGAAGGAAGGAAGGAAAGTGTACTTGTGTGCAGATGACGTGATCCTATGTATAAAAACCTAGACTCCATTAAGAAACAAACAAACAGGGGCACCTGGGTGGCTCAGTGGGTTGAAGAATCTGCCTTCAGCTCAGGTCATGGTCCCAGGGTTCTGGGATCCAGCCCCGCATTGGTCTCTCCACTCAGTGGAAGCCTGCTTCTCCCCCTCTTTCTCTGCCTGCTTCTCTGCTTGTGATCTCTGCCAGTCAAATGAATAAATAAATAAATAAATAAATAAAGCATGCTCCCTGGAGAGCTTGCTGCTGATCTGCCTATCTGTGCTCTCCATCTCTCTGTCATAAATAAATAAAATATTTAAAAAAACAAACAAATAAATGAACAAACAAAAACAACAACAACAACAACAACAACAAAACTTTTGGAAGTAATGAATTCAGTGGATATAATGTCAATAGAGCAAAAATCAATGGCACATCTATACACTAAAAAGATATCTGAGAAAAAAATTTATGAAAACAATACCATTTACATTAGCACCAAAAAGGATAAAATATTTAGGAAAAGCTTATTAAAGAGGTGAAAGACTTTTTTACTGAAAAGTAGAAAAGATTGATAGAGGAAATTATTTCATTTCCTTGCTTAAGACACCCACAAATGGAAAAATATCTGTGTCCACAGACAGGAAGACAATATTTTTCAAGTGTCCATATGACCCAAAGTGATTTACAAATTTAGTGCAAACCCTATCAAATTCCCAATGGTATTTTTTTTTAACAGAAGAAGAAAGTAATATATTCTAAAATTCCTAGGGAACCACAAAATTAGAAAAAAAAAAACATGAATAATGGGACTTGTTCTGAAAAAGAAGAGAAAAATTGGAGGCATCACAACTCCTGAATTCAAAACATATTACAAAGCTATGGCAATCAAAACATCATGGAACTAGAATAAGAACAGATATATAGAAGAGTGGAACAGAATAGAGAGGCCAAAATAGATCCATGAGTCCATGGCCAACTGATCTTTAACAAGGGGGCCAAGAATACACAGTGGGGAAAAGTTAGTCTCTCCAATAAATATGCTGGAAAAATTGGATCTACACATTACAAAGAATGCAGCTGGACACTCATCTTTCACCATACACAAAAATCAACTGAAAATGGTTATAAGAATTAAGATAAGACCTGAAATTGTAAAATTCCTAGGAGAAAACTTAGTTAGTAAGTTCATGATATCTGTCTTAACAATGATTTCTTGGATATGACACCAAAAGCACAGGCAACAAAAACAGAAATAAGCAAGTAAGATTAAATCAAATTATAACCTGCACAGCAAGGAAAACGATTAGCAGAGTAAAAAAGAAACCTAAGGAAGGGAAGAAAATATTTGCAAATCATTTTTCATAATCTGTTAAGGATGCTATAACAAAATATCACAGACTGAGTAGCTTTTACTTATTTTTTTAAAGGTTTGTTTATTTATTTAAGAGAGAGAGAGAGAGATTGTGAGCAAAAGCAGGGAAAGAAGGAGGGAGACAAAGAGAAACAGACTCCCTGCTGGGGATGGAGCCCTACTCAGGGCTCAATCTCACTACCCTCAGATCATGACCAGGGCTTAAATGGGGAGTCTGATGCTTAAGTAACTGAGCCAACCAGGTGTCCCCAGAGTAGCTTTTAAACAACAGAAATTTATTTCTCATAGTTTTAGAGACTGGAACTCTGGGATCAGAGTGTAGGCATGGTCAGATGAGGACCCTGTGAGAATTACAGATTTCTTTTTCTTTTTCCTTTTTTTTTTTTTTTTAAGATTTTAATTATTTGTTTCAGGGAGGAGAGAGAGAGAGAGAGAGAGAGAGAGAATACAAGCAGGGAGAGCAGCAAGCAGAGGGAGAAGCAGTCCCCACTGAGCAAGGAGCCTGAAGGGATCATGACCTGAACCAAAGATAGATACTTCACTGACTGAGCCACCCAGGCATCCCTTGCTGAAGATTTTTTGTTGTATAACCACTTGTTAGAAGAGGCCAAGAAGCTCTGTGGAGTCTCTTTTCTTTACAGCATTAATCCCAATAATGGGGGTCCACATTCGTATCCTCAGCATCTCCCAAAGTCCCCACTTCCTAATACTATCATATTGGATATAAGGATTTCAACATATGAATTCTGGCAGGGGAATACATCAACAGTTGACCATAACACAGATATCTGATGAGGAGTTAGCATACAAAATATGTAAATACCACTTACAAATCAAGAGTAAAACAACAAACAAAAATTAAAACAAAAAAACCTACAACCTGATCTTTAAAAAAAGACTGTTTAAGGACCTAACTAGACATTTTCCCAAAGAATACATGGGAATAGCAACAGGTAAATGGAAAAAGCAAACATGCAAATAAACAAAAAAAACAATGTTCAATGTCATTACTCACCAGGGCAATGCAAATAAAAACTGTTCTGAGATATCATTTCACACCTGTTAGAATGTTTAGTATTCAAAACAAAACAAAAGGAAAATTGGTGAAAATGTGGCGAAATTGGGACCCTACACATTGTTGATGAGGATGCAAATCCTGCAATCTTTATGGAAAACAGTATGAAGAATCTTCCTTAAAGAATTAAGAATAGAACTACCATACTGTCCAGGAATCACTTGGGTGTTTATTCAAAAGTATGAAAATCAGGATCTTGTAGAGATATTAGCACTCCTATGTTCATTGCATCATTATTTACAATGGACAAGATCTAAAAACATCCTAAATGTGTATTTATAGATAAATGGATAAGGACATGTAGTATATACATCCAATGGGATGCTATTCAGCCTTCACAGAAGGAAATTCTACTGTATGCAATAATGTAGATAATCATGAAGACATTAGCTCCGTGAATAAAGCCAGTCACAGAAAGACAAATACTGCATCACTCCACTTACAGAAGTAAAAGTATATGCAAAATAAACCAATTAATAGAATCTGAGAGTAAAATGGTGGTTTGGGAGCTGGAGAGAAGGGAAAATAGGGAGTCACTAGTCAACAGACAAAAGTCTCATTGAACAAGATGAACAAGCTCTAGAGATAAGCTGTACAACATTGTAACTCTTGTCAACAATAATATGTACTACATTTAGAGTTTTGTTAACAGGGAATATCTCATGTTAAATGTTCTTACTACAATAAAATAAAATGTATTAAAAGGAAGCAATTTCAGAACACTATTAACTAAACAATGGGCCTACGATCTTACAGAGAGAAAATTAGGTTCTCTAGACAGGAATAAAGGCCAGAGCATCAGGAACACTGGAGACAAAAAACAAAAATAATACAAAACAAAACAGAAAAGAGAGAGAGAAAGGATTTTAAGTTATGAAGGAAAATATACTTTTCCCATCTAGAAATTTATATGCACCCAAACTGTCTGATAGATAATCAATGAATAATGAATATATAATGAATAAACTACATAACCTTCACACCCATATTTAGGAAGTTATCTGATGATATATACCAGTGAAAATGAAAGTAGAAAACAGGAGGAAGACATGGCTTCCAGAAAGCAGTGAATTTAACCCAAGAGCAGTAAAGGGAAATCCAGGGAATAGGTGCTAGGAAACCATTTTTAGGGAAGAAAGAGTCTAGACTCAAAAAGGACATTGGAAAGAAGAATCTCTGTGGGGGGAAGGATTAATTGGAGTGTGAAGAATGCTTGAAAACAGGGCGGGAGTAGTGGTATCCTCAAGATGGTGACATAGGTTACTGCCGAATTTGTTCCCCCCCACAAGAACAACTAACAACTGTTTATGGATAAGGCACCACTGAGAAAATTCTAGAACTTGGGGGTGAGGTTGAAGAACCTCCCCCCCCCGGCCCCCGTACCACAGGACCTGAGGAAAATTAGTCATAAGATGAAGGCATAATTTTGAAGAAAAATTTTTTTAAAGTCATTGAAAACTTTCAGGAAAAAAAGAAAAAGAAAAGAAAAACAAAACAAAACAAATCTGAGTCCTGTAATCATAAACCATTTCTGAAGCAACCATGTAATATTGGTCCAGAAACTTAGTAGGCTTCAAGAAGAGCATTTAAATGGATCCCAAGTATGCCTCCCACATATATCCATGCACAATATGGGGAACAGGCAAGACTGAAGATGTTTCAGTTTAAAGATGTAAATAGAGAGGACCATGTGGTTCTTCTCTCTTCTCATATTAATTTGTTGTATCACATTGATTGATTTGCGAATGTTGAACCATCTTTTTAGCCCAGGGATGAATCCCACCTGATCATGGTGGATAATCTTTTTAATGTGCTGTTGGATCCTGTTGGCTAGGATCTTGTTGAGAATCTTAGCATCCATATTCATCAGTGATATTGGTCTAAAATTCTCCTTTGTGGTAGGGTCTTTGCCTGGTTTGGGGATCAGGGTAATGCTTGCTTCATAGAAAGAGTCTGGAAGTTTTCCTTCTGCTTCAATTTTTTGAAACAGCTTCAGGAGGATAGGTGTTATTTCTTCTTTGAATATTTGGTAGAATTCCCCAGGGTATCCGTCAGGTCCTGGGCTCTTGTTTTTTGGGAGGTTTTTGATCACTGCTTCAATCTCGTTATTAGATATCGGTCTATTCAGGTTGTCGATTTCTTCCTGGTTCAATTTTGGTAGTTTATATTTTTCCAGGAATGCATCTATTTCATCTATGTTGCTAAGCTTATTGGCATATAACTATTGATAATAACTTCTGATGATTGTTTCTACTTCCTTGGTGTTAGTTGTGATCTCTCCCTTTTCATTCATAATTTTATGAATTGGGGCTTTCTCTCTTTTCTTTTGGATTAGTGTGGCCAATGGTTTATCGATCTTATTGATTCTTTCAAAAAACCAGCTTCTAGTTTCATTGATATGTTCTACTGTATCTCTGGTTTCTACCTCATTGATCTCAGCTCTAATCTTGATGATTTCCCTTCTTATGTGTGGAGTTGGTTTGATTTGTGGTTGATTCTCCAGTTCTTTAAGGTGTAGAGACAGCTGGTGTGTTCTGGATTTTTCAATTTTTTTGAGGGAGGCTTGGATGGCTATGTATTTCCCCCTTAGGACAGCCTTTGCTGTATCCCATAGGTTTTGGACAGAAGTGTCTTCATTCTCATTGGTTTCCATGAATTGTTTCAGTTCTTCTTTGATCTCCTGGTTGATCCAAGCATGCTTAAGCAAGGTGGTCTTTAGCTTCCAGGTGTTTGAGTTCCTTCGGAACTTTTCCTTGTGATTGAGCTCCAGTTTCAAAGCATTGTGATCTGAGAATATGCAGGGAATAATCTCAGTCTTTTGGTATCAGTTGAGTCCTGATTTGTGACCCAGTATGTGGTCTATTCTGGAGAAGGTTCTGTGTGCACTTGAGAAGAATGACTATTCTGTTGTTTTAGGGTGGAATGTTCTGTATATATCTATGAGGTCCATCTGGTCCAATGTATCATTCAATGCTCTTGTTTCTTTATTGATTTTCTGCTTCGACGACCTGTCTATTTCTGAGAGAGGCATGTTAAGATCTCCTACGATTAGTGTATTCATATCAATATGACTCTTTATCTTGATTAACAGTATTCTTAAGTAATTGGCTGCTCCCATATTGGGATCATAGATATTTACAATTCTTAGATCATCTTGGTGGATAGTCCCTTTAAGGATTATGTAGTGTCCTTCTGTATCTCTGACTACAGTCTTTAGTTTGAAGTCTAATTTATCTGATATGAAAATCGCTACCCCAGCCTTCTTTTGAGGCCCATTGGCATGAAAGATGCTTCTCCATCCCTTCACTTTCAGTCTGGGTGTATCTTTAGGTTCAAAATGGGTCTCTTGTAGACAACATATGGATAGGTCCTGTCATTTTATCCAATCTGCAACCCTGTGCCATTTTATGTATGCATTTAGGCCATTCACATTGAGAGTGATTATTGATAGATACATTTTTATTGACATCAAGTTACCTTTGAAGTCTTTCTTTTTGTAGACTGTCTCTATATTTCTGTTCAATGCTATTCTTGGGATTTTCCCTCTTTTATAGAACCCCCCTTAATATTTCCTGCAGTGTCAGCTTGGTGGTTGCATAGTCTTTTAAGCCTTGCAGGTCTTGAAAACTCTTTATCTCTCCATCCATTTTGAATGTCAGTATTACTGGATAAAGTATTCTTGGCTGCATGTTCTTCTCATTTAGTGCCCTGAATATATCTTGCCAGCCTCTTCTGGCTTGCCAGGTCTCTGTGGACAGGTCTGACGTTATTCTGATGGGCTTCCCTCTGTAGGTAAGGAGCCTCTTTGCCCTGGCGGCTTTCAAGAGATTTTACCTACAATTAAAATTCCTCAATTTGACTATCAGGTGTCGTGATTTTTTTTGGAATGTATAATCTTGGGTGGAGACCGTTCAGCCTCTAGTACATGAATGTGGTTCCATTCATGAGATTGGGAACATTTTCATGAAGGACTTGTTCCACTATATCTTCTAGACTTCTTTCTTTCTCCTCCCCTTCAGGGATTCCAATAATTCTGATGTTGGAACGCTTCATGGCATCATTTATTTCCCTGATTCTGTTTTCGTGGTTTCTAAGCTGTTTGTTCCAGGCTTCCTTCTGATCCTTTCTCTCTATCTGTTTGTCTTCCAGATCACTAATTCTATCTTCTGTCTCAGTTACCCCAGCTTTGAGAGAGTTTAGATTAGATTGGAACTCATTGAGAGCATTATGAACCTCCTCCCTGGTAGCTTTAAGCTCCGCCCTAACATTGTGAACATCCTGTCTGGTCGCTTTCAGTTCGGTCCTAATCAATTCCATTTGGTAATCCATGGCTTTCTCCAACCTAGCTATTGTCTGGATAAATGTTAGCCTGAATTCTCTTTCCGACATATTGTCTATGTTGATAGCCATTAGCTCTGTTGCAGAAGGTCCATCCTCTGTATTTTTCTTCTGTTGGGCATTCCTCCTCCTAGTCACCTTGGTGGGAGATGATTGAACAGATGTAGCTGGATGTATCAACTGTGGTGCAGTCAAGGTGCACCCTGGAACACTTCTGAGCAATCAGGATTCCCCACCCAAATGAGAGACAAAAGAAAAGAAAAAGAAAAAAGAAAAGAAGAAAGAAAAAAAAGAGAGAGAGAGAGAGGAAAGAAAGGGAATATGAAAAAGAAGGTTCAGCCCAGATGGGCCCCAAGGTAAGATTTATGAAGTAGACAAACAAAAAGAGATAAAAAGACTGATACAAGTATATGACAAGAGAAAAAAAATATATATGCAAATAAAGAAAGAACCTCATCAAAAAGAACCCCAAGTGTAAAATTTATATGCTATCAGGACAAACACAATTAATATGAGAAGAGAAAAGAACCACATGGTCCTCTCAATTGATGCAGAAAAAACATTTAACAAAATCCAGCATCTGTTCCTGATTAAAATGCTTCAAAGTATAGGGATAGAGGGAACATTCCTGAACCTCATCAAATCTATCTATGAAAGACCCACAGCAAATATCATCCTCAATGGGAAAAAGTTTGCAGCCTTCTCATTGAGATCAGGAACAAGACAAGGATGCCCACTTTCACCACTCTTGTTCAACATAGTATTAGAAGTCCTAGCAATAACAATCAGACAACAAAGAGAAATAAAAGGTATCCAAATTGGTAATGAAGAAGTCAAACTCTCTCTCTTCACAGATGACATGATTCTTTATATGGAAAACCCAAAAGACTCCACCCCCAAACTACAAGAACTCATACAGCAATTCAGCAATGTGGCATGATATAAAGTCAATGTGCAGAAATCGGTGGCTTTCTTATACACTAACAATGAAAACACAGAAAGGGAAATTAGAGAATCCATTCCATTTACTATAGCACCAAGAACCATAAGATACCTGGGAATAAACCTAACCAAAGAGGTAAAGGATCTGTATTCGAGGAACTACAGAACACTCATGAAAGAAATTGAAGAAGACACAAAAAGATGGAAGACCATCCCATGCTCTTGGATCAGAAGAATAAACATTGTTAAAATGTCTACACTGCCTAGAGCAATATATACTTTGAATGCCATTCCGATCAAAATTCCACTGGTATTCTTCAAAGAGCTGGAGCAAATAATCCTAAAATTTGTATGGAATCAGAGGAGAACCCAAATCGCTAAGGAAATGTTGAAAAACAAAAATAATGCTGGGGGCATCACGTTACCTGATTTCAAGCTTCATTACAAAGCTGTGATCACCAAGACAGCATGGTACTGGCATAAAAACAGACACATAGACCAGTGGAACAGAGTAGAGAGCCCAGATATGGACCCTCAACTCTATGGTCAATTAATCTTCAACAAAACAGGAAAAAATATACAGTGGAAAAAAGATAGTCTCTTCAATAAATGGTGCTAGGAAAACTGGACAGCTAGATGTAGAAGAATGAAGCTCAACCATTCTCTTACACCATACACAAAGATAAACTCAAAATAAATAAAAGACCTCAACGTGAGACAGGAATCCATCAGAATCCTAGAGGAGAAGATAGGCAGTAATCTCTTTGATATCAGCCACAGCAACTTCTTTCAAGATATGTCTCCAAAGGCAAAGGAAACAAAAGCGAAAATAAACTTTTGGGACTTCATCAAAATCAAAACCTTCTGCACAGCAAAGGAAACAGTCAAAAAACAAAGAGGCAACCCACGGAATGGGAGAAGATATTTGCAAATGACAGTACAGACAAAAGGTTGATATCCAGGATCTATAATGAACTCCTCAAACTCAACACACACGAAACAGGCAAACATATCAAAAAATGGGCAGAAGATATGAACAGACACTTCTCCCATCAAGACATGCAAATGGCTATCAGACACATGAAAAAATGTTCATCATCACTAGCCCTCAGGGAGATTCAAATTAAAACCACATTGAGATATCACCTTACACCAGTTAGAATGGCCAAAATTAACAAAACAAGAAACAACATGTGTTGGAGAGGATGTGGAGAAAGGGGAACCCTCTTCCACTGTTGGTGGGAATGCAAGTTGGTGCAGCCTCTTTGGAGAACAGTGTGGAGATTCCTCAAGAAATTAAAAATAGAGCTTCCCTATGACCCTGCAATTGCACTCCTGGGTATTTACCCCAAGGATACAGACGTCGTGAAAAGAAGGGCCATCTGTACCCCAATGTTTATAGCAGCAATGGCCACGGTCGCCAAACTATGGAAAGAACCAAGATGCCCTTCAACGGACGAATGGATAAGGAAGATGTGGTCCATATACACTATGGAGTATTATGCCTCCATCAGAAAGGATGAATACCCAACTTCTGTAGCAACATGGATAGGACTGGAAGAGATTATGCTGAGTGAAATAAGTCAAGCAGAGAGAGTCAATTATCATATGGTTTCACTTATTTGTGGAGCATAACAAATATCATGGAGGACAAGGGGTGTTAGAGAGGAGAAGGGAGTTGGGGTAAATTGGAAGGGGAGGTGAATCATGAGAGACTATGGACTCTGAAAAACAATCTGAGGGGTTTGAAGTGGCAGGGGGTTGGGAGGTTGGGGTACCAGGTCGTGGGTATTATAGAGGGCACGGATTGCATGGAGCACTGGGTGTGGTGAAAAAATAATGAATACTGTTTTTCTGAAAATAAATAAATTGAACAAATTAAAAATAAATAAATAAAGGCGTAAATAAAGCATGATGCTGCAATCACATCAAACAAATGCCCAAACTCCCTCCAAAACTCACTGAGGAATGAAGTGAAGCTTAGCAGAACTACATGTCCATAAAACCACAGTTAAATTAGAGCAATTGCTGTAGGAAATTGATCTGATGTGTAGGAATACATGAATTTCTTTAATTATCGAAATATAAGCAAGTCATATGAAATAAATTCAACAAGAAATTGGATAGAATTAAAACGAAGATCTGGTGGATATAACATAAACTTTGGAAAGCATGAACATTACATGTTTCCCCACGCCCCCCCCCCCCCCATTTAAGTTAAAGTGTTGCACAAGCAGAAAGCCAAGTTTCTGCCTGAGGCTAGCATGCCGTGTTGCCCAGCCCTGTCCACCCTAGCACACAACCCTGTACCTTTCCATGCCACGGAGTTGGAGACACTCATCCTAGCATGATCTCCATATACTGACTTTACTCACTGCGGTTGGCATGGATTCTTTTCATACAGGTGCTCCCTTTTTTTGGAAAATCTCTAGCTGAGTCTCAAGGTATTGTATCGCCCACCAGAATGAAAATTATTTCAAGCCTAGAGGAAGGATCTTTTTCTTTATAAAAAGTCTTTAAGGAAGATCTATTCTATTGGAAAATAAAACTTTAATCAAATTAAGTAGCCTTGCCGGTCTACTGTACTTTGCACGTGAATCTAGATCATACATATTAAGTTCCTCAATCCACGTGAATTGTATATCAATAGTCATTTCAGGTAAGGAAAATGAAGGTGAAATTTGCCTGAAATGTCATGGCTCACTTCCTCAGCCGTTCGTCATCATGCCATGATTCATTATTGAGTATCTAGCAGGTGCTGGGCATGTGAAAACGGGGGTGCAATAGTGAGTGAATTATAATGTAGTAGTATTTCAGTGTAGAAAAACTCACAGTTGGCTGCAGAGTGGCTAGATTAGAGGGCAGAACAGCACATGATAGAAGGAGATCAGATGCCTAATTGACAGGTAACAACGTGTAAAACTCACAGGACTTGATGCTGGGAGAGAAAGAAGCAGGTATCAAGGACACCTCCTAGATGTCAGACTTCCCACCTAGATGATGGACTAGAGACAGCTTCTAACAACAGCCATGCTGGGGTACTGACTGACGAGTATCCTTTTTCAGAAAATCCCTCAAAAGTCTCTAGTTAGTATGGGGTACTGCCACAGGCACATGGCTTATCTCAAGAGTTTGCATGCTTGTAAATCCATTCAACTTCAAGACTCACTAATTATACTCTCATATTTTAAGCCTATTATGGAAGAAATTCAAACCACATGGGTGTTTATTTACAAGCCAAAATTTGCTCAAGATAAGCCAGTAGTAATCACTTAACTTCAGGTCTGGTGGTTCTTGAACATGTTTAAACCTTGGGGGGGACAAGGGAGAAAGTGGTTAATAAACGTTGCAGAATTCTCTCCAGATGGAAAACAAAGATTTTCTTTTTATTATTTCCCCTTAAACTTGTCATTATTTGGCAGAAATAGTCAAAATAAATGCACCATGCTTCAAAGGAGCCAGCACATAAGAGACCAGACAGCAGCAAGATGAATCCACTTGTCTCAGCAGACATATGCTCTGAACACAGATGTTCAGGAAATGAAGGGCAGGCACTTGTGATAATGTATTGCATCATTTCTTTGACCTCAAGATAAAAGCAAACACGAGAAGCAAAATGTGCCACTCACCAGGCTATAAAAATGAAACTTGCCATACAGTTCTGATCTATGGCATGAATTCTGTCTTTGCCAGAAAGATGGAGCATTTTCGTCAGAATGCCAGTTATTCCTTGTCTTGGGTGTGATTCCTTGTGAAAGAGGGATTAAATCAGGGACTAGAAAAGAAGGTATTAAAATCTAATTTAATTTAACTAATACATCAGGTCACATTCATAGAATTATTCTCAAATGGTTTAAAAAAAAAAAAAAAAGGAAAAAGAAGGGAAAAAAAAAAAAGCAAGCAGCACTTAACCCAGCTTCCAATGAGACAAACTTTGGATGCATCTTTTTATGACTGCTCACAGAAACCTTACAAGGAGACAATCACAGGAAAACCTCATTTTATTATGCTTCACAGATACTGTGCTGTTTTACAAATTGAAGGCTTATGGGAAATTTGTAGTGAGCAAGACTACTGGCACCATTTTCCCAACATCATTTCTTATTTCATGTCTCTGTGCCATGTTTTGGCAATTCTTACCATATTTTGAGCTCTTTCTTTATAATTATTATATTTTTATGGTGATCTATGACAAGTGATCTTTGATATTACTATTGTAATTTTATGAAGGTGCCATACATCACACTCATATAAGACAGGGAACTTAATTGATAAATGTGTCTTCTGACTGCTCCACTGACTAGCCTGTCTCTCCCCATCTCCTTGGGCATTCCTATTTCCTGAAAACACAATATTGAAATTAGGTCATTCAGTAGTCTGACAGTGGGGCAGGAAGTGTTCAAGTGAACACTCTCTCACTTTAAATCAAAAGCTAGAAATGATTAAGCTTAGGGAGAAAATATGTCCAAAGTTGAGAAAAGCTAAACATCAGGCTTCTTGCACCAAACAACCAGCAGAGTTGGGAATGCAAAGGACAAATTCTTGAAGGAAATTAAAAGTGCTACTCCATTGAACGTACAAATAAGAAAGCAAGACAGTCTTATTGTTGATTTGGAAAAAGCTTTAATGGTCTGGACAGAAGATCAAATCAGCCACTACATTCTCTTAAGCCAAAGCCTAATCCAGAGCAATTCCCTAACTCTCTTCACCTTTGTGAAGGCTGAGGAAGGTGAGGAAGCTGGAGAAGGAAAGTCAGAAGTCAGTAGAGGTTGGTTCATGAGGTTTAAGGAAAGACGCTGTCTCCATAGCATCAAAGTACAAGGTGAAGCAACAAGTTGCTGATGTAGAAGTTGCAGTAAGTTATTCAGAAGATCTAGCTAATATCAGCAATGAAGGTGGCTACACCAAACAACAGACATTCGATGTAGACAAAATGGCCTTCTATTGTAAGAAGATGCCACTCAAGACTTTCATTGCTAGAGAGGATAAGTCAATGTCTGGCTTCAAAGTGTCAAAGGACAGACTGACTCTCTTGTTAAGAACTAGCACAGTTTATGACTTTAAGTTGACCTAAAGCTCATTTACCCTTCCAAAATTCCCAGTGCCTTGAAGAATTACACTTATTCTGATCTGCCTGAGGTCTATAAATAGAACCACAAAGCTCTATAAATGGAACTACAAAATAGAGACACCTTGTCTGTTTAAAATGGTTTGCTAAATATTTTAAACCCACTGTTGAAACCTATAGCTCAGGGAAAAAAACAAAAAAAAAAGATTTCTTTTTAAAATATCATTGCTCATTGACAGTGTGCCTGGCGAACCAGGAGCTCATGCAGACATACAATCAGATTAAGGTTGTTTTCATGCCTACCAACACAGAATCCATTCTGCAGCCCATGGATCAAGGAGTCATTTGACTTTCAAGAGTATTTAAGAATTACATTTTGTAAGGCGTTAACTGCATGGATGATGATTCCTCTGATGGATCTGGGCACAGTGAGCTGCAAACCTTCTGGAAAGAATTCATCATTTTACATACCATTGAGAACATTCCTAATTCATGAGGACAGGCCAAGTATTGACACAAACAAGAGTTTGAAAGTAGTGGATCCTAACCCTGAGGAATGACTTGGGAGATTCCTGACTTCAGTGGAGGAAGTAACTGCAGATATTGTAGAAATAGCAACAGAACTGGAATTAGAAGCAGAGACTGAATTGTTGCAATCCCATGATAAAACTTAAATAGACAGAGTTGCTTCTTTTTAAAAAAGATTTTATCTCTTTATTTATTTATTTGAAAGCAAGAACACAGGGGATAGGGAGAGGAGCTGAGGAAGAGGGACAAGCAGACTCCATGCTGAACACAGAGCTTGACCCCAATATCATGACATGAGACAAAATCAAGTCTTTCTTGAGATGGAATCTACTCCTCGTGGAGATGCTATGAGGATGATTGAAAAGACAGCAAAGAGTTTAGAATAACACATAAATGTAGTTGATAGAGCAACTGCAGGGTTTGGGAGGACAGACTCCACTCTTGAAAGAAATTTCCCAAGGCTAAAATGCTACCAAACAGCATCACATGCTATAGAGAAAGCATCTGTGAAAGGCAGAGTGCATTGGTACTGCAAACTTCATTGTAGTTTTATTTTTAGAAATTGCCACAGACCCATCCCCCTCCACTGTAGCAACCATCGCCCTGATAAGTCAGCGGCCATCAACATGGAGGCAGGACCCTCTACCAATGGAATGATTAAGACTAATTGAAAGCTCAGATCATGGTTAGCACTTTGTAGAAAGAAAGTGTTTTTTAATTAAGGTCTATATATGTTTTTTTATTATGTCTTATTTTTATTTTTTATTTTTTATAAACATATATTTTTATCCCCAGGGGTACAGGTCTGTGAATCACCAGGTTTACACACTTCACAGCACTCACCAAAGCACATACCCTCCCCAATGTCCATAATCCCACCCCCTTCTCTCAACCCCCCTCCCCCCAGCAACCCTCAGTTTGTTTTGTGAGATTAAGAGTCACTTATGGTTTGTCTCCCTCCCAATTCCATCTATATATGTTTTTAACTCATAAAACTATTGTATACTTAATTGACCACAGTGTAGTATAAGCATAACTTTAACATGCTTTGGGAAACTAAATAAAACTAATTTTACTTGCTTTATTATGATTTTTGCTTTATTGTGGTGGTCTGGAACTGAACCTGCTGTATCTCTGAGGTATGCCTATATTTTCCCCTTTTTTTCATTAAAAAATGTATTTTCTGTTTTTTAGTAATCTCAATACCCAATATGGCTTAAACTCACAACTCACAAAAGTCACATGTTCTACTAACTGAGTCAGCCAGAAAATACCCTGTATTTTTCTCCATTTTCAAATGAACAAACCAGAGTTTGCCCAAGTTACATGACTTGCCCAAGGCCACATGGCTAGGATTTAGTAGGGCCAGGACCTAAACCAGAACTAACTCTGAAGTTCACGTGGACCCCTAATTTTTACTTTTCAATATGAGGTGCTGTATAACTACAAAGCTGTATGGTCATAATAAGCATAAATGAAAGATGAAGGATGACACAAAACAGCTTACGTTTGTATAACAAGCCATGGGATACTTAAGGTAAAGCTCTATAATTTCAGACATCCAGACCATAGAGTAGAGGGAGTATGTTCTTTGGAAGTACATGGAACTCAGACCCAGTCTGGGTTTCAGCTCTTAACCTTTACTTGTTGTGTGACATTAAGCAGATGGTGTAACCTCCTAGCTGCAGGTTCCTCATCTAAAACAATAAAGTTTTTCCCATTTCCCAGAGTTTTTTAAATGAGATGATATAGTCAAATCACATGACAATATACCTAGCACACATTATCTTCCCCCAAAATGTCAACTTCATGTCACCTCAAGTTAAGACATTATGAGATAGAGAAACCAAAGAGGAATTCATTTGACAAGGTAGTATCTAAATGGCAAGTTGAGTGAGTTCTCATGATAAAATCAGTATAGACTCACATCTATGTAGGTAGAAGTATATACACATATACATACTTCTGAGTTTTATATTTGCTAGAAGACAAACTCATTTCAAAACCTTATTGTAGGGGTGCCTGAGTGGCTCAGTCTGCTAGGTGGCTGCCTTCAGCTCAGGTCATGATCCCAGAGTTCTGGAACTGAGCCCTGCATAAGGCTCCCTGCTCAGCAGAAAGCCTGCTTTTCCCTCTCCCTCTGTCTGCTGTTCAGCCTACTTGTGCTCTCTGTCTTTCTCGCTGTCATATAAATAAATAAGATATTAAAAAAACAACAACCCTATTATATACTTACATCTATGAGAGATATAGTCATGCAGTGCACTGCCAGGGGGGAAAAATGTAAATTTCCAATTAGTGTCAGTTGCACACATGGTAAACCTCCAGTCCCAGCCCCAAGAAAAAGGAGTGCAAATATACAATTAGCATCATAGGTTTCCAGTCTTACCTGCCATTCTTTCTTCACAAAATTGATGCTCAAACACAGTTTTGCAGGGAACAGGTCATCTCTGGTTAAATAAAAACAAATTTCCGGTTAAAAAGTGATAAATTCTAATTATACATTTTTTAAAAAATATAGCATACATACACACAAAAGGAATCCTAGTGCACCCAAGATAGATCTCCTCTTCTTGTTACGGTTGCTTTACCTGATTTGTTTAGTCTTCTTACAATTTTTATTGTAGAGACCCTGCCATTTTACCCAGCATTTTCCTTTAACATCACACCATAATTTTAGCACAGTGGTTAAACCCCTGAAATAAGACTACCATATATGTGTCCTGTGCTGGGCACTCACCTTCATTAAGCCTCAAGCCTTAACAAATAAACAAGTACCCCTTATGGGCTGTGTGAAGACAAAGTGAGAATGATTCACACATTCACATAAAACTCTTAGCACTATGTAGAAAGTAAGAGCTCAATAAAATTTTTAATTTTTAATAACAAAGAGAACTTTTTTTTCCCCCACTGCAAATAACAAAAAGAAAAATTTCAATTGACTTCAGCAAGTGGAAGCACATTTACTTTTAAAATAGAAAGTCCACATGTAGACCTGGACAGTGCTTCAATCAATGTGGCGCCTCTTGTTCAGAGACGAGCTCTTCCCCAAGGGTAGCAGAATACCTGCAGTGGACCAGCTATGAGCCCAACCCCCGCACCTCCAATTCCAAGGCTAGCAGAGAAAGCCTCTTCATATTACACCTGCACATGTCCCAAGATTCCATCTGTTTGGACTAACCTGGGCCTCTTTACTCACCCAACGCTGTGACTATTTCTAAGAAAATTTCATGTTTCGTTGGCTAGTTGTGGTAGGCTGGCTAATCAATAGTCCCCCCAAAATGTCCATGCCTGAATCCCAGGAACTTATGAATAGGATACCTTATATGGCAAGAGAGACTTTGCAGATGTGATTAAATTAAGGTTCTTGAGATAAAAAGATTATCCTAGACTATCCAGGTGAGCCCAGTGTAATCACAGAGGCCCCTTTAAGAGTGAAAAGGAGGGTCAGAGGTCAGGCCATGTGGCAATGAGATTCAAGTGGCAGAAGCCAAGGGATACAGGCATGTTGGACAAGCTGGAAGTAATAAGAAATATACTTTCCTCCTGGGGCCTCCAAAAGGAATTGGCCTTGTCTGCTGACACCCTGACTTTAGCCTTGTTAAGAACCGTTGTGGACTTCGGACTTCCTGAACTATAAGCCACTAAGTTTCTGATAATTTATTACAGCTGCACCGAAATAACCAACACACAGTCTTCGGTTACAATCTTCATCTCCAGATGCTGCAATGTGGATGGGAATGGAGGAAGAATAATTCTCCAAAAGGAAAACAGAGATCCTGTTACCAAAAAAGAATGAGTATAAGGCAAAAAGTGCACAATATCAGCATATCAACATTGGCTTTGTGGCAGCACTATCTTTTTTTTTTTTTTTTTTTTTTTCAAATTCTGTGTAAATGACATTACAATAGCCAAATTCTTTCCTGAGTAACTTTGCCATAGTATCCTTACTTCCTTCTCTGTATTCATAAGTTGGATCTTTGAAAGGAGGTATGTTTCTTTGCTCATCCTGGACATGCATGAGGTTTGGAAAACAATACAGTGGAGGTGACTTGTATAACAAGTTGGCATGTTATTGTCTATTAGTATGGATTATATCACACAAAAATGTGATAATAACAGTATAGCAAAATAGCAGTGCCTGGGTGGTTCAGTCAGTTAAGTGTCTGGCTCCTGATTTCGGCTCAGGTCTGGTCAAGTCCCGTGTTGGGGGCTCTGAATTCAGCACAGAGTCTGCTTTTCCTTTTCTCTACCCTTCTATACCTCCCCCCCAACTTGCATTTACTCTCTCTCTCTTTAAAATAAATAAAGTCTTTTTAAAAAGTATCTGAGGACACTTGAGTGGCTCATTTGGTTAAATGATTGCCTTTGTCTCAGGTCATGATCCTAGGATCCTGGGATCAAGTCCTGCATCAGGATCCCTGCTCAGTGAGGAGTCTGCTTCTTCTCCTCTCTTGGTCCCTCCCTGCTACTTGTGCACTTTCTCTCCCACTCTCTCACATAAATAAATAAAATCTTTTATCTGATCCTAGTAATGAACATGATCATGCAAATGCAAAACAAACAGTTACATCAACCTAAGTGCTAAGTGCTAAGACTTCTTGCACTAGTCATCTTGTTCATCTTGAAGACACCATTTGAGTCTTGATTTCAGACCCTACAGTGTATCAGGAGATGAATGAACAAAGTGGGGTCAGAGTCACCTATGGAAACTCTCCATAGTAGTGGCACTGATTGTAGGTGATGTGCAGAATCCCCTTTGGATCACAGGGTATGTGGGGGGTGGGGGAGCTGTGGAAGAATTCTGAGTTTGAGATATTGGGACAGTATTAAAAATAAATCCGATTAAAAGATAAGAAGCACTAAATTCCAGGATCAATTTCATCATCATCCAGTTATCTCTACTTTGTGATGTAACAACAGTGTCATTGGATCCAGGCCCAGCATTGGGGAGGAGGTTTTTAGTGAGAAAATGGGCTGTACAAAGGATTATCTTTCTGAGAGTGGTAGTAATGGAGGTATATTAAAATAATCTGGAAGACTTTTTTTTTTTTTTAAATTCCAAACAGAACAATCTCAAGTTGTCCTGCCCTTCTCCCCATGCCCACTCTTCCCTGTCAAACCAAATTAATGATATTATCCTCTCAGGGCCTTGGATTATATGACAGAAATCTTGTAGGTGATTTCGATCATCCCCATTCCCCAAGGCCACCTCTTTGCAGTTTTCTGGCTACTTTCCATTCTATGCACTGTTTTTCCAGCTGTAAGGATTAGGTGGACACTGAAGAAGGTGTAGAATTACTATCATTGTCCTGTGTTCCACCCACTGCCTTTTTCTGGGTCAGAGCACAGACAGGACTCTATCCCACCAGGCATATTCAGAATGCAGAGCACAATCTCAGCCCCAACGCAGCCTCAGCCTGGCAAGCTTAGGTCTAACAGAGGCTGCCTCAAGCCTTGTAAGTAGAGCCCTGAGTCCTAGACAAATATCCTGAAGTGAGAAGCCAAATCCGGCTGCTACAATCTGCTGTCTCCCATAGTGACATTCTGGCCACAACAAAATATGGCAGGTTCAGAAACTCAATTTTCCCTGACAATCGAGCATCAGGCCCTGACAAGACAAGCTGTTTCATTATCTGTCTGGGAGGAAGGGATGGACAATTTTGTTGAGTCAGTAATGGTAGACTGTAGTAGATGCTCTATCCAGGGAAATGTTTGTCATCTTGTGCTGTGGTGGACTGTTAACAAGTCATTTCTAGGACTGCTCTAAAAATGAAATCATCTTTATTTGATGTGGTATCATCACCATGATTTATTACCCAAACAAAACATCCAGATCATTGGGAGATTGAACAAATCAGTGAATGAGAATATACTAGAACACTAAATGGAAAGAATCTCTGTTTTATCAAAAACATTATTTATTGAAGAATAATTAACACACTGTTAAATTTGTTTCAAGAGTACAAGTTTATTGCATTACTCAGTACTCATCAAAAAGTATATTCTTAATCCTCCTTACCTATTTCACCCACCCCCCCAACCCACCTCCAAGTGTCCATCCATAGATAAATGGATAAAGAAGAGGAGGTGTATATATATATACAATGGAATATTACGCAGTCATAAATAAGAATGAGATGTGGTCATTTGAAACAAAATGGGTGGAGCTAGAGCACATCATGTTGAGTGAAATAAACTGGTCAGAGAAAGACAAATACCATATGATTTCACTCATATGTGTAATTTAAGAAGCAAATGAACAAAAAAGATATTAACTTTTCAAAAGAAGGAAAAATTTAAAATTAGAAGACAAAGTCATTGTTTTTATAGGAAAAAGAAAGATCAAAAGAGCTCTAATGAGTGATTACTTCATGTCAGAAACTGCTGCATCCTTCACATTTATGGTTTTATTTAAACTTCACAACAATACTTAGGACTGTGTTCGTTTTATAGATGAAAATCTTAAGAACCCAAATGCTTGAACTCATTAAGTAAAATGATGTCCACAACCACTCCTGCTATATGAGTGGAAAGAAGAAACCCTCCTACTGCCCTTTCTGGTTCAACCTTGGTATGTCTCTTGTATGCAGTGTTTGCATTCCCACACCAATCATACTGTGGCCTCTCCCGATAGCACTGGGGTTATGGTGCATCTAGAACAGAGCCTTAGTCATCATCACAAGTCACTGTGCATCTGACCACACACTTATCTGGGACTCTCCAACAAGTCATATGTGTGATTCGGACTTCTTCTTCCCCGTGACAGAAATCTACATTGGGTTGATAAAAGAGAAAGCCAGAATTTGGTGAATGTATATGGGAGGATTTGAACAGAAGCCTAAGTAACCTAATAAAATAGGATCTGATGGTCTTTATAGAGCCTGGAGCTCAAGAATACTGCCAGGAGGCACACTCTGTCTCTCAATCTCTACCCACCCTTGTTCCTATCTGCTCTGCCTCATCCCCACTCTAGCTATGTACTGGTTTGCTCCACTTGGCAGGAAACATGTTTTCCAATATCTGGAGAAAGATTGATTAATACTCATTCTGTTGTGTGCCCACCTTTGGGCCATCCTCTAAGGCCAGAGAAGTAGCTCTGTATGATTATGGCAGGTCCTGTGCCAAAAAAAACAAATAAAGTGGATAAAGAGTACTTTCCAGAACAAGGAGGTTACTGGGCTGACATTGACATCCAGGACACAGTGGAGATTCACAGCTAAGAGCCAAGGGAGAAGCTTCTGGGAAGTCTAAGGTAAACATTTCAGTGTCCCAAGAACTCGGTTATGTTTTCAAACTAAAAGTAGGTGGGTTGTCAAGACTTCAGAGCATGCACACACTCACTTATTCATTCCTGAGACATTTACTGGTGTTAAAATAGAAGAAAAAAAATAAGAATAAGATATGATCCCTACCCTCGGAGTTTACTGCCTGCCAGGGAGAACAGACAAGTATACTAATGATGTCAGTATTGTGAGCAGAGTGTATTAATGAAGGTCCATAGAGGGCAGTGTTTTTCATGCTGTATGCTGAGACCCATTGGCAAGTCATTAAATCAATTTAGTGGGCTGCAGACAGCATTTAAAAAAAGAACAGAAAGGAAAAAATAGGCCAGAATATACCAGTGTGCATTGTGCAGCAGTAAAGATGAAGGATCTGGTGAAACAATTGTGTTCCAATTGTGTGGGAGGCTGTGTATGTGCAGGTTTGTGTACCAAGTCGGGCTGTAAAATCCATTTCTCACTCTAGGTCATTGTCAGAAACATTTGAAAGATGCTAATGTGATGTGAGGAACCAAGAGAAGAGGAATGTAGATGAGTCTAGTAGGAGGTAGGGAGGAAAAGATTTCTGAAGAAGGGAGCTCTTAATCTGAATCTAGGGGAGAAGGCACCAACTGCGTGATGAGCAGCTCATGATACAGGCGCAGAGGGCTGAGAAGGCTGCATAGACCAGGAAATCCTGTGGCTGCCAGGCAGAAGATCAGGGCCTGTGCTGGCTCCTGTGTTACAGCTGGGATCCTTCAAGCTACCATCAAAGGACTGGGAGCTGCTGGTGTAGAATGTGGAGGCAGGGCAAAGACATTTAAGAAAAAACAGCGTCGTGGATGACAATGAGAATGAAACACTCTAAAATTTTTAAACTGTCCAAGTTTGCTTCTGCTTGGAAAACCAGAGAAAGCTTCATGAAAGTGTGAGCACTTTTGAGTTAGCTCTGCATACTTTAAAGGTTTAGCCCAGGGATCAAGAGTGGGGGGCTTGGTGAGTTGGGGGAGGAAGTAGGAGGAGAAGAAGATACTCCAAGAGCATTCCAGAGCCCAAGAGAAGGAGCAGACTTTGAATGGCCACACCCCTTGCTCCATGAGGCTCCTTCAAACCAACCATAGTAGTTTTTCAAGGAAGTTCTAAGTGCTATGCCAAATAAAACTTTATTCACTACTTGACATTTTCAGATGTGTGCTTTGGAGGGCAGCCATCTCACATCATAGTTAAGCACTAAGATTTGCAGCCAGCCTGCTGGGGTTCAAACCCACTTCTTGCTGTGTGATGTTGGTCTAGTTACCTACTCTTTCTGTGCTTCTGAACTATCCTGGGTAAAAACAATATATATGGTGGCCATGGAAAGGTGCTGTTCAGACCTCCTTTAAGAAAGAACCTGATTTTCAGCTCAGAGGTGTCCGTAGCTATCAGTCTTTAGCTTCAGTGCCACTGGGATCCACTGCAGAATTCAGGCTCAGGCCAAGCTCAATCTCTTCCTAGAAGCCCTTTGTCAATGACATACCATGGTGGGAACACTGGGGCCTGGCCATACTTGTCCAACGTGGGACCCTGCTAAAAGGCAAACTTTGCACTGGGTCTCCCCAATGGGTCTGCCAAGGCTTTGTCAAAGCTGCGTGTCTCACTTACCCAGCCTTGCTTCATCCTGACTCTTCCCATTCTGAAACATTAGATCTGCTTTGTGGTCTGAAGACTTTTCTCATCCAGTCCTTCTTTCTTCCCTTTTATCTTTCAGAGGCAAATACATAAGAAGTCTCTTGCTCTGCCCCATCATCTGTCTGTTTCCCTAAGTGGACATGTTCCTTTCTTATGGTGTTGCCCCTGGTCTCAGGCCTTGAATTGCTAATCTTTCTATACTCAATCCCTAGATAAGCCCTCTAAGGTTCTGGAAGTTTAATGCCATCTCTATGTTGAAGACTCAAAATTGTGACTTCAGCCCTGAGCTGTCTTCCAAACTCCAGATACTTACATCCAATGCCTTTTTAATATCTCTGCCGGCTATCCACTAGGAGTGCAGGACTTAATGTGTCCAAGTCCAAACCCTTGATCTTTTCTCCTAAATCTGTCCTTTCTTCAATCTTTCCTGTCTTGCTAACTAGCAATTCTATATTTATAGTTGCTGAGGGAAAATGCTTTGATGTCATTCTTGATATCTCTCATTCTCTCAGAGCCCACATACAATCCATCAGCAAATCCTGTGGGTTCCACCTAAAAATACACGCTGAACCTGACCAGTTCTCACCACCTCTACAAGGACAATACTGTTTTGATCCATTGTGTCTTCTTCTCTGGATTATTGCAATATCTTCTGTTTTGACTTCCTACTTCTACTCTTGACCCCTTTAATCCATTTTCAAGACAGCAGCCAGAGTACTCTTTTAAAAATGTAAAACCAGATTACATCATTTTAATTTCAAAGTTCACCAGCAAGTCCAGTCACCCAGAATAAAGCCTGGATCCTAAAAATAACCTCTAAGTCCCCATGTTGCCTGGCCCATCCTCCAGTCTCCCCCAGTTTACTCAGTTTTATTTTAACTGCATAGACTTTATTTGTGACCTCCCCCCAACACTCCAACATAGTTCAAGGTGGGATTTTGTATGTGCTATCCCCTTTGCCTGGAATAGTCTTCCCCCAGATATTTGAATAACTCTCTCTCTCTTATCTCCACATTTCTGCTGCCTTGTACCTTATGGGTGATGCTGTCACACGGCTCTGAATGAAATATCACATATGCTAGCACACCTTTTTCCCTTCATCTGCTCTACTTAATTGTAACACTCTTAATATCAAACCTAATTGCTTTTTGTCTGATTTTTCTCCTTCCCAACACTAGGATGTCAGTTCCAGGAGGGCAAAATTTCACACTTCTTTCCCTTACTGTATCCCTAATGCCTATTTCAATGTCTCATGTGTAGCAGGAACCCAGTAAATGCCTGAGGTACAAGTGAATGAATTGGGGTCATCATAGTGTCGTCCTCATGGGGGTCTATGATGACCAATAATTGATGTAAATAACCCAGCATAGTTCCTGGAAAACAATAAGTACTCAATAAATATGATTTTGTGTTAATAATATTAACAATTCTTAGTCATAGCTGACTTAGTAGAGTGCACACCCAATGGTAGCCTCCAAACTGGAAACAAAGTCTGACAGCAATAGTCAGGTGAGAGCCACAGAATCTATTTGTTCAACTTCCTTAATAAAAAACCTTAAGTTCACATATCCCACAGAGGTGAAAATGACTATAATTCACCCACAGATTGAGAAATCTAACCTAGCTAACTATATTCCTAATAAACACATTGTATTATAAATACCGCATAGTCAATTTCTAACATTCATGTCAATTTTTTCTTCAGTAATATAAGCAGTTTTAGTCAGATGTAACTGAGATATGAGACTCTGGTTTGGTTTGCCCACATTTCTCTTCTTCCGTAGCCTAAGTTTTAGGACTGTGTCTGATTTAATTGACAAATGTTTGGGAGGGTGCCTGATTTGTCAAGGCACTGCGCCAGGCAAGGGGGATTCAGAAGCTATTAAGATAAGCTTGATGTTGCCTCCATACAACTGATACTTTATCAGGGAAGAATGATAATCAAATAAGAAATTATAGCAGATAAGTGTTAGAATGGTGAGTGGACAGACATCATATGATAGAAGGCAGTAACTTGGTTTGGTTGAGGAAAAAAAAGAGAGAGAGATCAGGCTTTGCTTCTCACAGAGGTGATATTTAAGAAGATGTGTGAAGCTCTACTGGTAAAGATTATTAAAGTAAGGTAACAAGCAAACTTTGTGACAAATCACTTATCTTGGTGAAGGAGAGAATGGTTGCAAGGACCTGAGAAATAATGTAAAATGGCTTGGAACATGGAGAGAACAGGAGACCTCAAAGTCTTGAAACAAGTTCTGAAAGGTGCTCTTGAAAGCAAAACAGGAGCAGCTTGTCCCTAATGAGTACAATCTCTTGGAGTCTGTTAGCAATTGTAGAAAATCCTTAATCTTTCTTTAATACATGGTAGAGTTAACTTTAAATATCGGTAAAGAAGATTTTATTTTTCTATAGTATGCTTTTAACCTCCAACTAAAATTCTCTTTCTGCAATTCTAACCTGACATGGCCCTATCTCGTGTAATTCCAAGAACCCACAGCTGCCATTGGGTTTTCCATGCTGATCTTGATGCTCTGCTGAAGTATGGGTTCATCCCCTCTCCTCTTTAGGAAAAGAGTAAATTCCTGTTGGAAGCAGAGCTGAACATAGATCTTGAATATAGGTAGGACATGGGGGTCTTGAAACATCCTTTCATTACTGGACCCCATCTAGCACTGAGTAAGACTCCTTAACCTCTGAAAATGTGCTGTCAGAGAGAAAACATAGAAACATTAAAAAAAATAATAATAATAAGACAATTTACAAAAGACAATTCACTATACAACACAAATGCAAACTTTGTGAAATGATGGTTAGGTTTCCTAAAGAATGCGATAGGACATCAAACGAGGAAAAGACCATGGCCAACAAGAAAGACAACTCACAGTGAGCACAGTTTGAACTGGACTGTGAAGAATGAGTAGGATTCTGACAGATGACTCACTGCTGGGTCCTCCAGCCCAGAGAGAGGGAAGGTGGTGGGGTGGGAGGAGAGTAGAGAAGCAGGGGAAACAGGATAAGAGAAGGTTGTAAAAAACTTAAATGGAGTTTGTGTTCCAGGCTTCAGGAGAGACTTTCTGGAACCCAACCATCTCTTGATTTGCATATGTGGACCCACTCATTTGTTTACATGGGGGACTTTGTGGTTAAATGCTTAGGATCCTGCTTGAACTTTAAGATAGGATTTTTAAACCAAACCAAAGAAACAAAAAAACAATGTTTGAAGAGTAAAGGCATGAAGGATAATAGTCAGCTATTTTGCAGTTAGAGCTATCAAAGTTTGAAGCTCAAGAAATTATATGTTTAAGTGCCTAAGTAGTCTTCAGTTGACTTTTAATTAACCTTTTTTTTTTTTTGCCATTTCTAATCTAGGGAAATTGAAAAATATTTTTACAGTCCAAAGAACTTATTTTGTAAAAGAATTCCATACGTTTGAAAGTCACTCATAATCATCTTTGAAAACATGTGATGTTTGTAGCTGAATCAAGCCAGATTGTATTTATTCCTTATCAATCCTAGTTATCTCGGCATTGCTCTCTTATTAATAAGATTCAGACAAAGCTTAGCTTTCTGGTGCAAAAGTGAAAACCCAGAGTGATTTAAAAATGATTTTCTCTAATCAAGCTTCATCTCATTAGTCGTGATTCCTTTCTTTTAGATTCTGATGTTTGCGGAAGCTTTTTGTGGGAGTATTATTTAAAACATGTCCTCCCCAGTGGAACATCTGCCTCATCCTGCAGATTATTCTTCCTCAATATTTCTGAGTAGAAGGAGAAGATTTTGTTTATTCAACTTAATCTAAATCTCAATGAAGAAATATTTCTTTTCATCCTTCCCTTTTCAAAACAACAGGATGAGCTGGATTTGCCTAACAACACTTACAGAGGCCATGCCATTTGGTTTTCATATTGACAATGGTAAGTAGATCACCATCTTCCTTGCTACCCCAAAAAATGAGTTTGTTTTTTTAAGATTTTATTTATTTATTTGACAGATCACAAGTAGGCAGAGAGGCAGGCAGAGAGAGAGGGGGAAGCAGGCTCCCCACTAAGCAGAGAGCCCAATGAGGGGCTCAATCCCAGGACCCTGGGATTATGACCTGAGCCAAAGGCAGAGGCTTTAACCCACTGAGCCACCCAGGCGCCCTGTAAAATGAGGTTCTTATACCTCCCATGATACTAGTCACAGCCATGGTGGCTTGGCAGAACAGAAGTTAATTTCTTTCACACACAAGAGTTCAATGTGGTTTGTCCAGGATGCTTCTCTATCCAGTGACTCAGGGATCCAAGCTCTCTTCATATTATAATACAGTTGCCTTCATATGTCATTTGTTTTCAATTTTTTATGTCAAGTTTTTATTTAAATTTCAGTTCATTAATATACAGTGTAAAGATTAATTTCAGGAGTAGAATTCAGTGATTCATCACTTATGTACAATAGCTGGTGTTCATCACATAAGTTCCCTCTTCAATCCCCAACCCCTATTTAACTCATCCCACTGCCCACCTCCCTCAGTCCACACTCAGTTTGTTCTCTGTTGTTAAGAGTTTGTTTTATGGTTTGCTCTCTCTCCTTTTTCACCCCTGTGTTCATCAGTTATGCTTCTTAAATTCCACATCTGAGTGAAATCCTATGGTATTGTCTTTTCTCTGACTGGCTTATTTCAATTAGCATAATACCCTCTAGATCCATCCACACACTTGCCAAGGGCATGATGTCATTCTTTCTGATGGATGAGTAATATTCATATATATATATACATATATATTTTTTTTTCCACAACTTCTCTATCCATTCATCAGTCAAAGTCAATGGACTTTTGGGCTCTTTCCATAATGTGGCTATTATGGATAGTGCCACTATAAACATTGGGGTGCATGTGTCCCTTTGAATCAGTATTTTATATCCATTGGGTAAATATTTATCCATGCAATTGCCCAATCTAGGGTAGTTCTACTTTTATCTTTTTGAGGAACCTCCCTCCTGTTTTCCAGCATGCCTTCACATGTCATTTCTAAGGTCACTTCAGCATGGAGAGGGAGAGCACCGGCTTGTAACTGCCCCAGCCTGGAAGTAACATGTGTCATCCTGTGCCTGATTCTTTGGCCAAGAGGACTCATGTGGCTTCCACTAAACTGCAAGGAGAGTGAGGAACGAGGGGAAAGCATGAAATAGCTGGTGAGCAGTAATGGTCTCTGCCTCAATTATACGATTGATTTGATGCTGTGCTAAGCCAAGCTCAGAAGAAGCACATGGGGACCATGGGATTTTCAGCACATTGAAATCACTGTCAAGAAGGAATCTGGAGTGCAAATTATATGTGCTCTGAAGACAGTGCGCATACTGTCTGGCTTTGTCCATTCTCACAGACACTCTGAGCCTCAGAGTCTTCATCTGTAAAATGAGGATACTGACACAGCGAAGTACATTAGGAGGAGCAGAAGTATTGATTGTAAAATATCTAGAAGAGGCCAAATCCATATCTAGCTTTAAAAGTAGCAATTACTATTGCATTTTGGTGATAATGACAAAATGGCAATATTATCATTATGCAAAATAATTAATTAGTTATATTTAATTTACCAAAAATAATGAAAACAATTTTGAAATAGAAGCATTTTTGCGACTCCCTAGTTGAGTTCAGAATCAGCTTTGACCCTACATTTAATTTACTTTTAGCAGAAAAGGTAGCATATTATTACCTTTAGAATTTCTCATTTCAGTTGGAAAAAATCAAGCTTTTAGAGTAATTGCAAAATTTTTAAAGGGACCTTAGTGAAAGCAGAGAGGGAAGTTTCCATGGCAATATCTGAACGACACAAAGGGAAAGGAAGAAGAGAAGGGGGAGCATTTAATGAGCACTTACATGATGTTAAGTGGTGTGCTTGGCATTTTACATCCAATATCTGTCTAAAACAAGGGGGAAAGCTATGAGATCAGTAGAATGGGTCACAGTTTTATAAGAGAACAACAGACCCAAAGGTAGAGAGACTTTTCTCAGTCAATCTTTTAGAATGTGGTCCAACTGGGATAGGAGCCGGCCTTTGCCTATAGGCTCTCCCAGCACCATTGAGCCTCCTGCAACTGAATCTTCTTTCCACTTCCTGTGCTGAATGTCCCACTTTCCCGAACTTATTTCTCTTTTTGTTCCCAGCCTTTCTTGGGGTTTCTCCGCGGTCAACGTACAAAGCTGTCTCCAGCCTGACTTTTCACCAGCTTCTATTTCCTTCTGACAATAGGTTTCCTTAGGTCCCTTCACTTGCCTACTCAGAGCTCCTCTTTATAGGAGGAAACAAATGAGACAAGTGGACAGAGCTGTGGGGGTAGTGCAGTCGCCAAGGGCAGCCATCCTAGCCAGGATCCCTTGGGCAAGAATTATCTGTGAAGCCCAATCCAGGGGAAAATGTGCTGAGGAGCAAAACACTTACCTGGTCTCAAACGCTCTCTCCACAGATTGCTTATTAGTTGAAAGGGAAAAACAGTAACTATGAAGTATAAAAAGTAGATGGCATTTTGTATGATCAAAATTAATGCTTTCAATGAGGAGCAGATGGCTATCACATGCCTCTAGGTGTGATGTGTTGAGAAGGAAACATCACATATGAGTATTGCTCTTGGGATGCATGAACTGCATCTAATCACAGGGAAGCTGCGGACAAGCCCACACTGGAAAAAAAAAAAAAAATCAATAGTCTACAGCTGGCCTGGATTCTTTCAAAACTGTCCATTTGTGGACTTTAGATTGAAGGAGACAAAGCAGATGTGGCTGCTAGATGGACCAGATCCTGTACTGGAAGAGGGTAAGCTTTAAGGACATTATTGGGACAACTGACAAATATGGGATATTGAATATTGCAACAGTGTTATATTTTCTAAATGTAGCAATGCTGTGATTAAGAAAATTTTGTTATTTTTAAGAAGTACACAGAGGTATTTGGAGTAAAAGGGTGGAATGTATGTAACCTATTTTTTTAATTAATTTTTTATTTTTTGTAAACATATAATATACTTTTATCCCCCCAGGGTACAGGTCTGTGAATCACCAGGTTTACACACTTCACAGCACTCACCATAGCACGTACCCTCCCCAATGTCCATAACCACACCCCCCTTCCCCCAACCCCCCTCCCCCCAGCAACCGTCAGTTTGTTTTGTGAGATTAAGAGTCACATGTGGTTTGTCTCCCTTCCCAAAAGAATGAAATCTTGCCATTTGTGACGACGTGGATGGAACTAGAGGGTATCAGGCTTAGCGAAGTAAGTCAATCGGAGAAAGACAACTATCATATGATCTCCCTGATATGAGGAAGTGGAAGTACAACAGGGGGGTTAATAGGGTAGGAGAAGAATAAATGTAACCTATTTTTAAATGGTTCAGAAAAATGAATAACTATTTTGGAATTTATAATTTACACATAGTTGTGCATTATATGCAGATGTGTGTGTATATATATATTGGGGGGAGGGAGACAGAATGAGAGACACAATTTGATACAACAAATGTAGCAAAATGTTAAAAATTGCTGAATCTGGAAAAAGTATATTGAGAGGAAGAGACTGTATTTCCAGCAATTCAATGAGCTTTAGAAGTTTAAACAAATTGAACTTTCTATTAATAGCAAGCTATTGCTATGTGCCCATCATACACTATGGATGGTCTAAGGCAGACCACTGGCATCCCTTCTAAACTTTTTTAGTGTCTCTGGATGTAGAAATTATGTCTTCATTTTCACGTTTAGACATGAGAAAATTGAATCAGGCAACTCACTGCAGGACATGCCAGGGTCTTAGATTTGAAATCACGTCAGGTTTACTCCTTGTCACTTCACAATGGGAAAATTCAGGTGATGTCAGTCAGGAAGAGGTGAGGCACCAGCCTCCAGGTCACAGCCCATTGGGAAGGTAGGGAAGGAAGGCAAACAAAGTAACTAGATTCCATAGTGTGTTGTGGAACGTACTTTTAAATTCTTCCAACCAGTATTTATTGCTCACCTACTATGTGCCACATGTTCTGCTAGGCCCTCTGGGACCAGAACCATGAGCAACAGAGACCCAGACTCCACTATCCCAAAATTTCTGTAGCAGTGAACAGGCGTGGCTGATACTGGTAAGCATGGGTGCCAGGGGCTCACAGGAGGGGCACCTACTCTAGACCAGGAGGTTAAGGCAGGCTTCTCAGAGGATATCTAACTGCTGTCTTAACAGATTCTCAGAGACAGAGAAGAACATGGGAAATCTCGCTCATTCCCATGGTGCAAAAACCTGGAACATCAAGAATCCACTACTGAGGAATCTGGAAAAAGGATATACAAGTGTTCTCTTTTGTGTATAGTCTGTACTAGTCCTGACTGAACGAATGAATGGATGGATGGATGAATGAATGGATGAGTGAATCCCCACCTGCGATTGTAAGGAGTCCAATGGGATCAACTTTCCAAGGAGATTAGCTTCCCTGGTTAACTTCCCTTCCAGGCCACCAGAGCCAATGGGTAATTGCCACCAAAGGGCCACCAAACCTCTCCTCCCCGATGCAGCAGTGAGTGGCCATGGAAGTGAAAGCAGCGTGGTAAGGAAGCACAGCCCTGGGGGCTCCTGCCCTCCCAGGTTTCTGTTTGGGTTTTAGATGAAAGGAAATGCTTTATCAAGAAAAGCTTTTCTTTATCAAGAAAAGTTCTCTCTCTCTCCTTTTTTTTTTCTTTTCCCCCTGAGTTGCTCAACACTTTTTTAAGGCTCTTATGTTCACAGAAGAGAACAAAAGCATCTTCCTGAAACTGTACCTTGGGTTTCATTCTTGCCCATGCCGGACAAAGCCAACGGCCCATGCACCTTTGTAGATGAGAAACAAGTGCCCTCCAGCTCCATCTGATCTCCGTCAGAATCAGCTCAGGAACAACACAATGTGCTTTCGGTTTTACTCAGTTTTTTTTCTGGTGTGATCTTATTTGATTTTATTTCATTTACAGAATAGATGTATAAAATGTTTGAGAGTCTTGTGAATAAAATACTCAGGGATTTTCACAATCCTTTTGGTGATGACCCAGGAACGTGGGAAGGAGACTTGGGCCTGCCCCTAGGGGAGAGGAGGCTTCTTCGAGGCCAGAAACTCAGCTGGCTCTTTTTTCTGCCCTTTGCTCAGTCAACCATGCCAACTGGAGCTGCTGGCTTATTCTTGTTCTGTATACTGAAGTTCCAGGAAACATTCTGCTTGAAAAATATATCTCGCAGCTGGGGGTAGAAAAAAAAAATAAGTTTGGAGATTAGTGATCAGTTTGCACACCTTCATAAACAAATTCAGGCTGAGAAAGGGAATCATTTGCTTAAAATCACAAAGCTAATTAACCATTAAGCAGGAACTAAGCCCTCATCCTGGGTATCATTCTGTTTTCTTTTCTAGGGCATGGAATTGGTGGATCTGGCTAAACCAATCCTGGTGAGTGGAAAGACCCAATGATTTGGTCCAAGAGGAGATAATAATAATAATAATAATAATAATAACTTTATTATTAAAATAATAATAATAATAATAATAAGAAGAAAGATTATTATTATTATTATTATTATTATTATTATCTTAATCCCCAAAAGCTGCTGTTTCTGACAGGCGCCTTACTGTTCTCCCCCAAATACACCCTCTGTGTCTTCTGAGATCTGAGTTCCTTGATACTGGAGGCTGTAGATGGCCTAGTGCAGGCATCTATCCCTCCAGGAAAGAGGGAGCAATATCAATAATATCACATTCCCTTCCAAAAACTGCTCTGGGCACAGTAGCTCAGCACCATCTCTCTTGGTTACTGAGTGTTCTTGCAGGTAGTTAATGACTAGCAAACGTTTAGCCCTGTCCTCACTCATGAAAAGATTGAACCTGAAGTGTAACTGAAACCACAGATAGGAACACTTTCTTTCTAACATAAAGTGACAAGGGTTCATCATTTTCAGGCTGCTCCAAGCTGCCTTGCTGGGGGCACAGAAAGACAATCAGGTTCCAGGTGAGAGAATCGAGCCTCCCCCGCAACTTTCAAAAACCACAGAAGGAAGCAAGTCCCAAGCTGCACAAAGTTCCTTTGAGAAGGCAAATGGAGGTCTATTTTAGTTCTTTCCCAAGAGGGCACAGTGAGTTGGGAGAGGCTGTCCGGAGGCTCAGGATGTCATTCTGGGCCATCTAGAGGCCCCGGGACAGGAGGGGGAGGCCAGGGACTGCTGCACTGAGCTAACAGCTCCAAGACCAGGAAGGGACATCAGGTAAACCTAACCGATTTACACACGTGCCCTCCCATAGAGATGGTCTGATAGTCTCCTCACTTAGAACTTGGAGTGGTTTTCATACTGTCTCTTCTTTCCTTCCTTCCCAGTGATCTCTATCTCTCTCTTTTTCTCTCTCCTTGACCCCCTCCCTCTCTCAGTCTCTCTATCTCTGTCTTTTCCTCTCTCTCTCTCCCTTCTTCCCTCTTCTCTCTCTGCTTGTCTCTGTCTCTCTCTCTCTCTCTTCTGCTCTCTCTCCATCACTATGTCTCTTCTCCTCTCTCTGTCTTTCTTTCTCTATCTGTTACCAAAACATACCACTTTTCCCATCTGATCCCTGAAAAGAGCACCAATTTTATTTATTTGTAAAATAGTGAAAATAGTGAAATTACTGAAAACCATAAAAAGCAGTGGAAAACGTTGATGCTCTCCGGAATTATCCTGACTTGATAGATTCTAGAGCTGGCATTGCCTCCCTCTGTCATGTGAATAAAACATCATCTTTTCATTTTTAAAGAAGTGGTTATATCAGTGTCTCTTTGATAATGTCTACTGGTTGTTTCTTTTTTGTAAAGATACAATGTTCATTTTCATACTCACAAAAGAAATTTAGGAATATCTACTCAATCTTTGCAGTTCAGGGTCTGTACTAATATTCCTTATTACTTTTTTGCTCTGACTACCCAGCTGAGCAGAAGATAAACACATTTTGATGTCGTTTATTATATTGCAAGGTGATAATACTGACCAAACAAACAAATGGAATGACCTACTTCTTTTTTTCTTTTCTTTTCTTTTTCTTTTTTTTTCCTCCAAATCCCTTGTCTTGTAATCAGCCTGGGTTTGACTCTCCCATATTACACCTGCCAAATCTGTGAAGCGAGCATGTTGTCTTATTCCTCAGGGCATTCCTTTCTGAACATGGAGAATGGAGCTAATCCTAGTATTTCAGAGGGTTGTGGACTGGACTGAGCAAGAAAATATATACTTTGGCATGATAACTTACATATAATAAGCTCTTAATCAATGTAACATTTTCTAATTTCATAGAGTTACTGATAAGGTTTACGGTCCCAGCAGCGATTTGCAATTCCTACTCCACAGCGCAGGTCACTGAGCTTGGAGAAGGACAATGAACTGATCCAGATCACATAAATGGTAAGCATCAGTGGAAAGCACTGGTTTACAGTCAGGGGTCTTCTTGCCTCCAGGGGACCTTTGTCCATGTTCAGAAATTTGGGACTGTCACCAAGGAGGAATGATAGTATTGGCATCCAGAGGTCAGGTTTGCTGCTAAACATCCTGCAATGCCTAGAATAGCCCCTATCGCAAAGATTTGTCTGCACTAAATTGTTATAAGCCCCAAGGTTGAGCAACCCTGGTTTCAGATCTATGTATTCTGACACCAAATCAAGAGTTATTTTAATTCACCTTACATGTCCCAAAGTACCTCAAAGCACATTGTAAAACTAAAACACTATTTTTGTTTTTTGAAAGGCAGTATAATATAATAGAAAACTTTAAGGTTTGACATATCTGGGTCTCTTCTCAGCTCTGCCACCTATTAACATTTAATCTGAGTGACCTCAGGCAAAAATTAACACATCCAAGTCCCAGTGTCTCTGTTTGTGAAATGTATCAGGATGCTTTAAAAATTAGGAAAAATATAGATGACTAAGTATGTTGCCAGTACACAGCACAGGTACCTCTGTGGTAACTATGACAAAATTACCTTTATAGTTGAACTATCATTCATGGATGTGGGTATAGATACATATGATAAATTTCAATTTTGTCAACAAATATTTATGAGTAACTACCATGAGATAAACACTGAAAATGCAAAAATGAACCAAATGGAAATGTTCCTATCATGATGCAAGTTACATTACAGATGAAAGGAAATGGGTAAAACATAGGGATAAAGAAAGAAATCTCAGATAATTATAGACAGTGGTCAGGGTGGTCTTCTGGGAGGAGGCAAATGGAGTAGAGATCTTAAAGGGGGGAAGGGGCAAGTGAAAAAGGAAAGAAAGACCACCCTAGAGAGAAGGAGTAATGAAGACAAATAGACCAGGTAAAATGCATTTGGAGAAGGAAACCAAGGATGTGGGAGCATGAAGCAGCCAAAGGAAGACTGTAGAGCAAGATCTTTCACCCTGCAGAGAACCATGGGACGAGTGAAAGAGGGATAATGAATTGTTGCTTGGCCCCAAATAATGCACTTTGCAGATTTCTACTTCCAAGAATTAAACCATGAGGTTTATCACCCCAGAATCCTGCCTTGAACAGAAACTATCAATCGACTTCAATTCTCGTGCTGGATCTCTATAATGAGGTTTATTACAAAGAAACATAATGTTCTGAGTTCCCGTGGGTTCCATGGAGATTGAGAGCCAAGTGGAACCTACTTTTTAATTACTGAGGTAGACAGAACTCAAAGCATGATATAGTGAAGGTTGAAACATGCCCCTTTGGACCCCAGAAAATTTGGGGGAATTGATCAATGGCAGGAGTAGACTGAGCAACTAAGAAGGAGTGGTCCTCCTTTGTCTCCAGTGTGGAGTTTGGCCTGGGCAAGAGTGAGGGCTTGAAACACATTCAGGAAGGTTTGGGGGAACTCAAAACATAATGAGGAACCAATGACATGGTTCTCTAGGGAAAACTTTGGGAAATGGTCAGCCCCCAGGAGAAACACTCCCCATGGCCACACTCTGCATGAGCAGAGGTGGATGAGGCTGAACAGAAGTTGAGGGAGAAGGCTAGACAGCTGGCTCTGAAGAGTTGGTGACAGTATCCAGAAGTTCCCCACTGACATGAGGGATGGGGATGGAACATTACTGAGAGTACAGATGGTCCAGCAGATGCTGAGAGTCATTCCCTGAAAGAGGGTGGAGTGTGAGAGGATGCTTGTCTCTTGGTAGAAAAGTTAGGATCTGGAACTCCAGTTGTGAGGTTCATAGGCTGACCCCTGGTCAGTTTTCAGTTCAGGGAACACCCCGCACTGGTCATTGGCTGATATCAGTGCAGACTCAGATGGTATTCATGGATCTATGAGCCCCTCTTCCCCCATGTACCCTGATGCCATCCTGGTGAAAAAAAAAAAAGGGGGGGTATGGGGAAAATAATCTGAAAGACTATTTCATGTTCTAAACATTTAACACTAAAGAAATGTGTTATCCCAAAAAGATCAATTATTAGATAGGACTTAGCTTTCCAGATCGAACTTAATTTAGATTCTCTTCCACAACACAGTGGAGCAGAAAGACTAAATAGGAAATAGAAAGGTATTTTTGTTTTTGTTTTTGCATGTTTTAGTGTACCACAAATACATGTGACCCCACAACAGGGGAAAAAAAAATGAAATAGCAAACTAGAAGTTTCCCAAATTTGAGCTGAGCAGAAAAGTACAATTGTCTGCTTTGCTAAATAAAAAAAGAAAATCAGGTCAACATCAAATAGGAAAAGAGACTATCCTTTTTGTAAGAGGTCCAACTCCTCTATGAATGCTGGAGATGTTTAATCTTGTCTTTTGTAAGTGGTAACCTGTCTTTTCCTTTTCTTTGTCTCTGGGACAGGCACTGAGGGTCAGCCTGGCCCTCTGTCTACAGGCCTATTCATTTCTGATGTGTCAGTCCCCTGCTAGGAAGAGCCTATCTGTGGTGAGAGCTGCCAATTTGAGACCCAGGGCTTATGACCAGGGTTGCTAGATAGCATAGAGGTTGTCCACTTGCATTTGAATTTCAAGTAAAAAACATTTTTTTATAAGTGTGCTCCAGTGTTACCTACAAATATTATATGAGACATAACTTTACTTAAAACATATGTTTTGTCTCTTTTAAATGTAACTAGAAACTCTATATTTATATTTGTTAATCTGTCAACCCTACTCAGCAATGGCAAACCTAGACCCGGATTCTGTGCCAAGTGGAAGGGTAAATGGGTCCCTGCCTCACTGTCCATCAATACTCTGCCTCAAATTGAGAGACAGGTAGGACTTACCTCTAGTATTTATAGATGTATAAATACCAATATAAATATTATTATAAACACATATATATATTTAAAACCAGGTTTTTGGGACAGAGTACCCTAGCGGTTTGAAAATGCCCACCTACCTTGGATTTCATCATGGAAAGAGGCGTGCCTTCTCTTCACATCAATGACATTGGGTTGCACAAGGATCTCCTGGTAGGTATCCTAGTGATAGTTTCACTGAAGGGAAACTTATATTCAAGGGGTAAAACAACAGTGAATCAAAGTAAAAAGTGAACTAGATTTATAGTGAATAGTTTTATAGCTTACAAGACCAAAATTTGAATTTCAACTCTACCCAGATATTACTATGAAAACTACCTTGACATTTTTAAGTCTCCAATCGTCATCTACAGGAAAGTAAGACATGGAACACTGACTAGAGGGAGTATTTCATGTATTGATGTACACAAAGTACCAAATAGCACTTGAGATACTCACGTGACAGCTACTGACATTAATTTCTTTGTGGTCAAGTTTCCCATAAATAGTGATGCCATGACTAAAACCAGGGACCTGATCCATAGCATAATCATGGGCACATGGAAGTATTTTTAAAAAGCTGGTTTGAGATATTCAGATAACTCTTTCAGATTAAGCATGTGCCTCCTTTATAGCACTATTTTGAAATGCAAATAGTAATGGGGTATTCTAGTAGTATCTTAAATCATGGACTCTTTTTTTTTTTTTTTTAAGATTTTTTATTTTACTTGACAGAGATCACAAGTAGGCAGAGAGGCAGGCAGGGAGAGAAAGGGGGAAGCAGGCTCCCCACGGAGCAAAGAGCCCAATGTGAGGCTCGATTTCAGGACCCCGGGACTGTTAGTGGAAGGTGGAGGCTTTAACCCACTGAGCTACTCAGGCATCCCAATAATGGACTATTTTAATGAATTAAATTTATTGAATCCATTTTCTCATCAACCTCAGACTCTGGGCAAGAGAAATTTCCTACGTATACTATTAATGTCTTCTTGTGGGGAGGACCCAAGCTTTGGGTCACCTCTGAGTAAACATAAGTGGAGATAGTACTAGAAGAGGGGATAGTGACATAAGCAAAGGTAAGGATGTGGAAAAACCTGGAGCACAAATGGGGCTAGTGAAGGTCAGTGAGTGACTGTAGGAACAATTTTGATTCAAACCACTTTAGTGGCAAATCATCTTCCTCAATCCCCACCCCTTTAAGAAGCACAGGGATAGCCACAGTATTTCTCAATGAGACAGAATCAAAGGAGGAAATTTAGTGAAATATATATTTAAGTGAGACTCAGCTTCCTTTTTTGTACTGGAATTAATAGCCAGGAGTCCTGGGAGGTGGAAGGGGAGGGCTGAGTATGAGGGCTACTAGTTCATACCACACACCCTCTCTGCCAAGGACTGTTGACATCACACCTATTTCCAGCTTGTAACCACCTCAGGAGTCCTGCAAGGAGGTTTACTTCAAAAGAAGTTTATGTGTATGTAGAAAATCAAATACATTACCTTCCCTTTCTTTAGTAATTATATTTCAATGTAATTATATTAAGTGAAATTTCTCTAAATGTTTAAGATTACACAACTAACAAATCAAAGTATAAACTTTACTAATCTTCTTACACATTTAGAAGTTAATTACAAACCTTAGTCAAATTCTTGTCTCAATAAAAGCACAAGCCTAATGTGCCACGTTCCCTTAAGTGCTTCAGACACCTTAAAATAGGCATGATATTCACAAATTATCATAATAATTATAAAACATTTATATTTCTATTCAACCTCTGAGAAAATTAGTGATTCTATAGATTTGGCTAATTTCTTGTTTGTTTATGTAACTTAATATATCTTAATGCATCTTTCTGATTTAAGTCCCCTACCAAACAAAAAGATTATAGTAGACCAGCTGAGCTTCTTGAGTTATCCATGAATTGATTATTTACCAGAACAAGCGACACAGTTAGGACTTCCAAAGCGACTCAAACCCTAGCAACTATTTCTTACCTGGGTTTCTCTTAGAATCCTGATTGACATATTATGCCAGTAAGAATGTCCCCAGACATGCCTTTTCCTGCAATCTGATGTCTTTGCACTCTTCCTTCTTTACATCTGTGATATAGAATATGTTATAGGCTGAATTGTATCCTTCCCTAAATTCTCAAATGGAAGTCCCAACCCCTCCCAATACCTACTAATATAGCTGTCTTTGGAGATATGTTCTTTAAAGAGTTAACTAAATTAAAATGAGGTCATTAAGGTGGACCCTACCAAATGACTGGTGTTCTTATTAGAGCAGGAAATTGATCTTTATGGGGCTCAGGGTAAGCTTTCCCAAAATATACCAAAGTGGCATATTGATTACTTCAAATCAACGTTACTTGAGAAACAACCAGTGTAAGAAGGACATTCTGACTCTCCTCTCTGTACTCTGGAAAGGAGGAATAAATCTTCCATGTTAAGGGACCCCTCCCTGCACCAGGAGGTAGAGAGATATCCTTATCACCAGAAATGGGGAATTCAGGCACCAGATACTGCATAAATAAACTCGGCTTAGTTTGTTTACTAATTAGTACTAATTAGTACCCAAGCCTAAGTGTCTTTTTCTTGCCAGTTCTACAAATTTATTGTTTATTTGTCTAAAAGGTATAAATAAAAACTGCCTGCTTTGGTCACTTCTTTGGGTCTCACTTCTTTCTATGACCTCCCATAAGTATGAATTAAATTTGCTTTTCTCCTGTTCTGTCTCATGCCAATTTAATTATTAGACCAGCCAAAAGAACCAGAAGGGGTAGGAAAAAATTTTCCTCTCCTTGATGGTCTCCAAGGAGTCTTGGTTCTCTTTAGTTTAAGAACTACCTAGGATTGGAGAATGAGATGTAGGTGCTTAGTGTCCTTGCCAGTGCTTTCCACATGAGTGCTGGGGCATAGGAAGACGCCAATGCTAGATTGCTAAAGGGAGAGAAGGGAAAAAACTAATTTCTAGTCAAGGTCATGCAGTTCAGAACTGGACCTTTAATTTAACCTTAGGATTAATAAGTTATTTCAATTTATTTCCACTTTAGTATACTCAACTTGAATTTTAGCCCACACCCTTATTGAAATCATGTCTCCTTTTATTTTTATTTTCTCTTTATGTCCCATTGGCCACTATTTCTAATTATTTTATCGAACCTAAAGAATTCAAATCACTTTATAAATTGCCTCTATTTATCCTTTCTCAAATGTTAGTATAGATAAAAAGTAATTCAGCTTCTTCTACAGATGTTATAAACACTATCCATACTGTACTGGGTCCCCATAGCATTGTATTTCCCAATCCTGTGGCCTAATTTTCTAAGGATGCAATTTACAAGTTCAATTACCTTCACCCACTCTTATCTCTGGACCTCAACTCATACACACACACACACACACACGAAAGAAAGAAAAGAAAAGAAAAAGAAAAAGAAAAAGCCAAATCTCTGTGATTTGGGAATGAGTTAAGTCTGGGATCAAATCTGCTTCATTAACTAAAAGATCTGGGCAGAGTGAATATAGAGCTGAGACATCCCCATCCTATAAAACCAAACACTGAATGGCTCTCATCCATTCTTTCACCATCTGAACCTGAAGATTAAAAAGATTAAACCATGTAAAAGCACTTTATAAACTTAAATCATGTGTAAATTGTCTGCATTTTTATGACAAATTACCCCTCGTGAGTTATTTCAGGCATTAAGGTATTACGGTGCTCACCTAAGTATCAGCAGCAAGGTCCTCATGAAGTCTGTGTATCCTGGATTTCCAACTCAGTGCTCTATCTACCCCAGATTACGCAGCACCTCAAATACGAAAATGAATTCCATGGATGAGAAGCAATCATTCATCCATGGGCCAGGCTCTCATCTTTCCCTGCACACCTGACAGGAAGAGACCCAACCAGAAAGGCCCCACTTACCTGAGATAAAGGTCAGTCCACAAAGGACTGTGACGCCAGGGGCTCTGCCCTTAAATTGTGCAACAGAGAGCTGCATTAAGGTTGTAATGCATGCAAACATTCCTGGCCTATTTCATCCATGCCAGTTCCCAGGGATGACACTCCAAATCTGAATTAGAGGCACACCTTTGTTTCCATTCCAACATAACCAAAGAAAGAAAGCTCATGATACGGCAGTTTAATTAGAGTATGCAAATGACTATGCTCCCATTTCCCTCTTGTGTGTTCCAGGTCCTGTCTTCTTGACAAGAGGAGAATGTAGCTCAGAAAAGGGAAGGCTGGAAACAAACAAAGCGAGCCATCTGTAGGCCTTCACCATGGTGTGGCAGAAAAGTGGTAAAGAGTGAAAGGCCACAGACTCGCTGCCATGCGTGCTGTCATGTGACATCGGTCCCATGTTGAACTTGTGAGGTGTCTCTTTGGTGTGGCTGGAAAGTGAAAAGCATGCCCTGCAAACAATATCTGACTTTTGTAAATTTATTTTTAATAAGCATACATTACAGTATCCTCTTTTACAAACAGGTTTTTTGAGACCTGACAGAGGCCAGTGTAACCATCAACACAATGAGGATATAGGAGAGCTCCATTAACACACAGCAACTGCCTTCTGTTCAAACCCTTCCTATTCAAATACTCCACCTACCCAGTAACCCTGCAGACCACCATCAGTTCTTCATCCCTCTAGCTTTGCCTTTTACACAATGTCATATAAATGGAAATCTGGATTTGTTCATTTGCATAATGTGTAATGTATTTGAGATCCGTCCCTGTTGTTGTGTCTATCAGTAATCTGTTCTTGTTTGTGGCCCTGGGGTATTCTATTGTATGGATACCCCAGGGCTTGTTCATCCATGCATCAGTTGAAGGACATTTGGATTGTTCCCAGGTTATGGTGATTACCAAGGAAACTGCTATAAATATTTACATCCATGTTTCTGTGTGACCTAAGTTTTTGTGTCCTTGGGTAAATACCTAGAAGTAGAAGAGCTGAATCTGGGATGAGTACAAGTTTAACTTTGTAAGAAATTGCCAAACTGTTTGTAAAGTGATTGTATCATTTTGCATCCCCACCTGCAACGTATCACAATACTAGTCTACCATCTCGCCAACACTTAGTATTGTCAGGTACTATTATTGTTGTTGTGGTTGTAGCAATTCTAGAGAGTGTGGGGTGGCATTTTATTCTGAATTTAATCTGCATTCTCCTTATTAATGATGATGTTGAGCATTTATTCATACCTGCCATCATATATTTTCTTCAGTGAAATGTATGTTCAAACATTTTGTCCCATGTTAGATGAGTTATTTCCTTATTCCCAATTCAATAAACAGTTTCTAAGTTTATATATACTTTTAAGATTTTATTTATTTATTTGACAGAGAGAGATCATGAGTAAGCAGAGAGGCAGGCAGAGAGAGACAGGAGGAAGCAGGCTCCCTGCCAAGCAGAGAGCCTGATTCAGGACTCCATCCCAGGACCCCGAGATCATGACCTGAGCTAAAAGCATAGGCTTAACCCACTGAGCCACCCAGGGGTCCCCTCTAAGTTTATATTTTTTATTAACTAATTTTACTAAGTACAAGTTGACTAGCCTAATTATTATAAACAGAATTTAAATCACTAATAGCAACAGAAAGCTAGATTTTAAGAAACCCAAATATTTATAGTTCTAGAACAATGCTTCTGAAAGTTTAGTGTGCAAATGAATCATGAAGGGATCTTGTTAAAAATGTAGATTCTGATTCAGTGGGTCAGAGCTTGAGCCTAAAAGTCTGTATTTCTAGTAAGTTTTCAGGTGACACTGATGTCAAGGATGCTTACATCACATTTTAACTCACAAGTGTCTAAAAGATCTTGGTTCAAATCCCCTTTTATAACCCCCAAACTGACCAACACTCATCATGTAATTAAACCTGCTTTTACTTTTGGAAGAAAAAGGAATATGAAATTAATAAAGACATTCAGATCTCTAGATGTACTGTTAAAACTTGAATAGGTATGCCACAGAGTTTCTGTGCAAAATATCTGTCCAAAATTATGCTGTCACATTGGTTGATTTTGTTAATAAAGAATAGAGGAATTTCCTCATTGAAATTATGCCAGTAAAGAAATAGTTATCTATGTGCTTCATTAATATTGATTATTTTTTTACCCTTAGAATCCTTCATTGTAGTCATTGGTTGAAGTAAAACTTTTTGTATTTTCTCCCCATTACATGGAAGTTGGTGGGCTGTGTTCACCTAGGACCTTATTTTATTGTCCCAGTTTCTTTGAGGTCTGGAATTTGTGTCTCATTGTTAATTTTAAAAAAAATTGGAACACTATTATCCAGAGAAGAAAATTATTTATGATCTTGGGAAATGCAAATAGTTGTTGTGAAAGGGATATATATATATATATATATATATATATATATATATACCTTAGTGGGTAAACAAGATAAGTCATTGAGATTCAGGAAGAAGATATTGAAACTTCTATTTTCAATGATTTTTAAATTTTAAAAAATAGGAAACTTACATTTCACTGTTATTGAGTAGATCAATGGACACATGGGCCTTCATTCCGTCTCTATGCCATAAAGCAGAGATAAAGAATTCCATTTTGGACATAAGTTTTAAGTATCTGAGAGCATTTCAATGGAGATGTCGAGTAAGCAGACTGGCAGTCATAAGAGAAAGAGAGCTGGACCCATAAACCAACGAGGTGCCATAATGGAGACAGAGTGGAGAGGATTGGTTCAGTAACAAAAAAGGCATTCATGGGAGGGAATTATAACACTTAGAATTTCAGTAGAAGAAGAAGAAGAATCAAGGAAAACTGAGGAAGAGGTAAAGAAGTCAAGAATGACACGGGGATGCAAGCAGTCTCCCAGGAGAATGGTATTTCAGAAAATATTAGACAGATGGGGTGCCTGGGTGGCTCAGTCAGTTAAAAAATGCATCCAACTCTTGATTTCAGCTCAAGTCATGATCTCAGGGTTGTGGGATTGAGCCCCCACTACTAGGCTCTGCACTCAGCGTGGAGTCAACTTGGGATTCTTTCCTCCTGTCCTTTTCCTCATTTGAGTGCTCTCTCTATTTCTCTTTAAAATAAAGAAATAGGGGCACCTGGATGGCTCCGTGGGTTAAGTCTCTGCCTTTAGCCCAGGTCATGATCTCAGGGTCTTGAGATGGAGCCCCACATTGGGCTTTCTGCTCGACGGGGAGCCTGCTTCCCTTTCTCTCTCTCTGCCTGCCTCTCTGCCTACTTGTGATCATGATCTCTCTCTCTCTTTGTCAAATAAATAAAATCTTTATTTAAAAAAAATTTTAAGCAATTGGACATAATATCTTTAAAAATATAAAATAAAATAAAGAAATAAAATCTAAAAAAATTAAAAGAAAATGGTAGACAGCGTGTCAGGAAAGATTGATAAATCCTGTGAAATATCGCTGGAGGGCTTAGTAAAAAGAAGCAGAACATGTCTATTGGATTTGATTACTGGGACCAATGTCACTGGTGACCTCAGCAAGAGGGTAGTTATCTCTAAAGATCCCACGTGCAAACTCGAAGCACATTTATTGTTGTTGACAGTTGTTTTCTTTGGGTGTAAATAAATATATGCATGCTCCAATAAAATTGGAGGAAATTAAAGAATTTCAAAAAGTGACTAACAGAAATATACTTTAAATTGATTATCCATAATCCTATGTTCTAAAGGCACTCTTTGTCATAATGTTGTGTGTCTAACTCCTATGTCTTCTTACTTGGTAGGTTTTTGGTTTTTTAAAATCTCTTCCACATAATTGCGATTATATTTTATGCACTGATTTTTCACTTCACGTTTTAACAAACACATTTTAAATGCTTTGTAAGCATAGCATACCATAAAGTGAACATACCATATAGATATCCATCACATTTAGATTATTTCCAATCTGAAGACTATTATAAATAAAGCTGAATGAGCATTTTTCTGTACAAACCTCTCCCCCACCCCAATTATTTTGGACTATTTTCTCAACAGAGGAAAATCCGTCAGGTAATTTCTAGGTCTTATGTTATGAGTACCTTCAAACTCTAAGGAAGGACCCACGTTAAACAAATATTTGTGGCTATGGAGGAAAAGAAGGACCTCAAATTACTCCCCAAACAAGATAAACTCTTGGCAGTTTTAATTCAGCAATTTCCATGAATACAACTTCTAATTTCTTTTTTCTGATGATTTAGAATATTACTTTTTCATCTCTTCCTCCAAAGGTCTAAAATTTCCCTAGTACTGAGAAGGGGAACATCACTTTCAATAAAGAGAGTAGGGTGGGAGCGGGGAGAGAGAGAGGTGGGAAGGGAAGGGACAAGTCAAGAAAAGAGAAAAGAAGTCCATTTGCTGCCATTAATTTTAAGCAAGTCTTTGAGTCTTATGTAAACTTCTCTTTTTATCCAAACATTTGTATTGTCAAAAGCTGGAGCACTGGCATATTAGACACTTACCTATTTTAGCTTCTCTGACAGCTGACCTCCCCTGCCTCTATCTGCAGTCTCTCATTTGGGAAACCTCTATTACATAGAGTTTTGGGGAGAAGCACTGTCCTTCCCTAGAAAATGAAAAGCAGTCACAGTTCTTCTAGTCTTGACTTGAGTCATCAGGAGGTCAACACATGAATTGGGCTCAGCAAGTGGACAATTAATGCTGGGGTTGGCCTTTGAGAGAGCAATGTTAGAGATCAATTGTCATTGCCATGGTGGTCTGAGTAGGCCAGCCCATGCCCATGTTTGAGCTCTCCTATAGTCCTTGATGGTCAGCTCTTCCTGGTGATCACCCATCTCCATATCTGGTCCTCCTTGTTGTTCAACGAGCCCTGATTATCTTTCAATAATCCCTCGAATATGTTAGCATGCACCAGTCTTTGTTGCTTGTAAGGAGGTCTCTGCTTAGGCCCAATAAACAGGGTCAGGTCACATGTAGCATTTTGGATTTTTTTTTCTTTAGAGCAATAGAAAGCCACTAATGGATAGGAATTCTTTCAGCACAGGACTGGTTATCTGTGGAGAGGGGATGAGGATGGAGGCCTAGGGAATGAATGAGAGTTAAGAAGAAAGAGTGACAGCAGAAACAAAAAAAGCATATGTAGGTGAAGGCTTCAGGTCCACAAGGAGCAGAAAATAGGCTGCTTATAGGAACAAGGGCACTCTCCCTTCTTCATTCAGAGGCTCTGGACACCAGGAAAGGAACATCAGGGGGATAAATGTGTCTGGAAGCAGTTACAAGGACAAATGAGAATGCTTGAAAAGGCCTTTATGCAGCTCCTGTGTAGACTCACAGAACTGTTTCATCCACTTCATGGAGCAAAATATAATGAATAGTTTTATAATAATCTCTTCTTCTGACAGCTCTCAACCCCTCAATACTCATCTCTGACATGCTAGATAGAAATAGGCTACACCAGCATAATGCCACCTCTCCTAACTTCTAGAAGAATTTCCTAAGCTTCACTGATAAGATTCATCTGCAATTCTGGCTAAAAAACTTAGCTTCCCAGTCCCGTCCTTAAAAGGGGGTAGAACATGAGAAGGAATTTTAACAAGTTCTGTCATGTAATCTTCGTCATCATGGAAGTTTGAGAAACATCCTTTGAGGTCTCTTACCTGGTGAAGGTATGGAATAGACACTTAGCAGAGATTTTTCCTGCTAGGTCCTCTGTAGTGTCATCCCACCAAGGGGTGGTTTGAAGACCGCAAGTAAGTGTTCTTGATTGTTCATCCACCAGCATTTCCAGGAGGGCTTGTAAAAATGCACATTGCTGGTCCCACCCCCAGAGTTTCTGATTCAGAAGATCTCGGTAGACATCTGAGCATTGGTAGTTCTAAAAAAATCTCAGGTGCAGCTGAAGCTGTTGGTCCTGGACCACATTTTGAGAACTGCTGACATAGAAGGAACACAATATCCCCAGACACTCAAGATATAATTATCACTCAGTGATTCCTCCTGAGGAAACCCCCTCCAATCAACAACCCCTCAGAACAGGACAGGGGATCTTCTATATAGAGTTACACACTCTAAGGCACCTGAGACCTAGACCTCCTCTTTTACAATATATCAGAAAATAAAACCTGGATTTCTCCATGTGGTCAACACGGAGACTCAGAGATTCAGTCTCAATCCTAACCCTTGTTGGAATAAATTAAAACAAGTAAGAGATCAAAGGGGGATGAATATCTGCATAAAGATGATGTTTCTATAGTACAGCTTTGGGAGACCCATAGCAAAGTTAAAACAAGGAAACTGAGGCAAAACCACCAGGGCCTTGGGAAACATCCGCTCATGTTGGGAAGAGGCCAGCTGAGATACAGGGAAGCTTGTGCTGAATGTGGTGCCAAGGTGGGAGTTGGGGAGTGTTGACAAAGTCAAGCTGGAACTTCTCACTCTCCCCCACCATGTGCCAAGCTCTGGTGGAACATAGAACATCAGGTACAGAGTTAGGACCACAGGACCTGAAGGATCTACCTTGGGAGGGTTTTGAGTAAGTCCTAGACAATGCAATATCTTAAGCACTTTCCATGAAATAACTCTCTTAATACTCACACTAACCCAACAAGTAGATAGAATAATCATCACCTTTTTTGGACTAAGAAACAGGTTCACAGAAAAGCCATGTGCCGTGGTAGATGTCATACGGTGAGCCCTCAGTGGAGCCACATTTCAAATCCAGGTTGTTTGAATTCAGAGACTACAGGCCTAACTCAATATACTGCTGTTGCTTCTTAACAGAATGCATATTTCATGATCATCTGCTACCTCCAAGTCATTATTTTAGCTACTGGGGTGGGGACTAGAGGAGGGGAAAATAAAATAGATACTTTCCTTGCCTTGAAAAGAGTAAAATCTGTTAGGATGGACAGACCCACTTACAGAACTCTGAAACTAGGCAGATTGCAAGTATAAGCTTCTATGTCTGGTTAAAAGCTACAGGGATTTGGGGATACAGAGAGAGAAATGGGGATGGGTGGATGGCAAGTTGTGGAGACCCTGGGAATCCTTTAATCGTGGCCCTAAGTGGATTGTAAGCAAAAATAAATAAATAAATAAAAATAAAAACCAGTCCCTCTAGTGTTGATGCTTGAAAGAGGATATCTTGGAGGAAGAGGCAGCTGATTCTGAGGCTGTGACCTCATTTTTCAGATTCCCTTAGCTTTGCACCCCTCTCTGGTTCCTGCTATCACCATCCTACTGGCTTCTGAGGGTAGTAATCTTTTTCAAACACTCTGGCCCAGACAAAAAAGACCTTTCTATTAACTCCCCACTCTCCAGCTGAGGCCAGGCTGGAATTAACAAAAATGAAAATCAATAAGTCCTTCACTAAATGCTCAGGCATAGAAACAAGAAAATAAACTGTCCTATAATATCACAACTCTGTCTAACAGGACTGCTCTGTCCACACAGAACCACCTGGAAGAAGGACAGGACACCTGTGATGATGCCTGCTCTTCTCAGACCAGGGAATCCTCGAGTTTACAAATGCTATTCTCATCCCTATCTGTAATCTGGACTCCTTGATGTCTAGACAAGGAGATGGAGAGAGGTCTTCCCTGGATCTGGTGCCTGACCTCTCAGGTCCAGCCTCCCATGTTCTAACTCACCTCTGCTCCAAGTAGTTGGAAGTAACTGACTTTCTCCTCCCGGCTTTTCTTTATGGCCTTTCAAAGAACACCATGGCTACCTTATCTGAAATCAAGTCTGGACACTTGTTAATTAACTGCCTAAGTTTGATCCAGGCACCTCATCTTCCTGAGTTTCTGTTGGTGAACTTAGGGGTGTGAATTAGTGGTTAACTCAGTCCCAGTTCTGACCTTTCTATAATTCTAGGCCCATTGGTGGGCATGACTCAAGTTGTTCATCACATATATTTTGCCTCATCAGTAATACATTAAGGAAAATTGCCTGAACCTGAAAGGTCAAGTCTATGAGGAGGGTCCATGTGCCTAAGCTCAAAGATCCATTGCTTTCAAAGAATTAGACTGGGTGAGTAGGACCTGGGCTCCTGGATTCTCTATATCTACATTCATAGTATTGAAAGTGCATTAGGACTAAAGGAATCCTGGGGCCCTTTCCATCTCTGGCAAGCTCAGCCTCATGTAAAAATAGTATGGCCAGTATAAACACAAAAGCTGAGTCATCAGCCTCCCCTCAGGCCCCTGCATCCAGTCTGTAAGCCATCAGAAATGGCATGCAGGATTCAAGCTAGTGCTTTCTTTCCTATGATCTACAAGCCAACGCCCTGGTCATTCACCACAGGATGATTAGCATATATATGGAGGCAACAGAACTTGGATATGAGGATGAAGATGATGATAAGGCTCAAGCACTAAGAGGATAATACCCTAGTGGAAATACAGAGTGGCCCGAGGTGACCTTATTGACATCACCATCATCATATCAACTGTGTGTTGAAGGCCACACCATTGGCAGAAGGCTTTTCACCAGTAAGGCACCTAGAACACTGCATGCTTCCACTTTGGCAGATTTGGGAGAGTCAGACCTGGAAGATACAACAGAACCAAGGTGGAAATGCCTCTCAATGACAGTAAAATTGGGATCAAAATCAGAATCTCTGCTCCAATGGAGAATCAAAGTTAGGAGACCAGGACGGTAGGAAACAAATATTGAGACCTGGATGCAGAACCAAAGAATTCAGAAGGTAGAAGAAGAGGAGAGCCAGGACCATTGAATGAGACAGAACTACATTCTAGACAAAAATGGAAACAAACAAACAAACAAACAACAACAACAATATACTCTATTTCTGAGGTTGGATATTAAGGTGGCTTTTTACATCCTGGTGGAATACTACATGGGAATCATGAAAGTCTCTCTAAATCAATCCAACTCATCAAAAAGAAATAATGGACTTATGTTTTCTGGGTTCCATGGTGCATTGGCTTCCAACTGAATTTGGTTTCTTTCTTCCTTCCTTCCTTTTTTTTTTTTTTTTTTTTTTTAAGATTCTTATTTACTTATTTGAGAAAGAAAAAGAGAGAACAAGCTGGGAGAGGGACAGTGAGAGAGGGGGAAACAGACTCCCACTAAGCAAGGAGCACAATGTGGGGGTTCGACCCCAGGGCCCTGGGATCATGACCTGAGCTGAAGGCAGATGCTTAACCACCTGAGACACCCAGGCACCCTTGGATTTGGTTTCTACCACATAGTTGCAGGGTATATTACCTACATATCACTGAATAACAATTTACAACAAATCTAACAGCTAAAAACAGCACGCGTTTATTTTATCACTGTTTCTGGGGATCCAGAGTCCAGACCCAGCTTGTTCTCTGCTTCAGAGTCTCCTCTGAATGCTATAGTCAAAGTGTTGGCGAGGGCTGCAGCATCCCTTCAAGATTTGACCAGAGGAAAAAATTCTCTTCTGAGCCCATGTGATTGTTGGAGATATTCTGTTTCTTGCAGGCCATAGGCGAGAGAATCTGAGTGTTCTGCTGACTATCAGTTAGAGGTTACTCTCATTTCCTTGACATGTGGCTTTCCCTGAAGGGCAGCTCAAAACATGCATGGCTTCTTTGTAGACAGAAAGAGTGTCTCCTAGCAAGACAATTATAATCTCATATAACATAATTGTGTACATGAAATCACCTATATTCCATCACCTTTACAATATTCTAGTTGTCCGAAGCAAGTCAGAGGACACATCACACTCAAGCAGAAGGAATTATGCAAAGGCTTAAATGGGAACCATCTTAGCATCTGTCACACATAAATAGACCTGCTAGTTGGGGTTGGATCTCAATGCTACTCTACTATTCTCCTTGAGGAATTAAACAAAGACACCATAGTATGTGATATAGTTACAGACTCCTAAACCAAACAGCATAACTCACTAGGTGTTCAGAGTTGGTGGGACAAGGTTATTTCTCCTTTCTGATGCCGAATAGTTGAATTTCCATCACCAGGAATAAAAGCTTCCTTTTCCCAAATAGCCAAATGAGGCAGAGAACTTAACAAGGAAAATTATTAGGAGTTATATCGGGGTCCTCTAAACCTACTGTACGAGTTGAGGCAAATTTTGGTTATAAAGGCTTGTGAAGAAAGCTTAAGGGATTTGGTTGACTCACTATGAGTCAGTGGTGTGATGTGGCTGCCAAGAATAGCAAAGGCTATGTTAGACTCAGTGTAATTAGTCCAGATGGAGGATTAGTCCAGAGGAGATGACCCTTTCTCACTTTGTGCTGCTGCAGCCACACATGAAGGCTAGTGCTAATGTCAGATCCCACATTCTAGGAGGGACATGGTCAAAATAGTGTACCTGTAAAGGAGAGTCCCCAGGAGGTTAAGGAGGTTGAAACCATAGAAGATAGCTAAAAAAATGAGGACTGTAAAGATAAGCTCCTAAACTAGAAAGGAGTATTGTTTTGAAACACTAGAAGACTGTCTTATGGACAAGATATTGGGGAAGAAGTTCTTTATAGGAGCCTAAAGGTTAGAGCCAATGCTCTTAGTAGAAATCTTGGAGGATCATTTGTCTGCTCAGAGTGAGAAACATTCCCCAGGGGGTCCAGCAGTCATAGCAGAGGACAGATGTTTCTCACCAGAGGTCTTCATTGTGTCATTCAGTTACTCAACAAACACTTCTTAGGTCCAACTGATGACCAAGGACCAAACTATGCAGATGCCCAACAAAGAAAATTTATCCCTGTCTTTGACGACTGTACCTTGAAGACAAGAAAACAAACAATTTCAATGAAAGATTGAAAGTAACCAACAACCCCCAAGACTCAGACGTGCATTTCTTGGTCATGTCAAATCCAGGGGGCACAACTCACTTCCTGTGGCTCCATGTGCCTTCTCATTCTGGGACTTGGGACAGAAAAACAAAAGTGCTAGTAGGAATCTTGTGATGTCTTTGAAAATGTCCGCTCCAGGGAGGCTAATTTGCTCGCATTACAAAGGCCACAGCGTGTCACTGCCAAGTCTTGCTACACAGCAATAGGCACCCAGGCTGTATAGGGTAAAGGAAGCAAATGTTCAGCAAAAATAGCACAGTTTCCTACAGGGCCCTCAAGTCATTCTGTGGGTGTTGAGGGGACATGATTTTGTGGAAGTCACAACTACTTAGGAGAGGCTTCAAGGAAGAGGGGGTCACTCTTGGTTGGCTGTGTTAGGCCAATCCCTCTTTCTTTCTAAACTCTCTATGCTCAGACTTTTATGCGATATAATCCATTTCAGTGTGAATGTTCATAAATTAGTAATTTCTGGCCTGAGCAGGATGGTTTCCTTGCCTGGGGAGAGAAGAGAAAAAGTAAACAAACTTTCCACTCAGGAAGCGAACTCACAGAAATTTAAATGAGGTAAATGAAATTTAACAGTTGAGAAATTACAACTGTGAAGAAGTAGGTTAATCCAGGGACAAAAGGGAGTGAATCAAGAGAAACATATAAGAAGTTGAATTTAATTAAGGGACCTAGAAGGAAGATATTAGTAGCCATTCTCCATGAGGAATAATAAATGAAGGATTGTGTGTCATATTGGGTTGTAAAGGCCTAAATTATGGTCCTCCTCACGCTCCCCTCCTGAAAAAAGAATTTACTTAATATATCTGTGAAAATTTCACAGATGGAGGGAGCAATGCAGGCTGATTACAGTGTGTTTATTTGTTTGTTTTTAAGAAATTCTTATTGCCTTGGCCACCGGGAGCAAAGCAATTCCCAGTACGGGAGAAGAGAAAAATGGTCCCTTTTTCCTAAGTGTGGCTGGTGAACCAAGGGAAGTTGGATGAGGAAGGAATGGGCATGTAGCCCAAAATACTTCATTGCTCACATTGCACGTCCTTTAATTTTTAATACATTTTATTTCTGTGTTCAGGGAGGCTTTGTTATTTTAACCTCCTGATGCAAAACCATTCCTTTAAAACTTTTGGAATTAACATGCCAAACACTAACTACAATGTGTAAGGGCTGTGAGATGTTTCTTCAGTAATTTTTAATTTAAAAACTACCTTGTTGTCCTCAGAGGAACAGCACAATTTTAGTATTTTTAAAATAGTGTGGTGATGGTAATAAAATAACAGCAGCGTTTCCCTCCAAAGCTATCCTTGGGGTCTTGGGTGGGCACAGTGAGCAGTGAAGGTGGTGAGTACCTGTCCTTCTGGCCATGCAAAACAAAGTCATTTAGATAAAGGTGACTACTAGAAAAGTGGCAGATCTGAAGGAAGACAAAATCATTTATTTGGGTGTCTCAAAATCTGTTGATTTGGGGATTAGAGATTAGGGTAGAAATCCAAGTCATGCCGAGTAGGGAGCAAAAGTCAAGGGCTTTTAAAGGCAAAAAGGAATGGTTGTATAAATTATTTACTAATAATTTGAATTGATGTCAGTGGTAGAAAACTAATCCTGGCCACCTGTAATTGGTTATTAAGGCTTTCATTCACTAAATAAAATGCTATTACTGGACAACTTGCAGGTCTTTGTGCAGAGTCCTTAGATTACTTGCAGTTTGGCCCAGTTCAAAAGTTCATGGTTCTATCCAGTGAGAACATGTATAAGGCCCACCTCCTTAATGATTCCCCGGCTCCACTGTACCCCCTTGAACAAGTAACTCTATTTTATTTCAACTCTCACAGAAGGAAGAAGGCCTCTCAGGAGCTCTGTGTCCACAACCTGCTAGCAGTGGTCTTGGCTGATAAGAATAATAAACATTTTTTACACATGCCATATGCCACATATGATTCTAAACTTTTACATGGATTCACTCATATAATCCTGGAGATGGTATCATGTGAGGTAGGTATTATTCTTCCTCCTACTTCCTAGATGAGAAAACTGAGGCCCAATAACTTACCCTAAATATGTAAAGATCTTTTATAAGTTGATAACAAAAAGAGAAACAATCCAATGGGCGGGGGGTGGGAAATGGGCAAAAGACATGAATGAATTAGCACTTCATAAAAGGGAAAATCCAAATAGTCATTAAATGCAGGAAAATGTGATTGACCTCATTGGTCACAGCAAAAATCCAAATTAAAACCAGAATGACACACCACTGCATATTCCACTGAGTGCTTACAATTAAGCACCCTGATGGCACCAAGTGCTGGAGAAAAAGCAGAACAATGGATACTCACACACCCCTAGTGGGGAAAGAATTGGCCAAACCTCTCCAGATAACAGTTTGGTATTAACCACTCAAGTGGGACATTTGCAAGTCCTGTTACAGAAATTCCACTCCCAAGTGTAGAGCAAATTTAAATATTTGCATCTGTGCACCCAAAAACAAAACAAAACAAACAAACAAACAAAAAACAGAACCAAAAACATGCACAAAGGCATTCATAGAAGCATGGTCAGGAAAGTCCTAAATTAGAAACAATCTGAATACCATCAGCAGTATAGGATGACTAAGAACATTCAGTATACACATACAATATGGTACTTTCCAGCAGTAACAACGAACTTCAGCTCCAGGAAATGGCATGGATGAATCTCATAAACATCATTGAACAAAAGTGTGGAACACAGAAGAAAACTTTATGGTTGCCTTTATTCAAAGTTCCAAAGTTTGCAAAATTAGTTTCCAGTTTTAAAAGTCAGGAGAGGCATGATGTTGGGGGAGGCCAGAAGGAGTAATGATGAGGACAGGCACCAGTGTCTTGAGGAATGACCTGAGTGTTCTTTGCCTTGACCTGAGTGGTAAAGGAAAACCTCTCCATGTGTCTTGAACCACTTCTTTACTTCCGGTTCAAGAATTAGGTTAGGAGTCCCTGCGTGGCTCAGTCAGTTAAACACCTGACTTCTGATTTCAGCTCAGGTCATGATTTCAGGGTTGTGAGATGGGGCCCTGCGTCAGGTTCTGCACTTGGGCATGGAGCCTGCTTAAGATTCTCTCTCTCCCTCTTCCTCTGCCCCTCACCCCCTCCAAAACCAGATAATAACTGGGTTACTGGTCACTTGACCTTTTTCAGAATTCCACACACAATCAAATAAGAATTCTTTTTTCCTTCACCAAAAAATACTGAAGTATTATACAATAATTAATTTTTTTAATCAAACATCTTGTCCTTGTTTGCACCTATTTCCAAGAAACTGGGAATCCAAATGTTCAAGAAATGTTATGCTTAATAAAGTTAAACTTAGAGACTCTAAGTACAATAAATTGGCAGTTTCAATTTCATTTTTTATTTTCCTTATCATTTACCAAGTCTTAATCCAGGAATTGCCTTTGGGTGGCTAGTGGAATTATTGTCTTGTTTTGTTTTTTCCTCCTTTCTCGTTTTCTGTGATTTTCCAAATTAGCTATAATGAGAAAATATTACTTTTGATAAAATAAGTAAAAAGTATACTTTAAAATGTAGCTTAACCCCCGGATAGGGAGAGGTGGAAATATAAAAGTAGCATGGTCCTCTCTCATGTCTCACTCTGTGTCTGCAAAAGCTTCTTCTCTCCTCACTTTCACAGTAAACTCAGAATTCTGCCATTTCAAACTCCTCTGATTAAACCAAGCCATGATTCTAGGACTCTAGCCCAAGTCCCACCTCTTTGTGAGGTTTTCCTTCCCTGACCAGCTAGCTGGAAGCTGGAAAGTCCCTAATGGTCAAGTAAAAATGATTTTCTTTCTCTGAACACATCAAACATTTTGAAGATTGGTACACATTCATAGGACATAGCAGTATCCATCTCTTGAATGATGGGAGGGCTTACTGATTGATAAGTGCTTCACAATTTGATTCTGTGTTTTTTATTTTCTTTATTAGAAAGGTCATGTGGAAGTTAGGGGACGATCATGTGGAAGTTAGGGGAAAAATGTCATCAAACACGACTTAAAGGTGATATTCTCAGGATCTTGAAAAATAACACATTGTTTTTCATTGACCTAAATATTTTTTTTTCTTTTCACATTTTACATTTATAGAATTGGATTATTTTATTATGGACAGAATCTGACTATTATTGTCAGTCATGTATTTATCATGACCCTAACATCATTTCCTGCTCATGGATGAACTGAATTCCATGCTTCCAAACTAGCCTCCATGATCTCTGCTTCCTGGAGTTCATGCTTTTTGGTGACTTCAACCCCTTCAGTGTGGGCTGACTTGCTTCCAGCAAATAGAATATGACAAATGTGGCAGGATGTCACTTCTGATGTTAGGCTATAGAAAGATAATTCCTTCCATTTTGAGTGCCTTCTTTTGTTGTCTCACTTGTTCACTAGGAGGAAGCCGACTGCCATGTTTTAAACATCCCTACAGAGATGCCATCTACCCAAGGCATTGAGGGAGGTCCCTCCCTGAGGGCCAGGGAGGACTGGCCCTCAGTCCAACAGCCTGCAAGAGCCAGATCATGCCAACCGCTAAGTAGTGAGTGATCCTCTCTCACTGAGCCTTCAGGTAACAACAGCCCCCCCACACACACACACATACACACACACACACCCCTTGCCTAGAATCTGAGCTACTCTGAGCCAGAGGACCCAGGTCAGCTGTGACTAGATTCCTGACTCACAGGTGCTAAGAGATAATAAATGTGTTGTGTTAAGACAGGAAATTTGGGGGTAACTTATTATGCAGCAGTATCTAGTTATTTTTTAAAATATTTTTATTTATTTATTTGACAGACAGAGACCAGAAGTAGGCAGAGAGGCAGGCAGAGAGAGAGGAGGAAGCAGGCTTCCTGCTGAGCAGAGAGCCCAATGTGGGGCTTGATCCCAGGATCCTGGGATCATGACCTGAGCTAAAGGCAGAGGCTTTAACCCACTGAGCCACCCAGGCACCCCAACAGCAGTATTTAGTTAATATACAACTTACTATCACTTCCATTGAGATATTAGCATTATTTGAAGTACATGTGGTAAATATAATTTTTTTAACTGTCTTGAAAAAATGTACCAAGAATTAGCTTTGGAATAAAGAGTAACATATATGCAAAAGAAACAGAAACAGAGCTTTGAGGTAATAGGACTTTAGGAAGGCACTGTCCTTATTTGTAGGAGTGTGACCCAGAGTTCTACATTCTTTTACAAAGGAAAAGCTGAGTGCTTTATGAGACTGTTAATCTAGGCCTACTTTAACAAGGTACCACAGACTGGGTAGCTTCAATGGCAGAAATGTATTTCCTCATTATTCTGGAACTCAGAAGTCTGAGATCAAGGTGATGGTAGGTGGGATTCCTCTAAGGGTGTTCATTCCTCCTTAGATTGTAGATGCCCTCCTTCTCCACATGACTTCATATGGCTATTCCTTTGTGCATGTCTGCACCCTAATCTCCTCTCTTATAAAGACACCAGTCCTTGGATTAGGGCCCACACTAATCACCTTATTTTCACTTAATTACCTCCGGAAAGTCTCTAACTCGAAATACAGTCACATTCTGAGGTCCTGGGAGTTTTGGTATGGGCACCAGTCAACTTATAACATTACACAAGGTAACTAATGTAGTCACCTTCTAGGTATTAGGATACAGACATCTTTGGAGGTCATTATTCTGCCTTCATGTGGGTACATAATGGAAGAAAAAGCATGGAAAATTTCCTACATGTCCCAGCATGAATGGCATGTCCCACCTGTGAGGGGACTAGTGCTAGCCAAATAAGAGGTAGAATACTGTGTTCTGCACAAGAAACAGCTCCTGTTCTGCATTATTTCAAAGGAAAGAAGCTAGTTGCTTGGTTTTCCATCCGGCCCTCTTCCTCTCGCTCTATTGTGCCCATTCAGTGTCAATCGCTTTTCAGGTGAATGTAAGTCAGCTCAGGCAATATCAACACTCTGGTTAACGGCACTATTTAAAATCAGGCATGGAGGGTGCCTGGGTGGTTCAGTTGGCTAAGGGTCTGCTGTAGGCTCAGGTCATGATCCCAGGGCCCAGGGATTGAGCCCTGTGTCAGGCTCCCTGCTTGGCGGGATATCTGCCTCTCTCTATGTCCTTCCTCACCCCTGTTCATGCTTGCTCGTACTCTCTCTCTCCCTCTCAAAATAAATAAAATCTTCTTAAAAATAAATAAAATCAGGCACAGAATTAATATTTTCTGTATTCAGCCACTCAATATATATTTGCTATGTGCCACATAGTAGCTAAGTCATCTTACCTAAATCTCAAAGTACTGCATTCTGCAGAATTACCATTGTATTTGTTTGTTTTATTTTTTTTAAAGATTTATTTATTTAAGAGAGAGAGAGAGTTTGAATGAGCACGAGTGGAGGTGGGGATTGTAGAGGAAGAGAGAGAATCCTTAAGCAGATTTCCCAACTGAGTGCAGAGCCCAGGTCTGGCTGGATCCCTGAACCTTGAGATCATGACCTGAGTTGAAACCAAGAGTCAGACACTTAACTGACTGAGCCACCCAGGCCACACATTTGCTTGTTTTCTAAAGGAAGAAATGAGTTCAGAGCAGATATGCAAATGGATTGGAATCCCAAATAATCATACTCAGCTTTGTCTGAACCCAAAGCTTTGCTCTTCAGAACTTGCTTTCTTTTCTCATCTGTGATTTTTTTTCAAGCAACAGTGACTTCTAGGCTGATGTTGTCTGTTCACAAGAACTGTTTTCTTAAAGGGCCTGTAATCCAGAGGTCATTCAGGTTCTTATTAGTAAAGTAGATGGGTTTTGTTGTATTATTTCTTGCTAAGAAAACAAGGACCATCTGATTTAATTCATCTTTTATAAGATTTTTTCTAAAAATTTATTTGACAGAGAGAGAGATAGAGAGAACTAGCACAAGTAGGCCGAGGGGCAGGCAAAGGGAGAGGGAAAAGGAGGCTCCCCACTGTGCAGGAAGCCTAATGCACAGCTGGATCCCAGGACCCTGGGTATAACTGACTGAGCCACTCAGGTGCCCCTGATTTAATTCCCTTTTATAATAACAGCATATGTACCTTCAGTGTCCAATATGTGCCTGGTGCTTTGCAGGTAACAAGAGAAGGGTGTCATTATTCCCCTCCCCCCTTTTACACAGAAAGAAACGGAGGCTAAGAAACTCGGGTGAAATCCGCAATTTCTGCAGAGCTAATACTGCAGCACCCCAGCAATCTGATTCCATTACCTGCCCTCCTGGGGTTTGTGTTATCTACTGAATTCTGGGGGAGTTCATGTCGGGTTCTTTCTCTAAGCCTGAATAGGGCAGAAAGACAGACTATGAACACAATAGATTTACAACCACCCCAGGAAAAGACCATGGCCATGGTAACCATTAGAGAATAGGATAGGACATAATGAGCTCTGATTGTTGGCAAGGGGTCCATGAATTGACAGCCAAGAAAGAAAAGGATCAAGAGAGTTAATCAGTTTTGGGGTTTTAAATTGGCCTTAAAAATGCCTTCCCTCTCCCCTGCCCCTGTTACAAAGACTAAGACAGATGAGAGATGAGTAAAGTCCCGTCTCACGGATAGAAACTAAGTTGGACAACGTAATGGTGTGAGAGCCATGAAGCTCTGCTGGCTCAACCCCAGAATGGGGTGCACTTCCCCAGGGAGAAAGAGACACCCCCACCCCAGTCCAGACCTCCCGCTCACAGTGAGGACCCCAAAGGAGCAGGGAAGCCTCACAGGTTGGAGCTCCCTGCAAGCACCCTGCTCCCAAGAGAAAGGGCAGAGCTGATGAAGCATCTACAGTTTCTCTCCCCAAGTTTGCCAGTAACTTAGTCCATCTGTCTCCCTAGGCAGGCAGAATATTCCTGCCAAACGCAGCAACTTCCAGAAAGAGGTGAATCCATAAAGGCAGGCCAAGGGTACATAAGGAACGAGAGCTCAGAAGGGCATTGCGGCCACCGCAGGATACGTTGACACCTTTCTGATTTCCAACCACGTGACGACTGTGTCCAGCTCACTTCTGATCTCCAGGGCTGGAAGAGAATAAGAGCTAAAGAACTTGGTGACACAGGGATAAGTGAGCAGGGACATCAGCGCTGAGATCGGAGGCACTGCGTGAAATCAAGGGCCCCAAGGTGAGATAAAGTTTGCCAGGAGCTGCATCTTCCTAGCAGCTTTTATTTTTAAGGGCTGATAGTAGGCGGGGAGAGAAAAAACGATTATACCGAGAATTGATTGAGCTTTGTAAGCTTGGCTTTTCATTTTGTCAATTAGTTTACAAAATGCAATTATAACAATATTATGAATATTGGATTTAAACACATTATGGAGAGTTAAATTTCTAGAATTTGAGTACATTTTGAAGGCACAAAGAGGAACCCAGACCTCTGCTCCCTCATTGGGAGATAAAATATAAAATACACTGGAGACTTCTTTCCAGTTGTATAAAGTGAACACATGCAGTTAAAAGAGGAAAGAGAAAATTATATCATGAGACAGAAAAAAAGCATAGAAGGACTTGATTTTGACCTGGTTCTAAATATAGCACTGCTAACTCGGTGACCCTCAGAAAATTATTTAACTTCTCTGCATTCATGTGAAGAATGGAGGTAAGAGAGAATGCATTCAAATCACCCAGCATAAAGCTAATCAATAAATGACGTGATTTTTATTTACTTATACATACCTCTTTCTTATTTCCCATACTGTTTGATGAATTTTCCTAAGTATACAAGTTAGCCAATTTTACAGTAGTTCACAAATATTGCTACAAATAGATTGAGATATGCTCACTTGGTCATTTAAAAAGCAAAAAAAAGAAAAAAGAAAAAAAAAATTAATTTAAGAGTTAGATTGCCTGAGCTTTGAAGCATGCTAAGAAATACTAACACCATAATGGGGGGGGGGGAATATATATATATATATATGGCTAGTTCTTTTGAGTATCACTGTAAACCTTTTCATAGGAACAGTATTCCAAAAACCTGAGGAAAGAGAACTCTAGTATCTTTCAAGAGATGCTTGCTTTGGCTTTGTTTTCAATCTGCAATCAAAACAAAGCTTAGAAAAGAGAATGCAATGCTGTCAGTTTTCAGGGACAATAGGGCCACCCTGGAGAACTTCAGGAGGTACTCCCAGAGCTACTAGAAGGGTGTGCTGCTTGAAGTTGAGAGCAGAGAGGATGTTGGAGTTTGATAGTCACAGTCCAAATGCTCCTTGGATCTTCCTAGTGTTCAGAGAACCGGGAGCTCATGAGGATTGTTGACTGAACTGTAATTTTTTTGTTCATGCGTATCTGTGAGCACCTTTATGTAAGGCATTAAATTTTATTCCTATCCATAAATATACCTACTACAGGGCTGTGATACCTGATGGACATTGTCAGCAACCAGTAAAGGTCTCCGCTCATCTGATGGGGCTGGAGAGAAAGGAAAATATCTTTATTACTATTACTATTATTATTATTATTATTATTATCATTATCATCTTTTCTTTTTTTGGAGAGTTGAACTTTCCAGCATCCTTAAATAAGGCCTAAAAAAGAAACTCAGCAAGACCTGCTCATCAAAACTTCGGTCAGTTTTGGTCTCAGCAAACCTAAAATCAAAAGGCGTGCCACAATTTCCCACCTCCCTGAAGGCATCCCGGCACTCAGCAGGGCCTAATAATTTGAACAAGGGGGCCACTTCAGGCCTGCAATATTGTAATCTTTGCACTGATATGTGTGATTTGGGGCAAAATTTGACACGGGACCAGAAGTAAAAGCAATATGTTGCCTAGGGTTGTTTATCGAACACAACAAATGGACTGTAAGGAATGTGTGGGAAATTGCGTTTATCATGCTTACTTTACCTGAATCAATTAGGCATTCACTCATACATTAGTACAATGTCACCATCTGCACAGAGCCAATGATTTCTTCCTTAGAAGTCACAGGATACCAGGGTACTTTCAGAGTCTCCAAAAATGTTTTTATTTCTTTTAGAGTTTCCAGGCCTCAACAAATATGGAAATAGATAAGAATAATATATTCATCTTTACACAAATGTGGTCATGGAACTTAATTTTTAATTTATTAGTTAATTTTGAAGGCTAGGTCCCACAAAGGCCAAAGTTATAACTCAACCCTGCAACCACACAGGTAGAGAACAAATCTGGGGTCACGAAAGGGGTAAACATCCTGTTTTCAGAAAAAGGCATCAAATAATCTCTCAATCTGGATGGGTGGATTTTTTTGTTTGTTTGTTTGTTTGTTTGGTTGGTTGGTTGGTTTTGTTTTGTGTTTTGTTTTTAAGATTTTATTTATTTATTTGACAGAGAAATAGAGCACAAGTAAGCAGAGTGGCACGCAGAGGGAGAAAGAGAAGCAGGCTCTCTGCTAAGCAGGGAGCCCTATATGGGGTTCAATCCAGGACCCCAAAGCATGACCTGAGCCAAAGGCAGCTGCCTAAATAACTGAGCCACCCAGGTGTCCTGGGTGGATTGTTTTTAAGGATGATAGTAAAGTTGGAAGTTAGACAAGCTGGTGGGGGAGGCATGCGATGGGTGAGCTGAGTCAGAAGAAACCTTGATCCTACATGTTTTCTGGATATGACCCTCATTCTCTCTCTCCCAAGCAGGCTGCTCTAGCTAATTAGCAAATCAAAAGAAATGGAAAAAATTCTAGACCTGAGCACAATCAAATTAGCAGGAGTTATTTGAGGATACCATTTTCACACAGTGTAATCATGCTCTCTTTGTTTTGGTCAAATGAGCGAAAATCATCATTGAAACCCAATGCCCGCCCCCCACTCCTGCCCAGCCAGCTCTCTGGATGGTGGCATTGCATATCTCTTCTCATATCTCTTCTCAGTTTTACACAGTCTTTTCTATAAAGACAGGGATGCACAATGTACAATTAGGCAATACACATCAAGCTTCCCCTACAACAAGGACCTTTTAAAAATGCATCTGACTTTTCAGGTGATTCAGCAGTGAGAGCCATTAGTGCACCATCTAAATCAGGACTTGGAAAGTTTATTAAAATTGGATTTTTAACCTGATCCCAATTTCCTCTGCTTCTAAAGAATCCCATTGGACTCCTTAATATTCATGCTATTAACCTGAAAGATTCAAACTGTCATTATGGGAGGAAAGACGATACAGGATAGGTAGCCCCACAGGCAGGAGTTGCAGATAAAGTCACAATGAACCCAGGCAGGTAAAAGGACTGTGGATCCTCCATCTTTAGGAGAAGCAAGCTCTCTCTTTTTATCTATCCCCTTCTTCTAAACTCCCTAGTCCATGACATATTTGGGGAAAGAAAGCAAACAGAAATAACAAAAGCAAACATAAGCAAACCATTTAATTACAGAGAGCACTAGACCAAGAGTCTAGTTTTTAATGGAAGGGTTGCTGCCTTGATAACTCATCTCCACTTCTGGTGCCCTAATTACTCCCACTCACTCACATTATGACTTTAAACTTCTGTGCCTTTGTTTTTGTAAGATGAGGAAATCATAGGGATGCCTGTGTGGCTCAGCCAGTTAGGTGTCTGACTTTGGCTCAGGTCATGATTCTGGGGTCCTGGGATTGAGCACCACATAAGGCTCCCTGTCAAATGAGGAGTCTGCTTCTCCTTCTCTCTCTCCCCTTACCTGTGCTTCCTCTCTCAAATAAAACATAAGGACAAAAAGTATACATACTGTAATTCATCTTGCCTACGTGCCGGGCCTCAAAGCTTTGAACGAATCCCAGCTGGTATTACTACTGATTGTTGGTTGAACGCATAGCTCATTTGGTTTTGTTTCCATTTTATTCTCTCAGGCTTTGTCTTCTGTAGAACACAGTTTGCCACTTAACTGATGCCAGTGAGTTTTGGTACAGTTGAGTTGTGGGGATCAGTCTGGTTTCGTCTTGAGATAAGACTTTCTGCTTCCCTAGGGCACAGATGGTGTCTTCACTGTCCACTTCTTGCTCAGTACCTGGCATAGAGTTAAACACATACTAGGTGCTCAGCAAAGACTCTGGTATCTTATGATAACAGGTAACAGATCATCTATTTAAACCATCTCATTTTCTAGTTGATGACACTGAGTAAGAGGGTTTTAGGCCAGACATGTATCAATGGCAGCCAGTCATCAAGAGCAACCACCACTGTGTCTCCTGTGAGCCTCCATTCTGACACCGACGCCCTGATAGGGAAACACATCTGACCCAATCCAGCAGTCCTTGAGGGGATACACTGTTTTAGATACTGTGCAAGGTTCTGGAGAGACAACACAGAGTTCTCTTTGGTTCCCATCATGGTCCCCATGATCTAGTGGGGAACCCAAATCTCTAAGCTGATATTTTCAATACAATATTTGTGCTGTTACACCAGAGCTGAGTTCTGGCAGTATGTAAATGCTAGGTTAGTAAACCTAACTTATGCCCAGAAGAGGTCAGAGAAGCCTGTTTAAGAGAAATGACAAATTCCTTGCCAGAGACATAAAGCTAACTAAGAACAAAAGAGCCAAATAATACTTTCTTACTTGTCTGAACAAAAGAATGCTGATCATTGATCAATGAACACTGGCAGACACTTAAAAAATGAGAGATGTTAAAATCCAGTCCTCAAATTCTTAATCACTTGCCAGATCTACTTGGGGTTGCTTCTTGCAAGTAAAGTTTCTAGCAGTGACTGAGGGCTGGGGCCTAAGGTTCTCCTTCTTTTTCAGGACTTGTAGTAGCAGATATGTTAACCTGCTCTTGGCTCCCAGTGTGCTAATGGAATCACTGCCAGCATCCCTTTGCATCTGGCAAATGAGTAGTGAGACTCAGACTAGGTAACAGAAACACTTTGAACTCTCAAGGAAAAGTAACCATACCAACTTAGAACATCAAAGCCGCTCCCTGTTCTGAAGAACCCATGATCTGCACTGGGCTTAGCTGCTGGTAGAAGCTTAAGGATACCAGTAATTGGCAAAGGTTTATCTCAGACTACCATTTGACCTGTGCAACCTCCTGCATGATTTTATACAGCTTCATAGGATGGAGGGTGGGGGGGATACCCCTCTTAAAGCTAACATAAATTTAAATGCTGAGGCTATTCAAGGTGGGGCTTTAAAGTGACTATATATCACATATTAACATTAGTCTGCTCAGAGAAGTAGCCAGGGTCACAAAAACCTCTAAAAGCTTATTTTCCAAAATAAGTCTTGTTCTTGGCCTCCCAGATGCTATTGAGTTCATCAGATAGCCAGAGATGCTGGTCTTTGCTCTGCTTTCTTAAAGGGCAGTAGGTAACAACTCATGAGTAGAGGGGTCAACTTCCTATGGCAACCATTCCATAAATGGGAAAGTATTTTTAAACCAAGCAAAATTAATGACAGAATTTTTAAAAATTAATGACAGATTGAATGACAAATTCTTCCAAATACCTTTCTTCCAATATTTAAGATATTGGAAGATCTAGTGAAACGTCAAATTACTTTGATGTTCATTTGGCAGTTTTCTTTTCTCTTTGCATGTTTCTTTCCTCCCTCCTTCTTCTTTCTAACGTGTTTGCTGACCGCCTTTGAGGGCAGCTTCCTTTGGCTCAGGAAAGCTGGTAAGCAGGCAGTGCAGCCTCTGTAAGGGGTCTGGAAATCTTAAATCTGAAGTTGAGCTACTTGGACGCTAGTCGAGTTCTCCCCCAAAACCTCCAGCTACAGGATCTACAGGATCGGGGAAGGGACAGAGAAACCCTGCTTCATTTCAGGACTGGCGTTTACCACTCTGGGGTACTAGTAAAAGAGGTGAATTCTCCAGGCTCTCCAGGTAAACCTGCATACACTCCCGGGCGCGAAACCGAAGTAGAAGAGCGTGTTCAATGGCGACCCGGGGTGTTCCAAGGCCTGTTCCCTGTGCCGATTCGGGCTCCAGCTGCCTGGCCGCTGGCGTACCGGTCCGGAGGCGGTGTAAGTTCCAGGGAATGGCGCCTTTGGCCTCCAGGGCGGCGCAGGGAGCACCCGCAGCAAAGGTTGGTTACAGGCGAAGGAAACTGTGCAGACCACCTCGCAGGAGCACAGCTCTGGGAACACTAGGGCTGAGAGTGCGCAAGGAGGTGGGCTGGAGTTTGCGCCTACCCTTCCCCAGCAAGGGGTAGGAAGTAAACAGGACTTCCCAGGTTCGCCGCGAACGCAGAATCATGCAACCCACAACCGGCCCCACCCTCCTGCCCGTCTGGTCCCCCTCCTCCTGGACTGAAACAAGGAGCCGCGGAGCCCTGTGGCCAGATGGACTCGTCAGAGACACGGAGCCCTCCGGGCTCAGTGCAGCACCAGAGCGGGCCGGGCAGCAGTGGGCGCTCGCGATCCTCCTCTGCCCTGCGCTCTTTCCCTTAGGACACGGCCTCCTCGGTCCCCTCCTCCTGCTCCGGCTCCTCCTCCTGCTCCTCCCCTCCGCGGGACTGTTCGCTGAGCCTCCCGCCTGTAAAGTCCCCGGCGCGAGGACAGTCACCAGCCGCCGCCACTGCCTAGTCTCCGTGCGTGCCCGCATACCCTGCCTCGCCCGCCTGCCCCGAGGCGCCCCGAAGCTCGCTCCACCAGCCGCCGGTTCTCCGCGGAGCTGCCCATGGCTCAGCCCGAGAGCCGACTTCGGGCGCCGGACCGGCTCCACCGCGGCGCTGCTCAGGTGAGTGCCGCGCGCTAGGGGCGGAGGCCGCCCAGCAAGAAGGAGTAGCAGGACGGGGAACCGTCGGGGTGCCCTCAGCTGGCGCCGCGGATTTAGGGCGAGTGCAAAGCCCAAGGTGAGTCGAGGCTGGAGCAAGTGGAGTGGATGTGGGGGATACAAGGAAAGAGAGACACGGGGTTTTCCATCCTTCTCACCTCCTGTCTTGCTCTCTCAGGTCTGCAAATCCAGAGAGACTGTTTTTGTTGTCGTTGTTTTGTTTTAATAGGCAGGTTTCTGACTTTGTGGATTGGATCCTCCCCCAGCAGAGTCAAGAGGCTCGCTCCTGCCCACCGCATCTCCCTAGGACTGTGCGGGGCAGCCCGAGCGCAGCGCGCTCCAAAGCCAGGGTACCACTCCGTCTGGGAGCTGGGTCAGGGATACAGTCAGCAGAAGTCAGTGGGTCGAGTGAGCATTACGGGTGGGGAAACCTAGGTCTGTTTGCCCTTGCATTTGGTCGGAGTGGAGGAGACCTGGGGCATCTCCCGGGGGGCGGGGATGCTTGGGAGGAGAGATATTATAGGTAGCCTTTTTTACGAATGCCAATTCTATACCGTCCTGCTATTTCATTTTACTCTTTCCTATTTTTTTTTTTTCCTGCCTCTGTTTCTATTTCGAGCACCTTGGGTGGTGGCGGCAAATGAGGGTGCAGGGAGGCGGGGCGCCCACCCGCGGAGGGAGCGAGTACCCCTCTCTTAGATCCAGGGGCAGACTCCGCGAGCCTGACGTCTCCAGGTGCGCTCTCGGAGTCAGACCGCGGACTGCGCGCTACTCCCCCTTCTGGCCCCAGCCTGTCCCGGGAGCCCGAAAGCCGGCTTCCAGAGCCGGCAATAGGATGGGAAAGCCGGCGAAAGCAGAAGCAGGGATCCAGGACGCGAGTGTGGGGTGTGCTTCGCTCCGAGGTTGTGTGCCGGCGCTGTGAGCCCTCCTTTTCACTTCCTCGGCTGGAGGGCGTCCCCGTTTCCTCGCACACCCAGGCCCCTCTCTTGGGAGTGGGGTTGCATCCCTCCTCCGCCCTTCACAGTGCAGGACCAGACGTTGCCTTGCCTTGCCTAGCGCGAGTCTCACTCCTCCCCCAGCATTATCTGTCGGCTATTTTTATCCACTACTTGCAGGAAGATGCTTTTGGGGGGATTCTGGGGAGGAGACTCCAAAGCCGCTCTCTTCGCACTGCGCTCCCTGAAGCGGTACCCTGCTAAGAGGGAGCGGCCGTGAGGAATGGCCAAGGAATTGGGAATGGAGTGTACGCGCTCCTCCTCCCGCAGTCAGAGCTCTCGGAACCCGGCACCACAGGCTCGGCTGCGCTGCTCGCCCGGGGAGCCGGTCCGGGGAGGAGCCCCTAGCGTCCAGGCGCCTTCCTTGGCAGGCTTTTGTGGCTGCTGCCCGAGCGCACGTATGATCCTTTAGGTCCTAACTCTTTTTGCGATTGCGCTTTGCAGCCAAATCTCACTTTATTGTATTGAAATGGAATTACCAACTTCCACTCAAGGGTTAATTACTGGAATTCCGTCTTTAAAAGGGGAGGAGGGACATAACCGAACTTCTGCCGGCCTGTATTTCTAAAACCCATCCTTTGGCATTTGGAATTATTCTTACTTTCAGCGTTTTCAGTAAAAATTGGGTGCAATTGGAATAAGCCTAACCTCATGAAATTCCAGGAGATGGACGCCTCAGGGCCAAATTCCCGCTTTACTCTTTGTATTTCCAGGGTTTATATTCTTCTACTCCCATAGGACTTCAGAACTAACACGTTCAAATGGACCCTTGTGTTACATAAGTTTTTCTCCAGCGCTAGAAAGAAAAAAAGATCAGCTTCTTAAGGAGTCTTCAGGGGCTTCCACGGGCCCCTCTAACTCTTGGCTGGCCAGAGCTCTGCCAGGTGGATCAACAACTTAGTGACTAAGCACTCCTAAGTCCTAGCAGTTAATTAGGACAGGAGCATTGAGTGAGGATTGGTGAAGCTGACCGGTGTAGGATGCACTGTAGTTTTAAGATGTTTAAGATGGGAGTTTTGGGGTTTTTGTTTTCCCTTTGCTTAGGAAACTGGTGATAAAGAGGTACCTTGAATGTGCAAATGGGATCAGGAAAAGCCCAGGCCTCTTAGCTCTGTAATTGGTTCGCCTACTATGAACCCAGTAGTCCTTCAGCTTGAAGCCATGCTTTGCGCAGTGTAGATGTTCAGAAACCCTTTGCTTGGACTTTAAAATATAGCTGAAGCTTGTGCTTTTATTGTCAAAAGAGGAAACCCCCTTCCTGGAAAAGCCCTGAAAGAGCCCTTTGAAGGGAAAGCCATGTAGGAGCTTTTCTTACTTTGAATCTCCATTTGATGGTGCTTGGAAGGGGCTGGAAATATGGACTGCCTTTCCCCTCTGCCAGGGCATCTACCCAGGGTAGTACATGCCTGCTGTGAGTACTGAGTCCTGTTCTGTCTGTTGAGGCTAGAGTTTGGGGAGAGCAACTCTAAACTGGATTCATGCCCTGATGGCCATGAACCTGTACCCAGGGTCAAGACTCAGACATCAGGTTGCAGGGCTTGTCTTTAAGCCAGAGTCCTTGCAGTCTTAGAGGGGATGAAAGCACAGCTGGAGAGTAGTAATGTTCTAGCAGCTATGCAAAAAAATGCAACTTTTCAGGGGGCATTGGAAAAGAAGGGGGTTGTTCCCCATCACTTTGATGTGTCCTCCTTCAGCACTAATGATGACCTAGTGCTTCCTGTAAAACTGCCCTTTCTAAGTGGGGAGGCTGGGGAATCTGCTAGCTGCTTTTGGAGACAGCTTCTTGCCCCAGACCCGAAGCAAAGACTCCTTCCCTCACTGAGGAAAAGAATCTCTCAGATTCTGCCTCTGAAAAATAGAGACTGAAAGGTTATTATGAGAAAGTGAGAAAATGTATGTGAAGAGCATGTTGGCAATTCTAAAACCCTGGTGGAAAATGTTAAGGGCTACTGAACATGCTTTTCCTTGCAAAGTTCATTTGGCCTATTTTAATTACAATTTGTGTATGTTTGTGTGAATTACATATGCTAAACATTAAAAGGAGGAGAGGCTTTCATGTAATGAATCAGTATCTCCTTGTGATCACCTGAAATCCATCAGTACCAGGCCTCAATGCTTCTCAGAACAATTAATTTCTTGTTTTCGGGGTCAGAGTTAATTTTTTAGAGTTTTTGTTTTTAACTTCATGGATTTTATATGTCCTCATATCTTTCTTTCTTTCTTTTTTTTAAGATGTTATTTATTTATTTGATAGACAGAGATCACAAGTAGGCAGAGAGCCTGGCAGAGAAAGAGGAAGGGAAGCAGTCTCCCCGCTGAGCAGAGAGCCAGATGTGGGGCTCGATCAGAGACCCTGAGATCATGACCTGAGCTGAAGGCAGAGGCTTTAACCCACTGAGCCATCCGGAGGCCCCTCAATTCTTTCTATCTATCTTTCTACCTATCTGTCTGTTTGGAGGAAGGGCCCTGATACTGATTAATCAGAAAAGGAAGAAAGTTGCAAATGAGTGTATCAGTTAGGGAAAAGTGATACATGCTCAGTTTCAGGAGATAAGTTAGGTCTCCCTTGTCTAAATCTGTCGCCAGTGTAAAGGACTGGCTCTCTGTTGCATTTTCAGCTTTCCAGATTTGCCCTTAGGACCTAGCTTAGTGCCTGGTCACTTAGTAAAGTCTCCGTATTTTTGAAATAAGTGAATGAATGATTGAACAGCATCTTCACAGCAACCTTGTGTTGTGCACAGGCAGATGGCACGATTTCTATTTTAAAGATTTGGAATCTGCAGATCAGAAGAAAAGTTAACTGATTTTCTGAAGGTACGGAGGATTCCAGATTGGAGTTCTGGTCTGTCTGTTCTCATTCTGCTCCGCTGTACTATTTGCATTGTCCTACCCCTCCCTTCACAATTAAAACCCTCCTCACCCACAGTGGACATTTGCATTTTGGAAAGGTGTTCACAGAGGGACTTCTCAGTGGGAGGTAAGGTGCTCTCTCTCTCTCTCTCTCTCTGCTTGTTCATCTGGGCCCTGCACGAAGGCTCAGTAGGATGAACTCACTTGGGACGTGGCATCTTGTGGGACTAGCTAAAGGATGCAAGGAGAGCTAAGTGTTCGTTTACCACCCTGAGTCATGAATCAGGTGGCGTCAGCCACAGCGTGAACATGTCAGGATTTCCCCAGAGTTCTGTTCCCATGGCATGATCCTGCCATATTCCCTGACACTAAAGTTCCCTCCATTCCTTCCCTTTTAACAAGCCTGGCTTCTCAGCTTCTCCTCAATTCCTAGCGGTAGCCCTTAGTCTTCAAGTCCATTCCTTTTTCTCTTTGAGTTAGCCAGAATTGTAACGAGCTGATGTGCAGCCTCTCCTGATCCATCTGCAGGCCTGCCTCTGGCATGATGCTTTCTCAGCTTCCTCCACCCACAGGGAATTAAGCTCATAGCTTTTTCAGTTCGTTAGAATAATATTTACTGGGCCATAGTTTTTCAATAGTTATGTGGTACCACCAGACTTCTAGAAAAATGAATACATTATTCTTCCAAGGAAATGCTGTAACATAAGGGAAATAGATCCCAGTTGGCATCTTTACTTTTTTTTTTTTCCCCCCATGCTGCCTGCTTTCTGGGAGCTTTCCAGCAGGGGTCGCACACCGAAATGCCTTCAGTAACCAGGCAAGTCATGGCCTCAGCAAACAGGCCTTACTGCCTGTGCCTGGGTAAGAAGTGTGTTGGGGGGAACACTGGAGCTCAGACCCAACATCGGTTGCTAGTGGGACCTCCAGCCCAGTCTGGCCACATCTGATTTTCTTTTTGTTTTTGTTTTTTTCTTTTTCAAGATGGGCTGTAAGTTCACAGTTTTATGTAGAATCTACTGAGTTTTAAGTGCCAGGAGCTAAGGGAATATTTTGAAATAATCCCATGTGGGCCATGCAGAACACTTCTGTAGACAGCCCTTATATCCGTCCCATGGGCCTCCAATATAGGGTCTGTGGCTTCTGGGGATAGAAAAGAAATGCTGAGAATATGAGACTCCGTGAAATCAGCTACCTGGCATGTTGGGACAAGGGTGTGTTGGGCGTGCTGTGTAGACAATAATCCAGTATTTGGAGTGTTTGCTCCTGCTCTTCCTGTTCCTTTAGGAAGCAGTTGTAACACTACATTTAGACCTTTAATACATTTTTACTGAGTTCTGACCATGGACCCAGGATTGTGGGACACCATAGGGAGTAACACAGATGGGAATCCTTGTCATTGTCCTTAGCTTCTAGTGGATGGGACAGAGGAAAGCAAGATAAACAAGTACAATCTGTCCTATGTTAGAGAGCGGTGTGCTAAGGATAAATCAGGGGAAGGCCATCTGAAAGTCCAGGGTGCTGGAGGTAAAACCTCAGGCAGGTAGCCAGGGATCTCAGAGTTCAGTCTCTGGCACAACATATTCAAAGTGAAATGTCACCATCTGACATAAAAGATTTCTGAGTGTGAGCGTTTGGACCCTTGATTATATTCTCAGAGTTGTTATTGTGGATAAACCCCTGATAATGGGCTTCTTTTCTAATTTTAATGAAATTGACTACCGAGCCCATTTACTGAGTGCCCACCATGTACCAGACACTGGATGCAGTGCTGGTATGCATTAACACACAAAACCCACCAAGGACAACTCCTCAAGGAAATTGTAGACCAGCACAGAAGACATCAATAAATGATCCCGATAGAGTAGGTAACTAAGGTGAGCCGGCAACAGGGGAAGGCTGTCTTCACCATTGAGTCTGGGCACTCAGAACTCTGACATTCAGCACCTTTTTACGAGCATCTGAAATGTGCTACAAAGAGTTTCCCTCTCTGTTGCTCTACCTAGTTGAAACAGGGACTCCATCATCAATGAAGATATTTAGCTTTCATTTTTTTACCTGACAATGACATTTTGTATTATTACCAAAGCTCATTCTGCATCACAAAAATGAAATATTTTAAAAACTGATTCTATGTGTGAAACATACTTGTGCCCCTGGGAACTCTGATACACCCTCCCCCAAATTGCCCCAACTTTTTATGTTGACTCTTGTCACCTGGAGCAGTGTGCAGAAGAAAACAAACAAACAAACAAAACAATAACAACAAAAAAAAAAACAGATCTTGTTCTTAACGAACTTAGAAATAGTCTTGCTGTCAGATAAATCAGAACATTTGTGCATGAGGTGGTGGTGGTGGTGAAGGCATAGTGCTTGGGCCTCTGCCTGGGTCAGTGGTAGCCCTTTCCGGGAGAACACCTCCTTGAAATCACTGTTTATTTCTGTCATTGCAGTCCTTTCTCTCACAGCAGGATTTGTGGCAATAATGATTATCTGGAGTCCTCTTGTTACTTTCTGTCTCTGACTCCCCGTCAGAATCCGTGCCCTAGGCAAGCAGACATCTGGACCCACACCAGTGTTTCTCCCACCAGCTCCTAGAACAGTGTGCCTCCTTCCAAGTGGTTGCTCAGAAAAGAAACAAGAGGCAACGTTTCTGTCTGGGGGAACTAGGGAAAGCATCGTGGGGGAAGAAATATGTAAGGAAAGAGAGAGGCATAGAGGGAAAAGCCAAAGAAAGATGATAAAACATAGTCAACATGTGTGTAGACCACCCCCCACCAAGCCCTTGCTGAGGCTCATTTGTCCCAATTAGGGATTCCTCATGTGGTCAGCAGGTGAGTAACTGGCATGTTTACACACGCACCCTTCACTGAACAGATTCAGGTTGTGCAAAAGCACTCTGGTATGCAAAGAATGAAAAAAAGATTTCAAAAGAATTTGTAAAAGATGAAAAAAAAGAGAGAGAAAAGAATGAAACTGATAATTCCTTATTTCTGTTTACTGGGCTAATACCCATGTTCTCCTTTTTGTACCTGGTGCTTTGAGGGAGACAGGAAGCATCTAGCATCTTCATTCTTATATTTAAAGAAATTGAGGTCTGGGCAACTTTTCTTAGATCCTCAGAATGAGGGCGGCAGACCCCAGATCCACAGCCGCAATTCTCCACCTGCAGTGAGCAGATGGCTCAAGGTGGAGACTCCTTAAGTCCCTGGAGGACCGAGGAGCCCATATTTTCCATAAACGAAGGAATATATTTAGATTTAAAATATTCGCATCTCCTTTCATTCGTCAAGAACCTCCATTTCAGCACTTTCCAGGATGCATTTTTGTGTCTTGTTGAATTTCCCCTAGAATTCCTGCAGATTAGGTACACCCTGCAGTAAGCTGTTTTATGTAAATGTCTCCACTCCTTAGTTGAGGAGAGTAAATCAGAGTCCTGTATCAGCAGTTAAATACAGTGGGAGAAAGGTGATTGCAGATGCAGCTGAAAGGAAAAGCACGCTCGCCTCGCACTGCTCAGAAAAATAAATACTCAGGGTGAGGAGGAGCAAGTGCAGGCTGGGTGGGAGCGAGCCTGGTCTGGGCGCCTGCTCCGGAAACTTCCACTGGCACTTTATTTAAATTATGTCTTATACCAGATTTTCCTGAGTCTTGGAGAGGAAGGAGGGAGAAGGTGACGGTGACAGATTTCTGGGATTAGATTTGGAGTTATTCTTGTGACGGAGAGAGCATGGCTTTTGAAGTCACATCTGTCTGAATTTCTGATCTCGCCCTTACTGTGTCATCCTGAGAAATAGACGAATCTCTTGTCAGCATTCTAATGAGAATTAGAGGGGATTGCCAATATAAAATGCTTAGCGTAGTGCTCAAGAAAATGTATATTCTTCTTGGGTAGCGTTGCCAAATTTTACAAGTGAAACTACAAGACATCCCGTTAAATTTTAATTTCGGATAAACAGCATGTAATATTTTAGTACAGGTGTATCCCAGATACGAATGTTAAAAAAAATTATTCATTGTTTTATGAAATTTAAATTTAACTGGAAGTCCTGTATTTTATCAAACATTCCTGTGCTTGTGGTGACAGTTCTGAGCGATTACTTTGTCGAAAGTCCTGTTAACTTTAGGAAGTTAGAGAGCAGGGAGCACCTTGATCCTGACGGTGATGTAATCTTGACCTTGGACCTGGGTATGGTCCAAGGAGAAAAGGAAGGGTTGTTTTCTCTGGTGAGCTAAGCCACCAATCAAACCAAGGCAACCATAATTATTTGTTTGCTCAAGGAAGTGAAAGAATTATGGGCCAAACCAGATCTCTCAGTGCATTTAGTAAATGAGACAGATTCCCTCCCAAGTGGTGAGGGCGTGCGCCCGATTATTCCCAACACCCTCTGCAAGAAGGTGTTTCTCCCTGGTAAGGTCACCAGGGTGGCAGGGAGTCCAGCAGCGCAGTTCCTTAATCCACACAAATACTGCTCAGAGCAGGTTCCTGTAGGGCTGGGATTGCAAAGATGAGGCCCACACAAGATCTCCACTGGGCCACTGAAGGGAACTCTGTGCTTTGAAAACCCACACCTGCAAATGCTCCCTCATCCGCAGAATCCAGAGCTAATAAAACTGTTCCGGGGCCTTCCAGACTGGCTCTTCCAAGTAGATGACCTCAGGTGATAAATTGAGTCAGAGAGCTCCCCTAAGACCCCTGGAGTAGGTTGTTCTGAGGATGGCAGTGAAAATGTTGTGTTTCCATTTTAGGTAATAAATAACCTGGTGGGGAACTAAATTAACAAGGCTTCTGTTGCATGTGGACGTTCCAAAGCAGTTTTATGTTCTCTTCAGGACCAAGATATTACTCAAGTCCAGATCATTAGTTTCTGTTGCAGAGCACGTTACTAACTCTTCATTTAACCCAAGCTGCTCACTCGCTGTGTGTTTATGGACAGCTGGGACCAGAAAGTAGGCAGAACACCACAGCCCCTCGCACATAGGCTTACCCAGCAAGAGATCAGGTCAGAATCCACTTCCCTGCTCCTCAGCTACCCTGCAGGGGCTGAGTTACTTCTCATCACCAAGCCTCCATCTCCACATCTGCAGAATGGGCACAACTTAAATGATCACAGAGGATCCTTTACTGCTCATTAAATCAAATGAGTATGACAAACATTGCCATGGCATCTGAATCTTAGTTAACATCACACACAAAAAAATACGCTGTTATTAAGATAACAGGAGAAAGCCATAAGCTCTAGATTGCACACCCAATATCATCTGTAAAGACCAGGAAATATCTCACACATATTCATGGGAGAGCATCTGAGTCTTTTGCTCTTTGTTTCTGTTGTCTTAATGTATATAATCTAAGCACAAGTTATTTCATTTTCTGGGCCAAGAGATGAGAAGCAGCAATGTAGAGAAGGTATGGAAGGATCTGTTAGGACAGGCATCCAGTAGACAGAGGAGGGGATCCCCAGTGAGAGGGAAGGGAAGATAAGGAATTGGAGGAGAAGCCAGGTCAGGGAACCTCTTAAAAACAGACGGGAATTCGAAGAACGTGGAGTGTCACAACGTGTTGTAAAGGGGAAGTCTTCTTAGTCTCTGCCTAAATCCCCATGCTGTCATTTAAGTAAATGCCATACCCCCTCCGTTCCCCAGAGTTTCTCAGGACCCAAGTGGCCTTGAGGGAAGGACACAAAGTCTTCATGGGGATGCTGGGAAGAACAGGGAGCAGGATATAAAAAGTGAAGCTCTAGTTTCTCTCCAGTCTGTGACAGCAAAAACTCACAGATAAAGACTGAAGATAAGGGGACCCAGTGCCATCTTGTGGAGGGACTGGCCACGGTGCCTCTCATGGTCCTCCTCTGACTGCAAGGGGCTTAGTTCCTCTAGTTTAGTTTTAAATTCCATTCACTGAGCATCAGCTGTTATTAAAGAGGGTATCGGGGGCATCTATTTTGTCCTGTTTCTCCCTGTGTAGTCATTATGCACTTCGCGTCTCCAAGCCCCGTCTATACACAGCTTAGGAACCCATCCTTTCTGTAGGTTGGGCACATCCTCTTCAGTCTTTCTCCAGAGGAGAGCATCCTCTGGAGTTCACGGTGACTCTGGGTACAGGAGGACACCCCTGCTCCAGAAGGGAGTATATCATTTGACTTTGGGGAAATGACTTTGTTTTTCTAAACTTATTTGCCTTACATGTTCACTGGATGTATGCCCTCACAGACCTTTGTGGTGAGAATCACATTGCATAATACCTGCAAAACACCTGTTTGAGAGCCTGATATGGACTAAGCCTCCATAGCACAGTTCTTGGTAGCACCCCTTAGCTGTTTGTGCTGGTCAGGCTGATTACATTTTGAAAAGCAGGAATGTCCTTAAGGATCTAGCCAGGTATCACCTTCCAGTCTGCCTCTTCCTTCTGGCTGACTCTGTCGTGACTGTAAAGGGGTCATGCTGTCCCCGGGTCCCCTGTCTCATCATCCTGCTCTAATTTAGGTACAGAACGGGGGGAGGGGGGGAATTTCTTCTTTAAATCAGGGAAGGAAATAATTCTCAAAAAGCCTGTGCAAGATTCTTCTGTAAGGGGACACCCAGTTAGCTCAGTCGGTTAATCATCTGCCTTTAGCTCAGGTCACAATCTCAGGGTCCTGGGATCAAGGCCTGCGTTGGGCTCCCCCCTGAATGGTGAATCTGTGTCTCCCTCTCCCTCAGACTCTCCCCCTGCTTGCTCACTCTCTGTCTCTCTCAAATAAATAAATAAAATCTTAAAAAAAAAAAAATCCCTTGTAGGTCCCGTTAGCTAAAAACTAGGGTCGCCTGCCTATAGGTTAGAATTACAGAAGAGGAAACAGAGGCATACAGACACCTGACACAGTGGAAGATAGCAGTTAATCGAATATGGTAACCCCGGATGGTCTCTCTTGCCTTTGAGCAACTATTATACTCATGTTTGTACATTGCAGTCGGCAATTGATCCTGCTCCGTTTCATAATGTCTCTTTTATTGCTGTCTTCAGCTGAAATACAGATCTTGTGTTTTTCTGCTTTCACTTTTATTTTCCTTCCCAGCACCGTAACTTTTACCATCCTTTGCAATCTGTAGTATTTCTCTGTGTTAATCCTTCCCTGTGACCCAAGCAAATTTTGCAAAACCTAATCAGGTCCCTATCCAGCCCTCTGCCCACACTAGACTCTAGTATTTCAGTGCAGGACCCTTAAACACAAGGAGAGATGTGGGGCCAGCCATGTGGCTTCATGGCAACATCCCCTTGGGCAAGGTCATAATCTCTCTAAACTTCACGTATTCTTCGTGACTTTTAATTATGCATTTTATACACTTATCTTTTTAATGCTTAATCTGTTTCAGTAAATTACATTGTAGGAGGCTGGAGATGTTGTTTAGAGCCCCCAAACCGGCATCAACCCCAAATCAATGCCTGGCCTCCAAGAAGTAATTAAGGCCCCTGATACCCTCTGCTTCAGAGTGGTGGGGATGAAATGTGGTGATTCGTACAGAGTGTTTAATGTACATAGTGGATGACCAAGGGTGAGCTTTCCTTTTGCCATTATTTTTTTTTTAAATAAAAGTAATGAAAATTCACATGCCGCAGCACGTCATTCAGGTTCCCATCTTCCAAGCCTCACCCCTGCTGCTATCTGTTTGATGCAACACCTCACATTCAGACCACAGCACTACCAGCCAGTGTTTCCCCAGATAAGCCAGGAATGTGGACTTTTCCGCCCTGAGCAGGAGACGTTGTTCCCTTCTGCCTTCCTCCCTAGATTCAGACTCTCATTCTTTCAGGCTTGTCTTGGATGCTCTCCCGACCCAGGGCCCCCACCCCACTGCCTGATGAATAGCTTGTGTTTGTGGTTGCCCTGTGGACAGATGGGAGGGTTGCACTTTTTCCGTCTGGAGGTCAGCGTGGCCGTGTGACTTGCTGTGCACAGGGAAAGTGAGGGCAAGTGATGAGTGTCTCATCTGGCTCCATTTCCTCTTCCCTCTGGCTTGGTGATGGGCACTATTTGAGACAGCAGGTGTTCTATCTTTCTAGGTCTCAGAGAGACTTCAGTGAGCAGAGTCCTGCCACCAGCCCCCGTGGGAAAGGCAGCCAGGGGAGGAGGCACTGCTTGGGGAGGGGGTATTTATCTCCCTTAGCCTTACATGGCCCAAGTAAGGCCCCGCCTTTTCATTTGTCCCAGAGTGTGCCACCCACACAGGTGACATTGGTGCAATGACGTGCCAGGTCAGGAAATGGCTTCCCCGGAGAGCAGGACAGAGGATGGTTTCTGGAGCAGAGAAAATATCCACCATCCTCTGTAGAATGCTCCCCACGGCTGTGGGCCCCATAGCCTCCCCTAGGCTCCCCGAACCCCTCATCCCAGGGACATCTTTACACCTTCAGTCGTGAAGGTCGGGCCTACATTGCTGGCTTGTGATCCCCGTCTATCTTTCCTTCTCCTGCCCAGATTCCAGCAGAAGCAGCAGAAGGGCTGTGGGTTGGCATGGAGCCTCCTGTTAGGATCCTGGTTACACAGGCCGCAGGCCCTGCTGATTTCAGCTAGCCCGTGTGTTCACAAGTGCCTTCACCTGCTGCCTTTTCTCACTTGAATCGTGCTTTATGGCCCTCTGCTAAAAATGGCACAAAGGCTAATTATCTCATAATAGTTGTCCTTTAAAAACATTACATGAAGAGCCACTTTGTGCTTTGAATCCTGGCTTTTTCTTATCATCTGCATCTCTCTGTATAGCTATCCGCACGGCAGAATTTTCTGCTTTCACCAAAGAACTCTTTTTCTGATTTGCCAGTTGGGGGAATGCTGCAGTTCTTTCTTAGGACAACTATTTAAGCAGCCTAGTTGTTCTAAGACCTAAATCGCTGCTGTTAGTGCCCTTCTGTTCTTCTCTCCAAGCTAACGTCAGCTGACTACTGTTGGTTGAGCAAATACTATTGAGGCCTATGCATTAAGGATCAACCTGTCCTGGGTCGGGTGGGCTAGATTTTTTTGTTTGCTTGCTTGTTTTTTCTGTGATTTTTAATTCTGATAGCCACTCAAGATGGTAGGAAAACCATTCCCTTTCTTTTGTTTGGAAAACTGAGGCCCAGAGAGGAAAGTAATTGTTCCATGGGCAAAGGACTAAGGCAGGGGCTAAATCCCAGTAGATCTGAACTCCTTTACCTTGATCTTCCCTCACGATTCATTCATTTCCTTCTGTCCCTGTTCCTATGCTTTAACTAGACTTCGGTTAAAAGCACTGAACTTAGTTTTTGCCTCACCTCAGAGAGAGGGAAGCAGGCTCCCTGCTGAGCAGAGAGCCCGATGCAGGACTCAATCCCAGGACCCTAAGATCATGACCTGAGCCAAAGGCAGCGGCTTAACCCACTGAGCCACCCAGGCGCCCCATGTTGGCTGATTTTTAAGTTGTTAAAATAGTGTCTGTCCCATAGCTGTCCATGTCTCAGGGGGTTGGAAGTCTTGGTCTCCTTGCATTTCCCCCGACACAGTGGGTACCCTTGGGGGGTTAGAAGGGAGCTGTCTTCTTCCTTTGTCCCTGGACAATGCCAGGGAGAGGGCTAGCACACAGGAGGCCTGGTATCTGTGTCCTGAGCGGGTGACCTACAATCCTGGGTAGCATCTGAGGGAAGAAGGAGGTCAGCAGCTGTAAAAGGAAACCCTCTTGGAATCCAGTTTGATGACTCACATAATTCAATGTCTTTGTCTCTAGGACTCTAAGCATTTGAAGACAAATTACAGAAAGCCAAAACCAGAAATCTCAGCATGATCTTCAGAGCCTTATTTAACTGGAACCATTGTCCCTTGTCAAGCGTACTCCTTTTCCATGGCATGTCAGGCACTAGTAAGCCTGCTGGTTTAGGTTTGGTACCAGCGTGGAGCAAAAAGACCCACTGCGTGTTCAGACCAGTGGGTGTGGGAGGTGATGGTGGTTGTCAAAGTCAAAAAGGACAGTGTGGCTTCAGTCAGTTTTGTTCTTTTGACACCTCTGGAAACTCATGACCATAGAAGCGTCCCATGGGTTGACAGATTGCAGGGCCTCAAGGAGTGTTTTGGCTTCATTAATGCAGTTAATGGCCTTGAAGGGGTGTTAGAGTAGCAGGGAGCCTCAAAAACGTTCATCATCAGAGCCCTCACACAGGTGCCTACACACATGTGTGCAAACATGAACACACAGGCACTTGCAGACACTCATACAGATTTGGGGCAATGGATTCCTTTTGGGAGGAATTGCCTGGGGTACCACATGAGTGAACCCTATTTGGGTCCCTGCAAATCCAGATGACATAGCTCCATGCACTCCTCCCCCACCAATGCCTTTGCTTTTTCCTTTTCGTTCACCAAGAGTTAGAGGGAAAAATACAGTCAGTGGGACATGGTCGTGCATTCCCACATCATTTTTCATTAATCTTGAAGCACAAACATGAACTATTTCTAAATGTAATTCTGTTACATTTCTTATCTCATGACACATGAATGTGGACACATGATTTCATGTATGATGCATGTATGTACATTATTCTGTTGCCCGTGCTTCATTCGGCCCTGCTAACAAGCAGCCTGGAAGCTCCCTTCCAGTCCTAAGCCCAGTGCCTCCTCCACACTCTTGGTGCCTCCTGCCCCTTGATTTCTGTCCTAACCCTGCACTCTGACATGTACCTGAGGTGTCTGAAGGAAGGGACAGGATGTCAGCTTTGTCTGCCGTTCCAGTGTCTGGTACATAGCAAGTCTGAATTGTGGCTTTTCTGGGCAGACTGATGCTTTGGTTTTCTTACATACCACTATTCTTTGAAGGTTACTTCTTCATTTATTTAGAGAGAGGCTGTTTATTATATGTGGTAAGAGAGCAAGTTATGTGACCCCATGGGCCTTGTTTGATCCCCTGAAATAGAAGGTTGGTAACAGCAATCAGATCCCTGTGGCAGGTCTCGCCCATCCTCTGCTGTCATAAGCAATTGTGTTTACCCCCAAACTTCCATACCTCGCTTAAGTAAGCAAAAGCCCTAGAGTAAACTGCCTCCATCCAACCTGGAAGGTCATTAAGCTGACCTTTGGGGGCGGGTAAAGGGAAACCTTAGCTCACTACATGCAACCCCTCTGTGCCCACCCCAGGATGAAGAGCTTCTTCTGATTGTATATTTTATCGTCCCTAAGAAACTTTTCATATAATACTCGTTTCCTCATCGTGTTTTGTTCCAGTGATGGCTCAGCATTCCTTATAGATTATCCCCAAATCTAGCTGATCCACCTTTTAGTCAGACCTTAAGTTCAATTAATATTCACTGAAGGGACACTGAACATGATCTGAGCAGGAGCAACGGCAGCAGGTGCCGTTAGGGAGATCTGACCCACGGAAACATTCTCTTCCTACTGGAAGCTCTCTTATTTTCCATTATCCAAAAGACCTCAGCAGTGTAGAACCTTAATATATGTTACCACCTTTAGCTTAACTAACATTTCTAACATGAAGTGATGCATGGCACAAAGATGGCACAAGTGACAAAATTATATGGTTTACTTTCCATAGTAATCGTTTTGTTTGGAATTTTGTATAATAGTATCTTGCCATGACAAACAATTGTGTTTCTCGATTTCTCTAAAGCCTCCCCAGGTCAGATAGATACAAGAGGGCAGAGGATCGTTGGATTTATGACCCTGTTATTCCCCGATGTAAGTATTTCTGCATCCTCACCAAGGTCACACAGAAGTCAGGGTAGAACGTGGGGCTAGACCTCAGCTTCCAAAGCCCCAGCTCAGCATCCTGTTCACATGTGTGTATCATTGGCCCTTTTGAGCAAAGAAGACTTTATGGAGATGCATTTTATGTTCCAGGAACAGTTTCTGTTAGCAGTATTGACTACCTGAGTAGGACCCTTCTCAGCTAGAACAACGGAGGCTAGAGATCAGTGACAATACTGGCATTTGGTAGGGGTGTTCTTCTTAGCACATCATGTACTAAATTTTCTTGAATCCCCATGACAATCTACAAAGTTGTTGCTGTTCCCAACCTTATATTTCAGGGGACCAAACGAGGCTCACAGGATCACATAACTTTCTCTCGGTCACCCAGGGGGAATAAGGGATGAGCTAGAATTCAAACCCACCTTCTTAATCACCAACCTCCCCCATCTGAGCGCTTGTAATTTATCATGATGATTCCTGAACGTCTTCACCTAATGCCAGGTTGTTTTATATGCTTTTAGTCATAAGAAATGAATAATATTTTAAAAGCATAAGCTATAAATCATTTTGCATCAACATTCAGAAAGAATAAATGATCAGGCTGGTGATGACTTAACCCTAGTATGATATTGAATCTGAAGATACTAGAACAAGATAACAAGAGATCACAGAGAAGGTTGTGTCCAGTGTGAGGTCTTGGTGCTCTTCTGGGTAGATTGCATGGCCCCTTAGGAGCGAGATAATTAGACTGGTCCTACTTGTTTAAGTAAACTCCTTATAGAGAAAGTAAAGCAACAGAGTCAGAGGAGATATGGACTCATTTCGTAGAGCCCAGAGCTTCAGAATAAAGGAATATTCAGCTTGATTGGTGTTTAATTTAAACTTTAATTTAAAGTTTATTAAGTGCGGGATAGAAAGAAATCATAGTCATGTGTGTGTATGTGTGTTCAGTAGAGGGAAAAGAAAAAAAAAAAACATGTGTTCTCACTTTATCCCATGCCATCACATGAAGAGCAATGATTTAATTCAGGACGGGATGAAACATGGGAGAAATAAAATCAAAACCAGCCAAGGCAGCCTGCTCTAATTGTCCCCATGGCCCATTTCCCCCTCAGCAACTCCCAGACAAGGCCAGCTTGCTCACTGATCAGCTGGTGCATTTCCTGGTCCCTGTCGACGCTAAGTGCTCACTTAAATGTCTGTTTTTAAATGATCCCGTTAAACCAAGAACAGGCATATTCAAAAGGAAAGACAAAATCCTGGGCCAAACATGAATAGTACTTTCCACGATTTTCCATTAACTCGCCCCAGCTTGGAGCATGTAAGTGATGTTGCTGGGATTCAGGCTTAGGTCTTGATGCCTCCTTCCATCCCCGCTGCTCTTTCCCCTCCCTGTCTTTCTAAATCCCTGAGCCCGAAGCCTCTCAGACACCACACCTGCTGGTGTAGTCCTGCCTCTACCACCGTGTCCCGCAGAGGGCACCTCCACACCAGACCCAGCACAGGAGCAGACCCCAAGTCTCCTTCCAGATGGGTGCCCAGACATTGGGGGCCTTTTCTAGGGGGACCATACGGGGAGTCCCCTCTCTTCCTCCAGCTCAGTGTCATCCAGAGCTGTGCCCAGATCTATGCTCACACTGAACATGGTGACCACTCTCCTTCCAAATGTGTCTTCTACTTTACAGGGTGCTTTGAGGACAGCCGCTGGATTCTTTTTCTATCCCCCGTAACTCAGAACAATTATAGACACACTGTGGGTGCCTTGCAGAAGCGATCACCTCTGGGCAGAGTCTAGACCTCAGGCATCACCAGTGTCTGCAGGCTTACACATCAGTCTTCCCCACCCCCCACCTTCACCTTACTTGGCAACTAATACCTGAGACCTTCGTAAAAATCAGGATTTCTCATGTAAATATCCAGTGGTGAACCTTAACAACTTCAAAGATCGGACCACCCGTCTCCACATCTGGGGAGTGACAGCAGCTGCATCCTTAAGACAAATCCATACATGGCTGCTTGGTGTGGTCCCCACCCCCCCCCACCCCAAACAGCCAGCTCTGTCCCTAGATGTCACCTGTTACCCCAGGAAATACACAGTAGCCCCAAGAAAACCCTTTGTCTTTGCTTTTACCTGTGAGGGCTGTGTATTCGTTAGCCTGGGCAACTGTAATGAATAGCACAGACCACGTGGCTGAATCAATAGCACATTTTTTCCTACAGTAGTGGTGGTGTCTGGGAAGTCAAAGATCAAGGAGCCCCCAGGTTCAACTCCTGCCAAGAGCTCTATTCCTGGCTTGCAAGCTGTGTCCTCACATGGCAGAGAGAGCCCTGGTCTCTTCTTCTTATCACTAATCCTGTCCTGGGTCCTTCCCTTATGACCTCATCTAACCCCAATTATCTCCCAGTATCCCTACCTCCAAATATCACCCCATTGTGGATTAAGGCTTTATCATACGAATTTTGAAGGAACACTGATACTCAGTGCATAGAAGCAGGCTCAAGAAATGAGATAAACCCTCCCTCCACTTTGCTCGTCTAGGGGAAGAATTTCCTTTGGTTTGCTCATATTTACTTCCAGCCACAAATTATCCTAATGTTCTCTACCCTCACACGAGAGAAACACAGATTTCCATGTGTCTTGCGTCCAGTGGGGGTGGGAATCAGGTGACCTGGATTTCCAATTCACTTTAGCCCCTGTGTGCTTCACCTTGGGGTTCCCATGCTCCTGCTATCTCACACCCTCCTCCTGCAGGGATAAGGACCGGACAAGATTATGGCACGTGGCCCTTGAGCTTCTGATAGCCTGTGTTTTTGGTTGGCTACTTCTGGGGAAATGCTAGGGATTCATGGCTGTTGGCCACCTGCGGGATAACGATGACTGTCTGCCCAGCTGTGGAAGTGCCCACAGTCACGCAGCCCCCGAGGGGAGGTTGGGTCACACCCAAAGCAGGGACCGAAGCTGTACACCCCCAGGTACCCCAAGGCGATGGGTCTCTGGTCTTCTTTCGGCTAGCGCAGTCCGCTTTCCAGCCAGCTGCACCGAGTAATAAGAGAGGCCCGTCCGCCCTCCTGTCACAGAGCTCCGCTGTGCCCAGTGTGTCTGCTTCTAATGAAGGATTTATTTAGGTCACCGCTGCCTTCTGTGCACACCATGCAGATTAAACATGTCAAGGAGCTCCTCCTCCTCCTCTTCCTCCCTCACTGGGGCCTTGCCGGGGCTGCACACCTGGCCACTGCTCATTCGTGCAGAGGGCACTTGTGGGGGACACACCGTGTGGCCCTCCACAGAGAGCCTGAGTCCTTTCTCCAAGTCACTGTGCTTTCTTCCTCGAGCCTGTCTGGTTGAGTCACTGCAGTACTCTGGATCATGAACAAATGTGTTTGACTAATTATCATCCCCAGATCCCATTTATATACCACACAGCCTGCTTTTTTTTTTTTTTTTCCTTTCTTTTTTTTTTTTTTTTTCTTCTAGGGACAAAAATAGCTACCAGGATTTGAGGGCTTACCATGGGCCAGGCAATATGGCAATGTCCTCAGCTTCCACACAGATCGTTTTAGCTAATCCTTGCAATTAGTATATAGAGCCAGTGTGCTCTGTCTCAGGCTCCAAGTTTCAATGCCGTTGTGTGGATGTGAAATTATAGAGCTGAGATTTGAGCTGGTGTTTTTGGCTCTAAATCCTCTGTTCATTCCAGGACGTCCCCTCCACCCCCCCTCTGCAGCTAATTCCACCTCTGTGGCTGGGCCGATTCCTCTCTACTTTGTCTACCACAATGGTTACCAATCCTGGAACTAAAAACAAACTGCCCCAACAATAGGAAGGAACAAAAACCAAAGACACTGGCTTTCCTTGGCCGCAGGCCAAAGGGATCAGAGTCTGTACCCGAATGGGGCCAGGGATTTGGAACCCTTGCCCTTCTAAGGGCTGAGGGTGGGCAGGCCAGTTCCCCAGGGAGCTTGTTAGAAACGCAGACATGTGGGCCTCTCTCCAGACCTCCTGGATTAGAATCTGCGTTTTGAACTAGATCTCCCAGGGAGTGGTTTGGAAAGCACCATGCTAGGCGATGGCAATGTGGCATCCAGATCTCCTAGGAAGGGCGCTGACCTCACCCGCCACCTGCAGCTCCTCATCCAGATCCTTTGGCCCTAACCTCTCATCTCATCTGGAGAATGTTGTGTGGGTTGGCTTCAGACGTCCTATGGGACAGGTTACGTTTATAATCCTCATGGGATCATGGAGTTCTCAGAGGCTCATAAATCTTCTGGCCCGAAGCCCCTGCCACGGTACGCTGCCTTCTCTGGCGTGCCCAGGTACCTCCTTCCTTCAGTCCTTTGGTGTGCGGTGTTCTCTCCATTACCCAGGTAGACTTTTGTAAATATGGAAACGCCCCACACTGGTGTGGAATGCTAGGCAGTGCAGAAAGGCTAGAGGAGTCAGTGTTCTAAAAGTCCTCTTCTTTCTCAAGGGGAAAACGGGGCCAATTACGCTTCCTTTCCCCAGACAGTAAATGTGACCCAGGGAAACTTATTTACATGATGTGGGCTGACCTTGGGTCTTTTCTGCCCTGCTCCCTTTCCACGCCATGTGAGGTAGGCCTCACAGCAATTACCATAAGTCAATCCAAACAAAAGCGTGTGTCAACATTTGTTGAAAAGTGTCATGTGCAGGCAATTTCAAGAAAATAAATATTTATGGAAGTCTTGAGATATCACTGTCCTTTCATAGACTGACAGGCACAAGCTGAATCTGTTTCCTCTTTCTTGGTTTCCAAGATGACTTGCCAAGGATGGAAATTTGACACCACTGCAATGTGCCCTTAAGTAGTTGCTTAAAGGTGAAAGTGAAGATGTTTTTGACTCCTGGAGATGAACAAAAACAACAACAGAAAAAGCTATACACTGTTGGTTACTCAGAAATTTGGTTGGATATGGAAATGATAGTTCTGTTGTGCTTACTGAGGTTTCAGTACATTCCTGAAAATTAAATCACTCAGCATCCTTGGATGCTTGTTTTTGTCTGGCACTATAATAGCTCTCCTCTTTCTTCTCTTCTCATCTTTCTGGGTAGGCTCTGTCCTCTGCCTGGAGTACACTCCCCACTGCCCTCAGGAAGGCATCGCCATTCAAAGGAAAAGAAGCACAGGGCTTTAGAGATGGCCCATGGGATGCTCCTTCTCTCATTTCTTAGGTCTGTGACCTTGAGAAGGTCATTGGACATGATACCATGTTTGCATATCTGTCATGGGAAGAAAGGCACACCATTCCCATTTGTTGATTGTCTGCTTTTGGCAAGTCCTATGCTATATATTTGGCAAGGGTAGTATTACTTAATGTTGATGGCATCCATGTGAAAGTAGGTTTTGCCCATTTTGCAGAATGATATGTTGAGTCCCAGACAAGGAAGATACTTATCTGAGTTCAGAGAGCTAGGAGATACTAGCCTGCATATGCCCAGTTGCAAAAGCGCCTTAGCTTTTCCACTACTGCAGGTTACCTTTTCATTGCTACAAAAAAGGAAGATAAAATGAGAATAACCACCACTTAGTTTTGTTGTGGGTATTAGAAGAGATAATTTACGCATTCGTGCTCACCACCTGGGTGCATTGGGTGCCCAGTTGGTAATCTCCTTTCCACCCCTTTTGTTAAATCCCTTAAATGACTTGTGGCTGAGTGTTTTGAGCATCCCTGTTATCCTAGAGGATCTTCCTACCTGTGCCAGCTGTGCCACTAGTTTTTGTTGAGGGGCTGGAAGGGTGTCCTGCAGACAGAGGGATTATAGGCAGTGCTATTTCCGATGCATTAAATTTACCGCTCGTGGAATGTTCTAGTTATTTCACTTCATGCACAAGTATGTTGCAGTGGTGGGACTGAGGGAATATATTGTAGTTAATTACATTTGAATCTAGGTCATGATGTGAATTATGTAATAAGAAGATTTAAGGAGAAAATTAAAATATTTTGAGGGCTTATTTCATGTTTCCCCTCCTTTTTAAACTAAAATATATTCTAGACTCTCAGATGATCTTGTCCAGTCACCACTAGAAATCTTGACATCTGGTTTCTGCCCAATTCTCTTGGGATGAAGAACTCACTACCATTTGATACAGTCTTTTTCATAGACAAAGTGTTGAAGATGTCTTTCTATTGAATTAAAAGCCTTCCTTGGTACCTTGGGCCATTTGCTTAACCTTCCGCTACATTCGACATGTTCATTCAGCAAGTAGGATCTCTAGTCCCTACTGTGCACAGAAATCATGCCAGGCCCTGGGGGATGCAGCAGAGAGAGAGTCAGGACACTGTCGGGAGGCTCTGAAATTGACGTCGGGTGGAGGGGCAGACCACAAACAAGCGTATATAGTTTTGGATAGTACATGAGGAATGTATAATGGGATGATGGGAAAGCATGTGGTTAAAAGAGAGTGCATCGGCCCATGTTGTAGGGAAAGCCAGTGTTTGAAATAAAATCTGAATGACAGGAAAGAGCCAGCCTCCAAAAGCCTCAGACCCAGCATCCTGGAAAGAGAGAGCAGGAAAGGCCAGGGCCCAGAGCTGGCATGAGCTCAGGGCATTTAAAGAAACAGAAAGGTCAACGAAGTGGGAGCTTGGCTTGAAGGAGCAGATTGACGCCAGAGGGACAAGCAGTTCTCATCCTGGGGGATCCCTGGGTCTGGAAAGGAATTTGGATTTAATTTCAGGTGCAAGGGAACCTCCATCTAAAAAATGCTGTGCATGTCTCTGGGTCACCCAGGTCTGGCATGCAGTCAGCACCTTCAGCGGGGCCCTAGGAAGCCTGGTGTCGCTGATGGGGAAGTCTCTTGCCTTTTGAGTTTTTGCAACTCAGGGCTTGGTTTAGCACTGCAGGATCAAGAAAACAGCATCTTTGATAAAGGGAAGTGAACTGAGAGGGAGCTAGATCTCTCTTTGGGAACTCTTAACCCATCTACAAAGGAAAGGGGAGGGTTTGTTTTGCTTATCCTTCCAAGAAATCCTGTCCCTCTTTGAAGGATGGTTACCAGATATGAATGTCCAACAGGACCAGAGAAGCTCCCATCAGTCCCAGGAACTACTTGTACCCTAAGTCCAGGCATTGTCAAGGGGCAAAGTGGCCGTGACATCCCTGGCTTTGCCTGCTCAGACTGAGTTTTGGATACTAGTTCAGCCTCCACCTTTTTGGACAAACTGTTGAATTTCCCTGAGCTTCACTTTCCTGTAGTGAGATCAGTTCTCTTAAGGGCTTGCAGTGAGCATCCCAGGGGCCCCATATGCAAGGTTGCCAGCCCGGCGCCTGCTCTGTTACCCATGGTGTGGATGGGAGCTGCCACCACTGCTTCTGGTGGGGCAGGTGGCCGGGGTTCCAGGTGCTGTTGAGCCTTCTCGCCCAACCCATGCCAGCTCAGGGCTCTAAGCTTCCAGAAGGTTCCAGTTCCAGTTGGGGTCCTGGGCTCACAGGTTCACCTGAGCTTGAGGGTCATCTCTTTTCTGAGAGTCTTACTAAAAGGCCCCAAAATTCTGGCTATGTCACTGAGGTCAAATTAGCCAACTACCACAGGAGGAAGTTGGCCACAGTGGCCACTCTGTTTGTGATATGTATTTTATATATATATATATATAATATATATATATATATATATCTCATACATATCCCTACTTCTCTATGTGTAGTATGTGTGTATGAGACTTTAGTTGATTTTTTTCTATATACTTCAAGTATTTTTGAAATGTAGAAGGCCTTAGACATTTAATACATTTTTAGGAAATATTAAAGTAGAAATGAGGAGACTTTAAATTACTAATGGCCCCTTTTTTGTTTGTTTCAGTAAAAAGTGTGTGTGTGTATACATATATGTATATATATATACATATATATATAGTTTCTTCTCTGCTGCCTATTGGTAATTCCCCTTTATAAAAAAAAAAAAGAAAGAAAGAAAGAAAAAGAAAAAAAAGAAAATTGGATGTGCACTATATTATTCAGGATGCCTCATAATAGAGTAGAAGAAGTGTGAATAGCTAGACCAGATGAATTTCATATCTGGCCTCCGGTTCTCCCTAAGGTGTTGAAGGATTGGGATCTGTGGCTGCTTTCTGATTCTGAATATGGAGCTGAGAGATGGGGTCAGCCACACTCATCACTGAGAGTAGAGTGATCTAGGGATGCATTGGGGACTCAGTCAGTTAAGCACCTGACTCTTAATTCAGCTCAAGTCATGATCTCAGGGTCATGAGATCAAGCCCCACATCTAGTGTGGAGCCTGCTTAGCTTTCTCTCTCTCCCTCTCCCTCTGCCCCCCTCACCTCAGTCTCTCTCTCCCCATGTTAAAAAAAAAAAAAAAAAAAGAATAGAGCAGTCTAATGTCGAGTTGTTTTTCTGTCCTGCACGTCACACGGCCCACCCCCACAATGCGCACACACATACAAGAGTGTACACACAGGTGCAGACATACACAGGCATGCATAAGCACATGCATGCGTACCCCAAACACGTAAAAGGCAAGCACAGTGGATCCATTTTGTCAATACATACGGGGCAGACCGTCACTGAGAAGGAAATGAAATTTGATTGAAACACATCAAAGCATTCAATCAAGTAAGGAAAAGTTCCGTTAAATTGAGCTCATTCAATCAGTAGAAAACTTAAGACCATATCTTGATCAGTCATACCTCCTTAAACGTTTTCTTCCCTTTTTCTTTTTTTTCCCTAAATAGTTATGTCAGCTTATCTTGCAGGTCCCTTCTCCAGTTCTGTGATTCTCTAAAAAAGTCCAGTTTTTAATTGCTTTTCTCAGTTAAGACATTTTAATATGCATTTTTCAAAGCTGCTAATACAGTTGCTATCTGAGGTAGGTAGTGCAATTGGTTTGATTATAAAAAATGGAAAACCATAAAATTCCTCATTTATACATTCTAGACAACTTTTAAACTAATAAAGTGAATTTTAAACCTGGCATATAGAAGACAATGGATTCTCTTGATGGAGAACATTTTTACTGGCTCTCTAAAGCCCATAATCCCCAAGGAAGGCCTGTCACTCACCCTTTCCTGTGTTGGGACAGAGATGACTTACAAGAACTTTCAATGCTCTCTTCCTGGGAGACAGTCAAACATGTCCTGATGATGGTAGTTTATCAGTTCCCTGAAACATGGACGTGGCTCCTCTGTCCTTGGGAACCCCACTGCCATCTGGCCCAGCAGTGACTGTGTCCTTGTGGGACTCCAATTCCTAAGTGATATGAAGTTCAGATATAGAGCTGAACTTTATAAAGACGAGTAGGTATAAAGGAGGCAGTTTAGGGAAACAGCCCTGCATCCAGAGTTCTGAATTTGGGCTCTAAATTTTGAAGTGGATTAAATTCTCGTGTCCTTGAGCAAGACTCCTATCTATACTGTCCCGCTTGTTACCTTGCTCTATTTGGTCACGGTGCCAATGGACTGAGCAGACTGCGAAACCACTTCATGAGCTATATGGCTTTGCACACGGGAAGGAGTTTTGCTCGTTCTAGCCACCTCCCCTGTTTTTCCCTCTAGGCTAACTTCAGACACTTTCTCTACCATCCCAATTTGTTCCAGGTGAAATGAGTGAACGTGTCCCCTCATATTACCCTGTCTAAACTATAATCAGAACATATATAGCGCTGATGACTACAGTCCGGTGATATCAATTGACCTTGGCCACATTTATTCTGCAATACCAACTATCCCAAAATTCAAAGCCACAATGGTGCATTCTCCCTCACGAGCCAGTATGGCTGTGTTGGACACAGTAGACTTGCATGGTGCTCTGCTGTACATGTTTTTCACCTTCCTCCAGAGCCCAGGGCTGGGCAGGGCCCATTCTGCTCACGGTCATGGCAGAAGCACAAGAGGGCAAGTGCAAACCCACAAGGCTCAAGGCCGAGGCTAGGGACTGCCATCTTGTCATTTCCACTCGCAGGCCATTGGCTAAACTGGAATAAAATGGCTGGGAAGCACACTAACTCCACCGTGAGGCCACAACAAGAATTGGATGCAGGGAGGAGTAAAGTAAAAACACTAAGCATTCAGTGTTTCATAAGGGTTCACCCATCCTTTTAGATCAGGAGCCCCTGGTGGGCGGTGAGGGACATGAAAAAAGTCTGCTTCTATATCCCCAGCCCCTCTGCCTGGGGCTGGCAGGTAGATATTTCAGTGATGTTTGCTGAGGTCCAGAAGACCTTTCCCACCCTTCCCAACAGCTGAGGTTGGCAAACTGACCACAGGGCCAAATCTGTCCCTGTTTTTGTGCATAGAGAGCTGAACATATAAATTGTTGACAAAAAAACTAAAGGAAATCATATTTAATGATGCATGAAAATTTTATGACATTCAAATTTCAGTATCCAGTAAGTAAATTTTTATTGGAATGCAGTTGCACCCATTCCTCTGTGCACTGTCTGTGGCTACTTGAGCAAACAGCACACTTGGGAGTTGCCATAGGGACTGTGTCTCACAAAGCTGAGAACTTTTCCTATCTGGCCTCGTAAGGGAAATGTTTGCCACCCCCTGCGCCACAGGATAAAGAAATGGAGAGAGCCCCAGGGAGGTGACTGCGGTACCCAAGACTAGAGTTGCAAGCTTCCAGTAAGCCCTGTATGCATTTGGAGTTAATATCTCCCCCCTCCCCTTTGTTTCCTAGTAATTGGCAGCCTGCGACACCCATGTGTCACTGATCAGAAGGCATTCCCCGCGGCAGTGCTTCATGACCCAGCGGCACCGGGTCCCGTGAAGCCACCATGGTGACCAGCACGGCCGCACTGCTCCTGGGCGCGGTGCTGCTGGTGGCCCAGCTCCAGCTAGTGCCTTCCCGCCCCGCCACGCCTGGGGCCGAGCCGGGTCAGCTGGAGCTTGCACGCAGAGGGGCCACCCTCCAGGGCGAGGGCCAGGAAGGTGCGGCCCCCAACGGCTCGGCCCAGCAGCTGCCTCAGACCATCATCATCGGTGTGCGCAAGGGCGGCACGCGCGCACTGTTGGAGATGCTCAGCTTGCACCCCGACGTGGCAGCTGCCGAGAACGAAGTCCACTTCTTCGACTGGGAGGAGCACTACAGCCAAGGCCTAGGCTGGTACCTGGGCCAGATGCCCTTCTCGTCGCCGCACCAGCTCACAGTGGAGAAGACTCCCGCGTACTTCACGTCGCCCAAAGTGCCTGAGCGCGTCCACAGCATGAACCCGGGCATCCGGCTGCTGCTCATCCTGCGAGACCCGTCCGAGCGCGTGCTGTCGGACTACACCCAAGTGTTCTACAACCACGTGCAGAAGCACAAGCCCTACCCGTCCATCGAAGAGTTCCTGGTGCGTGATGGCCGGCTCAACGTGGGCTACAAGGCGCTCAACCGCAGCCTCTACCACGTGCACTTGCAGAACTGGCTGCGCTTCTTCCCGCTGCGCCGCATTCACATCGTGGATGGCGACCGCCTCATCAGGGACCCTTTCCCGGAGATCCAGAAGGTTGAGCGGTTCCTGAAGCTGTCGCCGCAGATCAACGCCTCGAATTTTTACTTTAACAAAACCAAGGGTTTCTACTGCCTGCGGGACGGGGGCCGGGACCGCTGCTTGCACGAGTCCAAAGGCCGGGCACACCCCCAAGTCGACCCTAGACTCCTCAATAAACTGCACGAATATTTTCACGAGCCAAATAAGAAATTCTTCGAGCTTGTGGGCAGGACATTTGACTGGCACTGATTTGCAATAAGCTAGGCTCAGAACCTTTCCTATTGTAAGTTCTGGTGTACATCTGGGGGAAGAAAAAAAAAAAAAGAATTTTAAAAGGGCATTTAAGCTATAATTTATTTGTAAAATCCATAAATTACTTCTGTACAGTATTAGATTCACAATTGCCATATATACTAGTTATATTTTTCTACTTGGTAAATTGAGGGCATTTTGTATTGTTTTTCATGGTTGTTAACATTGTGTAATATGTCTCTATATGAAGGAACTAAAATATTTCACTTCCAAAAAAAAAAAAAAAAGAAGAAGAAGTCCTGGAGACCCTGTCTTTTTTGAATATAATTAACTTGCCCCCAACTCAGAATAGCTGTCTTTGTTGTACTCATTGCAGAATCTATATTCCTTTGTTGCTTTAAAAAGAAATGTTTTTCATGGCTATTATGCTTCTCTCTCGCCCTCTCCTTTCTTCACTGTTCATTTTAATTTTTAATGTCTCTCTGTGGTCATCAGATTTATTTTTTACTTGCATTGTGAGATTTGTCTTCACTCAGATCCCCCATTATTCTGGAGGTGGCAGGTTCACCTACTCCTGACTTCAGCCGGTCCCTGAGTGTGGATTTTAAACCCCTGTTATTAACCCTGAGTGGAAAAAGCAATATTAAGACTGGAGAAATAGTGAATACTAGCAAGAAGCTCCCTTGTCGCACGTCTTTGCCTTGAAGAGTGCTTGCATACATTTCTGATCTCAGCAATGGGTAAAACCTACAATAAAGGGGATGAAACCATTGGCCTTCAGAATGGTCTTGGGGCTGTGTGCTTTGCCCAAGGTGGCAGTGGGTCTCTGGAAACTCGTTTCTCTTAGAAAAGAGAAGTTGCGAATTGTATGTGTTCCCATCTTGTACATTTTGTGGAAAGCTGACTCATGGTGTAGACAGACTTTTGCTTAGGTTGGGAGTCTGTTTATCTATTTCCTGAAAGATCGATATGCATTTATAGACACATATTCTGTATGCATTGAGACATAAATATGTGTGTGTTTTAAAATCAACTCTGAATGTGTAGTCCTGAAATGGAAAGGAAATTTAAGCTCCCACAGGTCAAAACTACAAAGAGAAAAACACAAAGTGGAGGTAGAGCCTAAGGCAGCCCTTTCACCTGCACCTGGAGGCAGAGGCCTGACTGCAGTTTCATTTCTACTCTAACAGCTGGCTTCTTGGAGGTGGTCATGCAAGCCCCTTGAGTCTTGATTTTCTCAGGCATTCCCATTCAGTCAGCCTTTTACAGAATTATATTCACTGGATGGGTTTTCTTTTTATGAAAGCAAAACATAATCATTATGTAAAACAAAAAAAAAAAAAAAGAAAAAAGAAAAGAAATACAAAGAAGCAAAATAAACCCATTTCCTGACAGTTTATATTTAAGTGAAATGGACATTATATATAAGAACTCATTGAAAATGACCCCAAACAACCTCAGGAAGTAGGAATTATTATGGCGAGTTCAAGGAGGAAGAAATAGGCAAGGAGGAGATAAGGAACTTGCCAAGGTCACACTGACTCCAAGCCAAGGCTAGGAGTTCACTTAGAGCCAAAGCATAGATTTGCAGTGTTTTGGTTTTATCCTGCCCTACACCTTCTGAACTCAAAAGGAAAGGCCCATACTCAGAGACCGTTCTTCTGACTTAACCTGACAGATTCCTTCCCTGGTGCCAAATGTCTTCCACCTCAAGAGGTGTGCTCGAGCCAAAGGAGAAGGGCAAGAAAGAACCTGCGCTTCTCTCAGCGGTGCTATCAGGGAAGTGAGTCACCTTGGTTAGAGGCCACAGCTGCAGCCTGGCCTGACCTTGGCATGGCCCAGGCCCCACCCCTGGCCTTGCAAAGGCAGCAGGAAGAACGCCTCTCACCTCTGAACATGTTAAGGTTGTCATTACATAACCAACTCCCTAGAGGGTGTGGCCAAAATATTTATAGCAAGCTTCCCCCGTGGACATGGCACTTTGCAGTCTGGAGAGAGCGTCCCTCCACAGCACAGGGTTGGAGGTTAGATCTTGCTTCATCACACTCATTAAGAGCTGAAGAGAGGAGAGGCCTGAAGAGGGTCCAATCAATTGCCAGGATTGCCCAGGAGTTTGGTGTGGAGACTCAAAACTGAGTCTTCTGACTTTGCCAAAGGATTTTTCTTTTTCTTTTTCTTTTTCTTTTTTTCTTTTTTTTTTTTTTTTTTTGTAAAATACCCACAGATTCCTGTGCCCTAAGGGGGATGCCACACTTGAAGCATGCAGTGTTGGCATCAGAGGTGGTGGGCAGGAATGGAGGAAGGAAGGACTGAGCATTGGGGACATGACCTGGTGCCTGGAGCTAACACGGTTCCCCATAGGAGTGGTCCAGAGTAAAATGACAAGTTGGTGTAAATTCAGTAATTGTTGATTTGGGGTACGGGGCCTTGACTGAGGATGTGTTCATGGAAGTCTACATGGGCAAAGGGGTCGGGGTCCTAGTGGTTCTCTATTATTCCATTTATGGCGAAAGTCCAGCCAGGCCTTAGGAAATACAAGGAGTACTTGTACTCCAGTAGCCCAGGCATTTCAATCTCATCTGAGCACTCCCAGATTCAGAGAAGGCCCTGCAGGGGACCCGGACCTGCCTTCCCAGGGGCACAAATGCAGGGACTTGGAGCCAGATGGGCACCTGGTCCTTCTCCAAACACCATATCAGTTCTATTAGAGAGAGATGCCAACTAGAGGGAGTAAAGTTCCTCTCTGACCAGCCCAGGGCCAGCAGCTGCCTGGGAGCCTCCAGGTGGGGTGGCCCAGAGAGGCAGCTAGGAGCAGTTGAGAGCAGAGCCTCAGCCATTGTGTTCAGAATATTCCCTGCACTTGATGCTTCTGCATCTGGACAGCCCCTGCCCCCTCCCTTCCTCCAGGAATCAGGTAGTGCTGAAATCCAACAATCCAACAGACAATATTTACTTACCAGCTCATAGTCTAAAATGTGCTAGTTTAGCACCAATGATGATGCATCTCTGAAGAAAGGGTGGCTTGCTCTTTCAATCCTGGGAGACTGCTATTTAGCTAAAGGGATATGTAGGGCAGAAGAGTCCCAATGCGCAGGGTGACTGCTACTTAAAGAGGTGGAATCTGAGATCACCACCCACCTAGAGTTCAGGTGTTCACTGTAATTCTATTCTTCCTTTGAGCCCTACTATGTGTTTAGCATGGTGTTAAGCCCTCAGGAGTATAAAAGAAAATATAATAGGAGTTAATAGTCACTAACTCTTCTGAGTTTAAACAAAAAGCATGGAGGGGCCAGGAAGGCAAGGGGATGGTGCTTAACTGTGTTTGGACTGGCCAGCAATATGTTCTGTACTTTCTCATGTCATTTCGGAACATCCTTGGGAGGAGTCCGCTAGCCCCACTATGGAGAGAAAGAAACTGAGATGGAAGAAATGGACCTGCCCTCATTGTTCAAGAAGAAAGAGGGATATCACTCAGCCCAGAGTGATAGTTGTCCCCAAAGTGAGGAGTGTGGTACTGAAGGTCATAAACAGAAGGTGAGGGATGGTAAGAGGTGTCTCTCAAAATGCCACTACTCAGAAGTAGGAAGAGAAGAAGGATCTTCCCAAAGGGCATGATCACTTAACTCCCAGGCCATAAGACCATGTTCTTCCCATGGAAAAGTTTCTTGAAGGAATTGCCATGATGCTGGGGAATGGAAGGCAAAGGATGTAACCAAAGCAAGGCTTTCTGGACAAGGGCAGCTTGAGGAATCAAGAGAGTGGTGATGGGGAGGGGAAAAGAGGAAGGGGATGTGGGCAACAGACTTTAAAACACATTGAGAGCTCACTATGCAACAGACACTTGTGGCTTTGTTATCTGTTTCCCAAGAGGTGGAAGCTTTCTTAGCAAGCAACCATGTATCTCTGTCTCCTGTGCAGGTGCATCCGTCACAGAAAAATAACTATCCTTTATTGCACACCCACTATGTGCTTTGTGTTTTAAGTATGTTGCTTCCAGTCCATGTGATAATTCTGAGAAGTAGGAAATGCCATGGTGCTGATTTTGCAGAGGAAGAAACTCAAACTCAGACCATAAAAGGCTTGTCCAGGATGCCAGAGACAGTGATTTGTTACAGTTGGAACTTAGTCTCTGGATGTCCTCGCTCTGCTACTCTGTGGTCCCTGCAATCTTGAGTGAGGGGAGGGAGAAGTAAAGCATAAGCATCTATTATGCAGAGCAGAGCATGGAAGAGAAATGATGGGCAGACATAACAGATATGGTTATACCAGACTGTCTTCAAGTGAAAGAGTGGCTGGGGACTTGACACAACAGACACATGCTAAAGCAGGCTCCTTCCTGGAAGACCTTCATTTAGGAAGTCTGCACTTGGGCTAGCATGGAGCAACATGGTGGAGCTCTCCAAATGGCAAACAAGGAGTGAGGACCACAGCTACAAACACTCAGCAGAACTTTGAGCTGCTTGGCTGAAATACATAGATGTAGGAAATTGCCCTGGTTCTTCTTCAGTTCCTGCTCATATCAGCATCTTTACTCCTTTTCTTCCAAACTCCCCTATTAGGTCACCTGAAAGCAAAAGCATTTAGAACCAAGAGTCCTGGGTGTGTATCCCAACTTTGCCAATTATTGGGCAAGTGAATGGGATTCAAATTCTCAGAACCTCAACATCTATCTCAATATAAGTGGGCTGAGACTTACTTAATTTTGTTTTGGGGGAATTCAATGAGACAAAGTTGGTTTAAAAAAAAAATAGTAAAAACTCTGTGAGGATATGGCGTAGTGGTTAAAAGCATTTAGGATTTTAGGAAACAGACCAAAACTGATTCTGAACCTGTCTGCAGGCACCCACAGCTTTGGCCTCCCTATTCATTTCCACTAAGGAACTGTAGCCACTGCTGTTAGCACCACATCCAGATCCCATTACTAGGAAGTGTCCCACCTCCACCTACCAAAAGAATTGGCTGCTCAGGGCTCACCCTATATTGCTTTCCTGAGGAGTTCCCTGAGTTGAAGGAGTTGCCTTACCTGAAGGTGCTTGGGGAGTTGAGCTCACTCAGCTTCCTTGCTTTCTTGGGGATTGCCTGTGACTAATGATTGGTGGATGTGGAGAGGCAGAGGGTTGAGGGATAGCAGCCCAGCCTGCTGGTCCTGAGGAAGAATGACCTCTGTGGTACAATTCCTGCTCCAGAACTCCTTGAATTATCAAACTGATGCCAGACTTCTGAAACCACACTTTTCTTAGCTTCTTTCCCTACTTTGTCCTGTGTCCTTCATTGCCTTATCCATTTCTTTTGTAATCCCATTCTCATTAGGTGACTTGCCCAAGAATACAGGGATCTGTATCCTAGGTTTTGCTTCTGGGCATCCAATCTAAGATAGTCAACTTGCAGAATATTTTAGTGTCTCTGCACTTCATGTAGAAAATATGACCAACACACAGGATTATGATAATTCTTCTAGTTAAATGAAAGATGAGAGGGAATGAGTCTATTTTATTGACTGATACAGAAAAATGGTGAATATAATAGTAGAGGCAATCTTTACCAAGTAATGGGTCTCTTTTTTGGTTTATCACACTGTCAAAATAATGTTAATGCATCAATACCAAACAAACTTCCCCTTCCTGAAAATTTCCTTGTTCTCACAAATATGAAGGCATCGCTCCAACTTACTTATGTTATAGGACATTGTATCTCTACTGTTTGTTGAATATTTCATGTGGAGCTTATTCATAGATGTCCTTTCCTCTTTATTGCAACACCCTGGGACCTAACACAGTACCTGGCACCTGGTATGTCCTGGAGGCAATTTGATGTGAAAACCTCCTCTACCATATCCTAGCTTTGTGGTCTGGCTGCCTCCTGGGAACACCTTCTCTAATACTTCTGAATATACTAGCCTTATTTAATCCTGACAAATCTCTGAGCAAAGAATCCATCCAAGCTCCGTGCTTTTGCTGACCATAATATTCCCAGCAAATAGGGCAACGCTTGACACAGAAGGTACAAATATTTACCAACTAAATGACTCACAGAAGTGCCCAGGCTCTTTCCACTATGCCATCTATACAACATGTTTTGAATATTGCACTAATGGAGAACCTAGTATGTTCCAAGGCAACCCATCACATTTCCAAACTGGCTATTAAAATTCACACTCCCTGTGCCTAAACTTCTGTTCCCTAGCTTCCTCCTGTGAATCTGAGTTCTACTATAGGTTGTCATGAAGGACAAGCCTCATACTACTTTCTCATTTTGGCACACTGGAAAGAAAGAACACTAGCCTTGGATTCTAAAGACCTGAATTTATTGTTTTGGCTTTGCCTTTTCCATAGCTATGTGATGTTGGGTGGTTCTCCTCTCTGAATTTTTGGTACTTACCTGTTAACAGGATAAATGATACCTTCTTTGCGGTATTACATGGCTTGTGGATAATGTGAAAATAAAAGACATCCTAATTCTATAAACACTCTTTTCATATTGCAAACTAATTCAGCTCTCATGATAGGTGTCATCCCCTCTAGAGAGTAATAGGATAATAGTTGAGTGTTTACCAAAAACTAAGCAGGTATTATCTCATTTAATCTTTGTGTCAGCCTAAGAGACAGGTACTACTATTAACTTTTTATGGCTGGGGAGTCCAAGGCACATAGCTATTAAATGTTGCACAGCTAGTAAATGGTAGAGCCAGGTTTGTTCCCTGGGTAGTTGTCTTCATGGCTAGTGTACTTCACCTCCAGGCTACTTTCCCTTTCAATGCAAAAGAGACCTTCTTCAATGCACCTGCCCATGGAAAGGGCTACAGCACAAAGAAGGCAAAAACAGAAATCAAGATCTTAAGACAAATACCAGCAAAACACTATAGTAGGCAGAATTCATGAACAGTTCCCCTATGCTCCCAGGCCTGGCTGAACACAACCTGTCTAGTCCTCACCCCTTGAAAGGTCATAGGACTTGCAAATAAGATGGGATATCTACTCTCTTAATTAGGTTACTTAGTATGTTAAAGACAATAGGGTGTGACTGTATATGATATATAAGACTAACAGTGGGCTGGAGAGAGAGTCTCTCACTGGCTTTGAGGAAGTCACCTACCATGATGTGAGAGTCCTAGGAGGGGAGTCAGTGTAGCCAGGGACTGTAGGGGCCAGTAATGCTGAGAGTGGTCCACCCTCCCATGCTCTGCCATCCTACCCACCAGCCAATATCCAGCAAGAAAAACAAAGCCTGCAGCCCCACCTTTGCAAAGAACTCCATATTCCAACAGCCTGTGAGCTTGGAGGAGGGCCCCAAGCTCCAGATGACAAAACAGCCTGGCTGAAACATTAGAAGCTGCCTGGTGAGATGGAAGCAAAGCTAACTAAGGCTTGTTCAAACTCTTGTCCTTTGGAAAGCGAGGTGCTACCTGCATGTTCATTTGCACTGCTATGTTTGCAGCCATTTGTTATGTGTAGATAACTAATGCAAAGACAAGTTTACTCTCTTGCCATTCATCTTGGCTTAAGCTCACATTTTTAATGATTTTGCTTGTAAATAAACCCAATCCAGGGCTGTTACCCAAGGAATACGTGTCTATTGTATGACAATCAGATCCTTGAAGTAAGATTATTCAGAGATAATCATTGCCAACATCTTGGTTTGTATGGCTCCAGTGCTGTTGTTGTTGTTGGTTTTTTTTTTCCTCCAGTTCATGCATGTATGTGTATCTGTGAATGAATATTAAAATCAAGTTACATCTTTTTGATAATTCACCCAAAAACTGAAGGGGGAAAAAAAAAAACAAAAAAACAGTTGCTATCTGTTGATGCAGTTCAAAGGACTCCTAGAAGTCATTTAAGCCAATTTTCTTGTTTTATGGATGAAGAATGTGAGGGTGTGGAGAAGTAGTCACTGGTCACACTCACAGAGGTAATAGCAAAAACCAGACGGACACTCGGGACAACTTTCTGGTGTCTGTCCAATCACTTGTCTAACTCCCAACCTGAGAGTTTGCACCCCAGGTGGAAAATAGTGCCTCACATGGTCATTTGCATAAAGCAGATATCTAGTTAATAGTGGTCTAGGGAAGCTACATTCCTCATTTAGTCATGTGTTTGGTACAGTGGGAAAAGTAACAAAAGCTAAAGAGACTTGGTGCTCTAGTTATCAACGGCTGTGTAAGAAACCACCCCAAAATGCAGTAGTTTGATGCAACAATCTATTACCTCTCCTAGTCCTAGGGGTGCTTTGGGAACACCTTGGCAGGTCTTGCTTGGGTGTTGGGTGTTCCCCTATAGTCAGGCAGTGGCTAGGACAGATGGTGTCTGAAGACTGGCCTGGCTTGTATGTCCAAGAGGCTTCCTTCATTGCACATTTGATGTCTCAGTTTGGATGACTGCAGCACTTGGGGCTGCTTAGGCACCACCGTCTCACTCTCTTCATGTGGCCAGCTTGGACTTCCTTGCAGCATGGCAGATTTAGGGTCATGGCTTAGGGACTTCTTACAAGGCAGTTGGCTGTCCCAGGAGTGAATGTTCCAAAAGACCATAGCCAAAGTTGCAAGGGTTCTGTATCAAATGATTGCCATATCTTATTGTTTCAATAGGGCCAGCCCAGATTCATTGTGGGAAAGGACTACATAAGGAGCTAAATAATAGGGGGTGTGGTTCTAGGGGGGCCCTCTTTAGACACTAGTTGCCATACTTGGCTGTTCCTTGACAATCAGATAGACAGAACACCTACCTAATGGATCTTTGGTCATTCTTAAAAGGAAGATTAATATAGGTATAAGCTTTCATGAACCTCAGAGTCCATTATACTAATGTAAGGTGTCATTATCGTAAGTCCTTAGGCCTGCTATGCAATTTTAACTATTCTGACCTAAGGCATTTGTCTATTTTCAGCTCAATCTTTTGATCATATGTGATGGAGATTAAGTGATTTTGCATAAGTCACTCATTCCACTAGTAAGACACAGGCATGCACACTGTGTTGCTTTCGCTGTATTTTGACAGAACCCAACCAAACCATTTGAGAAAAAAGGATCTTCTCAGAACAAACTGGGGACTGAGGTCGGAATGGAAAACTTTGTCTTATGTGGGTGGAAACCCTGGCAGACCTCCACACTTCTTAGATAATTTGTCAAACACAAGAGAATGTTGCTGAGACATTTAACACTGTGTGTTAAAAGCTGTACACAGCATTAAAAAAGAATGCATGACAGACTCCATTTCCACTTTCCTTAATTTGGAAGTTCTATCTTTAGTAGCAATTTGCATTTTCCACACAATTAAAGACTGTACCTAGTTCTGATTTGCACTTCAAGTATCCAATTCAGCCGTGATTTACATTTTTTCCCTCTATTTATCTGTTTATCTGCTTCCCAGTAAGAATGCTGGGGTTTCTCAATTTTGCCATAATCATTTAAAATGTGAGTAACTCTGGACAAATTTAATTAACCATCTCAGAGGGTCAGTTTTCTCATATATTAAATGGGAATAAAATTTTATTTAAGGAATTGCTGTGCATCTTAAAGAGCTATCCAGAAACAGAGTAGACATTTGATACATGCACATTCACGGTTCTTTTAATTCACCCGTTGCAGACCTGTCCAAAGGACAAAGTCAGTGAGTTTTTCTGTGCCTTTAGACATCAACAATCAGGTAAATCCAAGCCATGACAAACAAACACAATATTTGAGATGATTACCTGGATAGGTCTGTTCATTTTCATTAAATGTTCTGTTAATGAAGAAGAAAAGTTTGAATGGTCTCTTTGTTTCTTTCTTCTCTATACATGACAGATGCAGATTAGAGGTAATTTAAAAATAAAATTTCTTCCACTGAATAGTTTGGAAATTTTCCCTTCTGGTGGAGAAGGTTCTTAACTGTTTCCCAAAGACACAAAATGACTATTTTGCAATGAGCTCCCATATCACTCATTTTTGCCCAAATTGCTCTTTAAAATCAGTTTCTCCACTTTCCTGATGTACAAAGTCCTACCTGCTTAGTAACCCCCCTGCCTTGGTGGGGGTGGGTATGGCAACTTTGGAAAATAAACCTGAAGAGTTCTGGTTTTCAAAGGGTATCCTAGCTGTGCCCATTTATTTGTTAGATTCCAATCTTATTCACAATCACCAGAAGGCAAAAGCAATTCAAGTGTTTGTCAGTAGATAGCTGGATTAAGGAACGTGATCTGACCATACAATGAAACAGTATTAAGCCATGAGAAGGCAGGGAGGAGTGTCTGGGTGGCTCAGTCAGCTAAGTGTCCAGCTCTTGATTTTGGCCCAGGTCATGATCTCAGGGTCATGGGAAGGAGTCGAGCCCTAAGTAAGGCTTAGGATTCTCTCCCTCCCTTCTCTCCACCCCTCCTTCCATTTGTGCACTCTCTCTCTCTCTCTCTTTCTCAAGTAAATACATAAATAAATAAAAATCTTTAAAAAAAAAAAAAGTTCTGACCTGTGCTAGGACATGGATAGACCTGGAAAACATGCTAATTGACATGAACCAGACAGAATAGGACACATATTATATGTTTCTAATTATATGGCATGTCTAGAATGGACATGTTCTTAGAAACCAAAAGTAAAGCAAAGGTGCTCAGGAGCTGACGAGAGAGGAAGCAATGAGAGCCATTGTTTAATAAGTGCACAGTTCCTGATCAGGTTACGACAAAGTTTTGGAAATGGCAATAGTGACAGATACATATTTTTGAATGCAATTGATGATACTGAATTGCACACTTAAATATATATATGAAAATATATATATATGAATATATATATATAGTATATGTACATGAAATATTGATATATATTTCAAAAAAGGATAATGAAAATCCAATCTTAGGCTGTATTTCATTGCAAGCAGCTCAACCCTGTTGTTGAGTCACTGGCAGTGTATGCAGAAGGACTTCCGCAAAGTGCTAACTCTACACACCGTCATTGCATGACAATTCCAGTTTCCAACTGTTGCATTATTTGACAGTTTATAGACGGGAAATAAAAATGATAATGTGAAGCAGACCTAATTACACCCACTTTTCATGTGCCTAACTTGTGGCTTAGCTTCAAACCAATCATTCATAGTCATCATTTAAGCTACTGTACACAGTTTTCAAGTTCTCGCATCCTGAGAAGGACATTATTGTCTATCTAAATAATATTGTTCCTTACATACCTGGGAAGTGTTCAACATCACAACTGCAAGGTATACACATCATCAATCAAATATTTCCACAGTGAAAATTAACCCATGGCCTTGTCAATTCTGTTTGAAAACAATTCACCATTGTAGATTGAGCCTTGCTGACCAAACTGTTTGAAATAAATGCTAAAACAAAGAGATCCTTAGTAATGAAAGACAGATAATGTGCTTAACCTCTATTAAAAGTAACTGGGGGAAAATGAAGAAAAAAAAAGTAACTGAAAGAACAGACTAACGGTGGAAGGTACATTAAAATACTAGCTTTTTGTTTGTTTGTTTTGTTTAATTTTTATCCATCAGTCATGGGCAAAGTGATTGAAGAGGTATCATTATGTCTCATATACCAACTTCCTAGATACTGAGTGTGAAAAAGTTATAGAACTAGAAATAGGATGGTTCTATATTTAACTTCATAGAGAGCTAATTGTGCAAATATTCATAGTCTTACAGAGAGAGAATTTGACACCTTAGAGTTTATAGTGTGATTTCTACAATAGCTCAGTAATTCAAAAGAAGTCCCGGGCATGGGGGCATTTCTCTTAAGAGGGGTTTCTAGGTGTAAAGGGTTCAAGGGATTTGGGGCTGGTCAAGGAAAAAGATTGCTTACCAAGTAGCACTTGTACAGGATAGTGTGGTAGGACTGCATGAGGCATAAGCAAGGGGCTCACCATCCCGATGGGGAGGAGGGCCGGGGAACCTTGGGGGAGAGGGGGTCTGAATGGGACTTAAAAGTCTAGGGGATGTCACTCAGTAGCACGGCCAGGAGTCTCTGAGTCTGAGAACTCTGACAGGCAACAGCTGCCTGGGGACTTGTATCTATAAGGCTGTCTCTTATCAAGGGCTAACAGTTGTTCGGTGAGATTTTCGGGGGTACACAAAGCAGGCAGTGTCCACATGGCTGAAAATCTGCTTGTTTGGGTTATGTTAAAAATAACTGGATGTGTAAAAATTTGAGTAAGGAGCCCGTGGGCTTTTGAGCTAACAGGTCTCAGCCTGCCATGAAGTAAACAACGTAGGTGCCAAAGCACACAGGCCATCTTTGAGTCATTTTTTTTTTTTTTTTTTTTAATAGCAGTAAGGTTCCAGAGTGTCTGTCTTATGTAGGAATGGGTTTTTCTCCTACAAGTGGGTTTCTGTGAATCCAGAAGATACAGCAAGGCACCTGTACTAATTTCCTATCTACACAAATAGATTACCATATATTTGACTAATGGTGTAAGACAACACACATTTATTATCTTATGTTTCTGGAACTTCTAAGTCCAAAGTCAGTCTCAGTGAGCTCAAGTCAAAGTGTGACAAGGTAGTTGTCCCTTCTGGAAATTCTAGGGGACAATCTTTTCTATTGTCCTTTCTAGCTGCTGGAGGCAGTCTCCTTCCTTGGCCAGTTGGGCTCCCATCACCGCTCTTCTTCAGACCCCTGCTTCCCTCTTACAAGGACCCTTGTGATTACACTGGGCTCACTCAGATAACCCAAGATGATCTCCCTACCTCAACATTCTTACCTTGATCACATCAGCCAAGTCCCTGTGCCATGTAAGGTGTCATATTCACAGGTTCTGGAGGATTAGGGTGTAGACATCTTTGGAGCCATTATTCAGCCTCTCACAGGGCTTTAGACACAGCTCTGATGTGCCCCAACATGCAGACTCTAGATCTCTGAGGGGTGTCTAAGGTTTAGAACACAAGATAAAAGGAGATGAATGCACTCCTTTCAAGGACACCCAGTAGCCACACCCAGGGGCCTCTGGAAGGGAAAGCAGCTGTTTTGCAAATGGAGGTGGAGAGGATAGAATTTATGGTTTTAAGGAGTTCTTACAGCTTGAGACTCTTTTTCAGATTCTCAGCCCTGGGGAAGTTTGAGAAATGGGAGCTGGAAAAGTCAGGCTAGTGTTCACTCAGTTTCACTCCTTCCCAGACCATCCTGCCTTATCTTCCCTTCTTAGTTTCAGTCTTTCTGTCTGCATCCTGAAATCCTACTGTAGGATCTTATTGAAGGACTTCTGGACATTCTTTCAACACATCTCATGAGGCTTCTGATGTGTGCAAAATGGAAACAAATGGCTGAGACAGTTTGACAAGTGGCAGGAGACAGAGGTGGAGGAAGACCACAGTTCAACCTACAAACCCTGCTGGAGTGGGGGACAGAGGACAGGGTCCAAAGGGAGCATGATAGTCACCTGGACTGGGGAAGGTAGCACAGGATAGGGGATATTTGACTCAAGATTTGACAGATGGTCCTGGATTTGCCTCCATCCCACCAAGGGTCACAGCCCCCATTTTTCAGTAGATTCCTAAAGGTTGTCTTAAATTCCTTCTGTTCCTGCATCAGTGTTCTAATGATGGCTTATATGTACAAGGCACCAGAGAGCTTTTAAAAAAAAAAAAAGTTAAACTTTAAAAAAGTTTAACTAAGGAGCCACCTGGGTAGGTTAGTTGGTTAAGCATCTGCCTTGGTCTCAGGTCATGATCCCAGAGTCTGGGAATCAAGCCCTCCACCTGGCTCTCAGGGGCTCATGGAGAGTCTGCTTCTCTCTCTCTTCCCCACTATGCTTCTTCTCACTATGTCTCTCTCTTTCTCTCAAATAAATAAATAAAATACTTTTTTAAAAAGTTTAACTAAGAAGACTTTATTTCCGACAGATTTTGAGTCACAGGGATAGGCCTGTGCTTTGGGAATCTGATTTTTTTTTTTTTTTTAAGAGCCACAGGTTTTTCTGAAACATGTCAAAAGATTCAATGTCATTCTGTGATTTGGATCTGAGGAGTGATACTTGAGAGTGCCTCCCTGCTTAATGGAGTTTGAGGCGGTGTCCCATGATGGTGGAATCATGGCCTGAGTCAGACTGCTGGGTTCAAATCTTTAGGTTCAAATTCTGTTTTCTGTTGATTCCTGAATCCTTGGGCCTGCTCCAGTGCCTGGTCTATGCTGTTGCTACTTAATGAATGAATAAATGAATCAACTCTTTCATCTGGCACATAGGAACAGACACCAGAGAGAACAGGAAGGCAAACTCCAAAGATCAGCGAGAGAACTTACATGATGAGAAGCATCTCATGTTTCAACCTCATGATACGCTGTGGTGTGTGCTTTGTCCCTGTGGTCAGCTGTGGAAAGTGAGACTCAGAGACAGGGAACGACTTCCCCAAGGACACACAGTCAGACAGGGATAGAGTCAGAATTGTAATCCAGGCCTATGTGACCAACCAGTAGCTCCATGCTTTAGCTACTACATATGCTCAGAACGACATAAACTTGGGGTACCTAAGTGGCTCCATCAATTAAGCATCCAACTTTTGGTATCGGCCCAGGTCATGATCTCAGGGTCATGACATCCAGCCCCCAATCAAACTCTGCCCTGAGTGTGGAGCGTGCTTAAGATTTTGTCTCTCACCCTCTTCCTCTGCTCCTCCCCAACCCCACTTTAAAAAAAAAAAAAAAAAAAGGAGCTGCACAAATGTACTCATTAGTGAGGAGAAGGAATAGTGAAGGATTGGCAGAGACACACACAAAATCTCTGCAGTATGGGCACCACCACACACACTTCATGGAAAATTGATAAATGTTGGGATTTCTAAACAGCTAGGGTTTAGATATCTGAAGAGATGAATCACTTCGGGGTTTATGAAAGAAAGAGGAGGAGAAGAAGAAAGAGAAGAAAGATAGGAAGACGGGGGAGAAGTGGTAGAGGACTTGAAGAGAAAGGACAGGAGGGACGGAGGAAGAAAAAAGAAAGTAACGAAGTAGTGCCTTTAATTGACTTTGTTCACATCAGTATTTCATCCTCTGCCTGCAGTTACACACTTGGAGTTGTTTACCACCCTGGAAGGATTTCTCAATAGTTCCCTGTGAAGGATTCCTCTGTGCTCCTCAGTGGAGAGCCAAGACTCCTCCCAACTGGGAGGCTCCCTCCCTTTCTCCTTGGTCCCCCTGAACCCTTTCCAAGAAGCCTGCTTCTCTGGCCCTTGGCTCTGTTCTCTCAGCACCGTGGCTGCAATCTCTGTTGCAAATCTGGGAAAGATACGCATTGGAGCTGGTGTTTCTCTAGACAACATGCGGCTATGCAGAGTGAGGCACCAATTTTTAGCTCATCTATTCACTGGTTTTGTGATTTGAGACAAATACCTTTACCTCTCCAAGGCTCAAATATCCTTCTCTGGAAAAGGTCATAGAACTAGATGTCTTGAAGGTTCTGGAAAGTTCTACAATATTGTAACCAACTGTAGGTGAAATAAGGAAGGGAGTTTTGTCTGTTCCTCATCCTGTCTGTTTTTCTTTCCCTCCCTTCCTTCTTTCTTGTTTCTCTCTTTTTCATTTCTTGTCATGTGCCAAGATTTTAAGTAACAGGCTGTTCCTACTGAAATTAGTGCCTTAGAATTGCTTTTTTTTAAATAATCCTGGATGGGAGCCAGAAAAATGATCTCTCAGAAGCTATGGCCATTTTGTGATGCTCTTGGACGAGGAAACTGGAAGACTCCTTCCCAGTTGCTCCCTCTGTCCCGAGAGCCATCTATTCACACACCTCATTCTCAGAAAGTCACTCCCACCATCCAGGAGGTTTAAGTGGAGGCTTCAGCAACGGTTTGGGAGGGTTTGCTATTTTTCATTTCACTGGGGACTTCTGTCAGTCATTTCACAGTGGGAGTGGCTAAGTCAGCACCGTCTGGGTCTCTAGTGGGGCCTTGGCAAGAACTGGCAAGAGGAAATGCATGTAGGATGTGTGCAAACTGCACTGCATCACTGGGGAAAGGGAGCTGGTGCTTAAAAGTCTTTTTTCTAGAGATTTGTATGCAGGAAAGTGTACATGGAGGACAGCAGCTCAACGAGCTGGTTTCATGAGAGATTTTGTGGGATTATGGGAGGATCTGGGTTTCTTCAGGGTCCAGTGGAATGGTAATTCCTGGTGCACTGTCCAGCCCCTATCCTCCCTAGACGTATACACAGTAGGGACAAGTGGCATGAGGACAACTGTGCTGAAGTCATTGGATGCTCTTTGGATTTCATGTGAGCTAGAAATGAATTTTTGCACACAAAGCCTTTGAGATTCAGGAGTGCTGCTATTGTAGAAACCTCAGGTTGTATGATACAACCTGAGCTTCAGCAGACAGACAACCCACAAGGCAGTGACAGCTGGTGATATGCACGTGATATGCTCCTGCCGGGGGTGGAAGAGAGAGTTGGAAGTCATTGATGAGAGGAACCAAAAACCTGCAATCACACTAGGGTTTCAATGTCACTATTGTTTTGGACCAAATGGAAATGTGAGCTTGCTTGGACATGGAATTGACATCTTTGGTGTGTTCTGTTTCTGTGAACCTTGACAATGACTGTTTGGAGGAGAAGAAGTTGAAGCTGGGGTTTGAGCCCAGGACCATCTCCTACTACAACAGATTCTCCTTGTCACAACACTGAATCTGTCCTCAGTTTCTCTCTGTTCTGTTCCCTGTGCCTGCACGTGCATCATTTTCATATATGCATCTAATGTATGTATAATCATAGCATATTACATATTTTACTACCACTGTACTAGAGACAATGGACCTTTCCTGCCAAAGACCCTGGCATATTCATGGCATACAGAGCACCAGTTAATATTTGGAGTATCTCAAGCTTGGGTTCCCTTCTTTTGGAAAATGCTTGGAGTTTGAAAACCCTGAGCTCTTGTTTCGAAGCCACAGAGCTGGTGGAATTGAGAGGGTTTCAAATGTGGAGGAATTTGTTTTTCCTTGGCAATCTTATCATTCAAACAACCTCCAGTTTTTAAATACTGCACTTTTGAGATGTACTCTAGACTGTCATTAATAAACATGAATGGGTTTTTTTTAAAGACTTATTTATTTTTGAGAGAGAGAGAGAGAGCATGATGGGGAGGGGCAGAGGGAAAGATTCTTCAAGCCGACTCCCTGCTGAGCCTGGAGCCCTACCCAGGGCTGTGCCCCAGAACTCATGAGAATATGACCTGAGCCAATTCCAAGAGCAGGACGCTCCCCCGACTGAGCTAACCAGGGGCCCCCATGAATGGGTTTTTAATGTATAATAAATGGCAGTGAATAAGGGATGGGAGCAGGGATGCAGAAAGCAGGTGGACGTGTCCAGAGTTCCACTTCTGAGGCTGGCTGCCATTTGCATGGCCTTCAGCTTATCTACATCGGCTGTGATCCTCACAGGGCAACCACGCCCCTTACCGGCTGATCACTGACGGAAGGCCCGTTTGCTCTTTGTTTTTTGGTTTTTGAAAGTAGCATTGAAGGCATTTTGCAAGCTTGGCCTGACTTTACCTGCCTGTCCCCTTTCTCTACTCCACCATGTACTCAGCCATATGTCAAGTCACGAGAATGCCAGGCACACTAGCCAGGAATCCCAAACAGAACGTATGTTCTATGCCTTCTTTGCTCAAAGCATTTTCCTCTTCTTGCTATAGTGGCCCATGAGACTTTCAGAGCCCAGCTGAGACACACCTTTTGGATTTAACTTCATAGGTAGAGGGACAATACCTTCACAACATCTCCAAAGAGGTTTTTAAGTGTGGGCCTGTGGAGTAGACTTAAATTGCGTTCTGTGTCATGGTCACTTCTGGCCAGAATCCCCAGCCAGACAAAGTCCAGCACTCTGCCCGTGTCTCTCTTTTACTTCATACAGTACTGGTCTCATAGCAGAGAATCAACAAATATTTACTGAATAGCTAATGGAGAGTGTTGGTGTTCCTTCACTTGCCTACATGTAATAGTTCTTTCTCCACACCTGGAAGAGGACTTGCTTGTGAATCTAGTTGTACCAAGGGCAGGCAGAGGGAGCTGTCTGCCCCAGGTGCTGACATTGAGGAGCACAGTGTCTGCAGAGTTTAAAAACAATAGTGAAAGAGCCCTGATGTGTGGATAAAGAAGATGTGGTGCATATGTGTGTGTACACACACACACACACACACAAACACACACACACACACGTATATGGTGGAATATTATGCAGACATCAAAAAGGATGAAATCTTACCATTTGCAATGATGTGGATCAAACTGGTGGGTATTACGCTAAGTGAAATAAGTTAATCGGAGAAAGTTAATTATATGATTTCACTCATATGTGGAATTTAAGAAACAAAACAGAAGAGCACAGAGAAAGGGAAGGAATAATAAAACAAGACACAATCAGAGACGGAGAAAAGCCACAAGAGAATCTTAAATCTAGAGAACATCTGAAAGTTGCAGGAAGGAAGACAGGTGGGGGGATGGTGTAACTGAGTGATGGGCATTAAGGATGGCACGTGACGTAATGAGCACTGGGTGCTATATGCAACTGATAAATCAATGAACTCTACCTCTGAAACTAATAGTACACTATATGTTAATTAATTTAAATTAGAAAAATAATGAAAGCAAGTAAAAGTGGGTCTGCTTTTTATCACTGGCATACACAGTTAATACTACCCTTGCCAGCGATAGCATATTCCTTCATATAGACCAGTCTTACCACTCCCCCATTCTATAGGCCACTGTCTGGATTACTCATGACTTTTTCCTCTCGCAGAGTGCTTCAGTCCTGCATCCTGTTTCTGCAGGGCTTTCTCCTTCAGTTGATCCATCAGTTCATAATTTATTCACTTGACAAATATTTACACAGTTGCTAGTACATGGGAGGTGTTGGCACATAGTGATGAACAGGAAAGAGGCATTCCAGATCTCTTGGGGCTTGAGTTCTAGTTAGGGGCCCAGAAAAGAAAGTGAGCATGCATGCACACATATTTGAGGGGTGACCACTGCTTCAAGGACAACATCCTAGGACAATGTCATCACAGTGCAGGAGAGGGGCCTTTACATAGGGTTATCAGTGCCAGTGACAGCATCAGGGGCAGAGTAAGATGCGGGGCTGAGGTCTGAGTGCACAGGAGCCAGAGACTGGAGTGCAAAGTTCTGAGGTGAGAAAAGGTGCTGTAGGATAAGACCCACAGGAAGCATCTGGAAGAGGCTGTGGACTTACTTTGTCTGCTAAACCCCACACCCAGGCCCTTCTCTTCAGCTCAGCTGTGCTCTGCACACACTTCTGATCTTTTATCTGGGTGCAGAGCAAAGACTGGCAAAGACTGGCAATGAAATCAAATGTGTTCTGTCCCAGTGCTGTTTCTTCGCAGCTAGTTCTTATAGGGGGTAGAGCTGGGAGAAACAGGCATAGGCACACTTACAGAGGGTTTGATGTCTTCCATCTCAAGCATTGTCACTTGTTCTTCACCATAAGACCCAGATGAACTAAGGATGTGGGTTGAATAGCTCCCCATCATACCGGGAACTCTGGCTCATAGATTTTGACTCCATTAAGATACTGCTTGAATATTTTGCAAGCATCAGACCCATCGACATCATATCTGCTCTAGTGGGCTACACTTCAAAACTTGATACCCTGAAACTTTGGGTCAGTAAGCATGTGTGTAACTGGTTCAGCACCAGTCAAAACCACAAACCACAGCAGAGAGGGTGAAATGGGAACATTAGAACCAATAATACCACCCAGTTGCAAGTTGAATATTCCCCTTCTTGACTCCCATGCTATCTATTCTCTTCAGTTTGAACATTGAGAAACTGAAGGGTGGTGTGGCCAACTATAGGAGGAAGAGTAGGGACACTTGTCATCAAGGCCTGTAGTTTTAGGAGCAGGAGGGAAAAATGTATGCTTCCCAAAGGTAAAATAATTACTATGCAAAAATATATATAATTGCTCAGATGCTCTGGAAATATTAAGTTAAATGTAATAAAAGTGAATGACTATTCCACCTATCTAATTACTAAATATTCAAATTATACACACACATGTAATTGGCATGTGTACATATTTATACATACAATTTATATTATTGTAGTGTATATTGTATGTATTCAAATTATATATGTAAATTTTGTGTACATGTATGTATAATTGATAAATATTGGATATTTAGATCATATATGATTAACTTATATGTAATTTATAAGTAAACATATATGTGTAATTTATATGTATGTAATGTTTAACAGTGATACAGATCTCTTGATACGTTAAGATGAGTTCATACAAATTCAAATGGTACAAACATTCCAGAAAGCAACTGAACAATATGTATTAAGGTCCTTAACAATGATCAGAGTCTTTTGCTGGCTAATTCTGTTGCAATGAATCTCTCTTCTTTTAAAGATTTATTGATTTATTTTATTGAGAGAGAGAGAGAGCATGCACATGTGCTCTCATGCATGCACAGCAGGGAGGGGCAGAGAGTGAGAGAGAAAATCCAAGCAGACTCAGTGGACCACAGAGCCCATTGCCTGCCTTGATCCCATGACCCTGTGATTATGACCTGAGCTGAAACCAAGTCAGATGCTTAACTGACTGGACCACACAGGTTCCCCTCAATGAAACAATAAAGAAACAATACCCAAAACAAAGACTTATGAACAAAAACAGCATTAAAGCAGTGTGGTAATAATGATACTGAAAACAACAGAACTGTCTATTAAAACATATTTTGCTATATTTTTTGTATATAAAATGAAAATGTTATTGATCACAAAATACATAAAATGAGAGATCTCATTTAAAACATTTATAAACATCAGCCCATCTGGCACAGAGTCTGGCACAAATTCTGGTTTGGAAAATACACTCTCTAAACCATTAACTTTCTCAGCCTTGGGTCACTAATAATTTGTATAACTTATGCAACATTATCCAAGACCACAAACAAGGCCAGAAAAGCTAGAATTGGAAAGCTATCAGGATTTGCTTTGATGACAGCATCTCTCTGGCCAAGATGTGGATTTTGCAGAAATTCTTATACTTTCCATGGTGCTAGAGATGGATGATTGTTTAAATGTTTTGTAGCTAAGGTTAATTCAGAAAAAAAGAAAAGAACAGAATAGAAAAGCAAAGAAAGAACAACAAAGGGCAATGATGGAACATCTTCCAAAGACTATCGTCTGAGCTTAACAAGAACAAACTCCATATCAAATTGCAGGGTCTGGTTATATAGCTTGTGGCAGAGACATCCCATGCTGGATCAGGTCATCTGAATGGAGGATTTTTCAGAAAGCAACATAAAAATATGGGGAGATGCTTAAAATGTTAATCAGAAGATGCACATAAAAGTGAGTATATAATTGCAATAAGTTAAAAAAAAATACTTTTCTGTACACGAAGAAGACTATAAATCACTCAGAAAACCGGTAACTAGGTGATATGTGAGGGAAGGGGGTCTGTAGATTTCTGTCTTTCCTTTTCCCTGTTTTTTCCTTTCCCTGCACTCCCCTCCCTGGCTTTCTTAGTGGTCGTTTAAAATGAAAAATTTAATAACATTAAAGATGTATAATTCATTTTCAGAGGAAGCTTGAGCACAGTCAATGAGGGCAAAGTAAAGGCTATTGTGCTTCCTACAACACACTCAGGGAGAACGTGTAGCCTCACAAAGGTACAGGCACATGAAGTGTGTTTTCTCAAAAAGTGGTGAGGACCAAAAATCTAAGTAGGTTGTTAAAAGACACGGGTGATTTTTTTGAATGGAAGGCATATAAAGAATGTTGAGCCTTCAATGTATTTAGGGAAAACACTTAGTTCAAATTTGATTTTTCACAAAAATGCCTCTCAAGGTTCGCCTGGGTGGCTCAGTGGGTTAAGCCGCTGCCTTTGGCTCAGGTCATGATCTCAGGGTCCTGGGATCAAGTCCCGCATCGGGCTCTCTGCTCAGCGGGGAGCCTGCTTCCCTCTCTCTCTCTGCCTGCCTCTCTGTGTACTTGTGATCTCTCTCTGTCAAATAAATAAATAAAATCTTTAAAAAAAAAAAAGCCTCTCAAAATATTTGTCACAAAATCTGCATCAAGAAAGTGACAAAGTCCATTTTTTTTTTTTTTTTTTTTTTTTTTGGTCTTCATTGAGATCTAGTCTGTGTGGACTTGAAGAGCTACCATTTTGACAGATAGGTGAGACCCTTTCCATCTGACAGCAAAGGATGGAAGAAAGGGTCCATCACCTAGATAAAAAGTAACTTTCTATTAAGTTAGGAACAGTGTATGGCAGTCAGGGAACCAGTAAGTGACAGCAAACTTAAGTTGGGATAACTTGAGATAGGCTTATCCATGAAACTAACTCTCCAGGAAAGGGCAGCTTGTAGGGGAAACACAAAGAACAATGTGATAATTTGGACCAATAAGGGCAGGATAAGATAGTTACAAGCACCCACTGTCTTGAGAGGAACAGTGACTTCTATCAGAGACCTGCCTGTCCTATATCACTCTTAATGGTAGGACCCTAGGAAGTAAGTAGTCTGACTTCATTCCTCCCACCCACCCAAATCCTGCTGGATATTGTCTAAATCTAATGGCTAAATCCAATGAGAAGGGTGAATACATTCCACAGAGATCGCCTCATGGAGAAAAGCACTGGGTGGAGAAGAACGGGGAGTAGATCTAGAGCTAGACAGAAGATAGACTGAATACAGTCCAAGAAAAGAAAGGCAAACTTTGTGAAACACTTTGTTTTTTATCATTGCGGTTGTGAAGAGAGGCTGAAGGTCCATTTCTTTGGGAAATCTAAGCATGGTGTTTGACCAGATGGCTTAGAATTTTCCATTTAATTCTCAGACTTGGTAATGCTAAGGCACCTCAACTGAACTGGAAACACATAAATAACCAATACAAGTGCAATTGCATAATATGGTCACTAGCCTCAAATCAGAAACATTGAGTTCTTTTTTTCCCTTTTAGAGAGCAATAACGTTTTCTAGCATCCACGCTGATTTTTCTTGGAAGATTTTTACAAAGCAATAAAATCAATGGTATATTTAATTGAAGTGTAAAGTGATGTTGATGATCAACAAGCCCAACCTGGGATGAATATGTAATTAGAGTTCAGTGTCACCCAAAGACCACAGTGCATGATAAGTACATTTTAATAAGAGCTAACATTTATTAAGTGCTCACCATGTGCCAGGCACTGAGTCATACACTTTATATTAAATCAGTTAATCCTGACAAGGGTCTTTTGAGGTATGTACTATTGTTAGTTTCTCCTTCTTCTCTATACACAGAGCAGCCAGGGAAAGGTGCTCTCACTGTAGGATGCACAATTTGCTCATAATCCCAGCTGCTGCCCCACTGAATCCACCACCATGTCTGATAAAACCATACTTCCCCTGAACTACTTCCAACCCAATGACCAAAAATGGCAGGGCATTCCACTTCCATTCCAATGAGATGCAAAACTCCTCCACTGGTGACTGACCCAAGAATACCTATTAGCCCAGCCAAACTTTCCCTGAAACTGTGTTGCAAATATTCACCCTCTTTTTTCTTCCTTTCTTCTCATCTTTCACAGATATCAGCCCTGTAGACTTCAGCAGGTTCTCTTTATTTCCTCCTACTCCTTCCCTGCTATGGACTGAACTGGGACCTCCTCCACAATTCATATGTTGAATTGCAATGTGACTATATCTGGAAATAGACTCTTTAGGAGGTAATTAAGGTTTAATGAAGTCACAAGGGTGGATCCCTCATCCAATAGGACTGTGTCCTTGTATGAAGAGGAAGAGAGAAGAATAAAAATGAGGAGGAGGAGGACAAAGAGAAGAAAGGAAAGGGGAAGAGGAAGTAAGAGGAGGAAGAGAGAGATCACACTCTCTCTGCCATGTAAATATATGGCAAGAAGGTGGCCATCTGAGAGCCAAGAAAGGTGTTCTCCCCGGGAACCTGAATGCCCAGCACATTGATCTTGAATGTAGCTGTCTCCAGAAATTGTAAGAAAACGGATTTCTGTTGCCTAAGCTAACCAGTCTGTGGTAGTTGATTATGGCAACCCCAGCCTGACACTAATACTCTCCCCCAATAAATGTCTTAACAAGTCTAATACCATATTGACACCAGTTCCTCAGTGGACCCAAACAGACACATGCACCACTAGGAGTTTCAACGATTTACCTCAGTTCACAGGCCCAGGGCTTGGCAAAGCTGCGGGTCAATCCCAGGAAGCTGGACTCAAGGCTCTATCTGCTTGCTCACTGAACTACCCCACCTTGAGTGAGTGACTGGCTTGACTTGCTGCGGGGTATTTTTTGGGGAACAGCTTCTATCCTCTTAATTAATGCATTTCTGCTGTTACCTTTTTTATCTAACTTGAAGGACGATACCCTTCATATCCTATCTGAGACTTCTTCACTCCAGCAAACACTTCTAGAACTTTCATTCTTTGTAATGACACAGGGCTTGGAGTCTTGCTCAGTCACCCTCCTGCTCTCCAGAGGCAAGTTAGCCAGAGTGAGCATAAATGGGCTCCAGCATTTCCCAGCTGTGAAATCTCAGAAACCTGGACTATCATGAAGCTTTGCTTAATTATATGAGAAAAATAAGAATATCCATCCCAAACTCATGGGTCTTTTGGAGGACTGAGTTAACATTTAAGGACCTAGAACATCAGCTAATATATAAAACCATTTATAAATAATAGATCTCACCCTGATTTATACCATCCTTTGATTTATTTGAATTTATTTGATTTGATTTATTTGAATTTATTTGATTTATTTGAATTCATTAATCTGTTGCCCATAAGTGCATAAAATATTTTCACTTGAGGTGATGGCCTTTTCTACTCCTCCCTTGTGGTGAGATTTCTAATAGGCAGACTCAGGACATTCCATTCAGCAGCTCTGTCTAGAGTTGACTGCCTAGAGTTTCCCCACATGTTCCTGTGACCTAAAAGGAAACATTTTTATTTCTTTGCTTGGTTATCTCATTCCCAGAATTTCCCACAAACTTAGTAATCAAGTCCTGACTAGTGTCTGAGTTAATGTCACAGCCTACGTCAGAAGTTGCTTGTTCTAGTGGGTGGGGGGTGAGGGAGAGTTTGGGAAGAATTAAGGAAGTCATTCTTTCTTTGTCACTACATTCTGATCTTCCAAGAAGCGTACTCTGCTTTCACTACCTCTAATGGTTCTTTATCAGAACCTGTGTTGAAGAGTTAAAAAAAAAAATGTTTAAGCCACTTTTGAAATTGAAAATGAGAAGTAGTATGCTGTCCTGAGAAACAAATGACCTTCAGAGTAACATACGTGAGCATTTGGTTTGCTGCTAAGAAGCTGAGTTACTTTTGTCGATTTCCTTAACTTCTCTGTGGTTGTTTTCTGCAACTAGAGAAGAAGAATGAGCTTCTCTTTCCCGAGTCCTTCTGTGGGGCTGAAATGGAGTCAGGAACCTAAACTACCTCCGTGCCAGCCTGTGTAAATGCCATTGGTGCTATGCACGTGCGAGCATGGTATTTCATGACTTTGGCACCCACACCACCTCTGTGCCTTTAAGGTGTTAGGTGCTCGAAGCTCTTCAGGGTTTTTGAGAGCATCTAGCAGATAATTTCCACTCTTTTATTTCCATGAAAGTCTAGGGTGGCTTGCTAGAACTTAGAAATTCCACCATAATTATTACCACCAGTGCACACTGTTACACGTTTTTGTTCATTTGTTTGCTTGTTTCAAGTAAAATAAATTGTTCATTCTCTCATTAAATGTAGGCTTTGTTGAGAAATCAAATTTTAGTTCTCATGTAATACTCATTTGGCTGTGTTTATTTCCTTGATTAACTGATCTTTAAACTGAGCCTTTGGAATATATGAGAACACTTGGAAAGTCCCTCTGGACTGATCCTTTGGTTATTACCTTCATTGCCAAATACCTGTGGTAGGTACTGTTTCCTGTCACTCACCATACATTCTGAAAGGGTGACACTATTCTCTGAAGGACAATGCACGTTATACAATTCCTTTTTTTTTTTAAGATTTTATTTATTTTATTTGACAGACAGAGATTACAAGTAGGCAGAGAGGCAGGCAGAGAGAGGAAAGGAAGCAGGCTCCCCGCTGAGCAGAGAGCCCGACGTGGGCCTCGATCCCAGGACCCCGAGACCATGACCTGAGCCGAAGGCAGTGGCTTAACCCACTGAGCCACCCAGGCGCCCCAATATACAATTCCTTTTTTTAAAAAAAAAAAATTTATCCATTTTTTTCTCAAAAGTAATCTCGTTGAATATGTCATCATGTCTAAAAAATATTTTATTTTATTTTCTCTAGCTCATCTCTTCACATGTCTCTCTGAATGACAAGCTCTGATGTTGGCATGCATGTGTATTTGCCAAGCTTCCTAAGGTTTTGGCCTCCAAATTAGGTGACCACATCATGACCAGATGCACCCATGGGCAGGGTGCAAGGGCTCTGTGACATGTTATGATGGGTGCTTTCATGAACCAAAAATTCATGCTGATGGTTTTTCTACATTCTGTAGTATGACAATTCAGACTTCTTTTCCACATGTGTTGTCCTCTGAAAAATAGAATAAAAGGTCAATAAAATATTTTATTTTTTAAAGATTTTATTTATTTGACAGACAGAAACATAGCAAGAGAGGGAACACAACCAGGGGGAATGGGAGAGGGGGAAACAGGCTTCTTACCAAGCAGGGAGTCCGACGTGGGGCTTGATCCTGGGACCTGTGATCATGACCAGAGCCAAAAGCAGATGCTTAACAACTGAACCACAAAGATGCCCCAACAAAATATTTATTTTAGGCCCCTAGGAAGAATCCATAAATTTCAACTCCCCCATTTGCTTTTCTGACACCCTGGCTCCTGAGTGGACCTAGGACATCCTTCTAGAACAAGACCCATCCCTGTGTCCACACTATTTCTGCTCAAGGCAAGACAGGACATTCTTAGCCCCTGACTCTAGTGGGAGTCTAGTAGAGTGGTAGTGATCCTGAAATTTTGCTTCAGTCACTTGTTAGCTCTTTGAATTTGGGCAAATTAATGCATAATCTGTAAGATAAGAACAATACCCATTTAAATGAGGACTTAGAGGCTTTGAGGACTAACTGGGATATTAAAGTTCCTGACACATAATAAGCCCTCAGTAAATGTATCCTACCATCATTACTATTTTTCCTCTTCTTCCAGGTGGCCCTGTTACTGAGGTGAAGTCCATCTACTCTAAGCCTGTCCCCATTCTTGTGCAAGGAATTATGAATGATGCATGGGATCAGATTTTATGGGGCCATCCTGAACGTCATCAATTCTTGGTAATTTTGAAAATTTATCTCACCTGCAACTTTGTTTCTCATGTGTGAAAAGGGGGTCATATCACCATTTGTGGTGCTGTAAAGATAACGTGAGCTAATTTATGTTAAGTGTTTAATAAGATTCCCTGGCCATTATTGGTACTCAATAGTTTTTTATGAAAACGAGTGCCAAACTGAGCACACACAGGTGAAAGTTTTGAACCAGCAGTATATTGGTGGGTCTTCTAAGGATGCTCCCCTTGGGGCCACATGCTGGAGATCACTCCTGCTTGCTTGCATCAGTCAGCTTACTAATTCATTCCCTAGAATTGCGTTTGCTTTTGCTTTTGCTTTGTACAGGACAAGGTTCTGAGAAACAGAGCCCTAACTTTTTCCTTTGGAGCCTGGAAGCAGAGAGCAGGCATCACCACCTCTGTTCTTACTGCTTTCCACAAAACATCACAATTCACACAGGGGCACTAAACGCATTAAAATGTGGAAAAGTGAAACTCTGTTAAATAAATATTCATAAAGCACAATTTGCCAAATGAATATCTGTGCTAAGTGAACATGCATAAAATAAAACCTCATTGAACAGGTACAGAATTTAACCAAGCTATAAAATTCATTAACCAGTGAGTACACTCATCCATTAACAAATTAATCAGCTTTGCCTGCTTTAAAAATGAACTCATAACCGAATAGCTTATTATACTGATCTTTCCTCATTGAAGACTATTAATATAGGAACATTGAATGTGGAGGGAAGGAAGGTATAGCTAGCATTATTTTTTCTTTTCTTTTTAATTGGTATAATGATAAGCTGAGTTTCAGTGAAGAACCTTACATCAGTTGTATAGTAAAGAAAGGATACAACATATTTTAGTTTTGTTGGTTTTGTTTGATTTTGACATTTCCTAAATGAACATATCTCATTTAAATGTTTTATTTATTTATTTAGAAAGAGAGAGAGGGAAAGTATGAGGAGGGGGAGGGACAAAGGGAGAAGAAGAGAGAGGCTCTCAAGCAGACTCCTGCTGACCTCAGAGTCTGTCATGGGGCTTGATCTCAAGACCCTTAGATCATTATCTAAGCCAAAACCAAGTTGGGCACTCAACTGACTGAGCCACCCAGGCACCCCTCTTATTTAATTTTCACCTATGATGGGGGTAGGAATCATTAACCATTTTAATTGTCCTAAATAATGTTACATACCAGAAGTCCATCTCAGAATAGGGACTCAACCAAGGAGTCCCTTGGAAGGGACTCTGATTAGAAGTCAGAATTCCTTTTTTAACACCCTGCCAAGTAGCCATCTTAATTGGGAATAGCCCTAACTGGTAGATGTTAGACAAATTCCAAGAACAAATCCCTTCTGCAGGTGTTTGCCTAAGTTCACAGACTTGTTGCCTAAACCTGTGGTCTTAGGATACTGCTCTTAGCAAGTTTTCTGCATTCAACTCAGAGCACTGATTTGAATGTGGTTTCCTGAAAGTGGATTGTCTTCAGGTTTAAATGAAGGGAAATCCAGAGGTACTCTTCCTGGAAATCAGGTTCATCTTAAAGAGAAACAATGCAAGGAATGTTAAGGTAATTGTAAGTCATAGGAATCCAGAGCCTGGTATCTATCAAGTGTTCAGTCCCTCATCTCCTCATGAATGAGGAAATTGAAACTGTCTCTTTTCTTGGTCAATTTGAGGAACTTGGAAAAAAGAATACTTTAGGAGTATTTCAAGCTTAAACCCCAACTGTTATAGGATGAAGTGTGACTCCTAGAATTCATGTGTTGCAGTCCTAAAGTCCAAGACCTCAGAATGAGACCTTACTTGGAGACAGGACAGGGTTTTTACAGAGATAATCAGGTTAAGGCGAGGTCATCAGGTAACTAATCCAATGTCACTGGTGTCCTTATAAAAAGGGAATTTTTTGACCGAGGGATACACATATGCAAAGGGCAGAGGATGTGAAGATACAAAGACAGAAAATGCCAGATGAGCCTGGTCTGGCTGCAATACCAAAATACCACGGACTGGGGTTGTGGTGCAGCCTTAAAAACCCCTCTACAGCAATGTTTACATGGAAATGTTTGGATTGAGTCTTTGGCCTCCATGTGCAAAGGTATAGAAATTAAGTTGAGTTGTAGAAAAATGAAGTTGCCTATGATCGCCCCCAAGTTTTTGGCCTATAAAAAATTTCCCCTGCTTCCTATTGTTTGGTCTCTCTTCAGGTCATTCCATGGGATTTTGAGTATTTTCCCTGTGTCCTCACACTTTCCTCACAGGGAAATTCTCCACATTAATTGGGGAATTTTGTAAATTTTGTAAATTCCCCAATTAATGTGGGAGACAATAATGTATATCATTTTGGGGTGACAAAATCAGCTGGGGTTTCAAAATTTATAAGGAAAAAAAAAGGATAAAAACAATTTAAAAAGTTAACATTACTGCTTTAAAACAGAGCATTTTTTTCCTCCCCTAAATACACTTCTCATAAGAAATGCAGCCCATTCTTCATCCCTTCACTCATCCTGTCAACCGTTCACACCTCAGCCTGAGGCACAGTAATATTATCTTGCATGTGGAGCCCACGAGTGCCTCTCTGGTATGTCCCGACCAACATCTGTACGCCTTAGTATGTGTTATGGGTTGAATTGTGGCCCCTCAAATCCTGATGTTGAAGTCTTCACCCCCAGTTCCTCAGAATGGGACCTTATTTAGAGATAGGATCTTTAAAGAGGATATGAAATTAAAATGAGACCATTGGGGGAGCCTCATTCAGTAAGACCGGTTAATTCCTCATTAAGAGGGAACATTTGGAGTTAGAAAAGCCTGTGGGCAAGACCACGTGAGGAGACATAGGTAGGAGATGGCCATCCACAAGCCAGGGAGAGAGGCTAGAACACATCCTTCCCTCACAGCCTCAGATGGAACCAACACTTTCATACGTTAATTTTGGAGTCTAGGTGCCAGAACCTGAGACAAATCATTATTATTTTTTAAACATTTTATTTATTTATTTGACAGAGTTCGCAAGTAGGCAGAGAGGCAGACCAGGGGGTGGGGGGCGGGGGAAGCAGGCTCCCCGCTGAGCAGAAATCGAGGATCGATCCCAGGACCCTGGGACCACGACCTGAGCTGAAGGCAGAGGCTTTAACCCACTGAGACACTCAGGCGCCCCTGAAACAATGATTTCTATTGTTTAAGCCAATCAGATTGTGGTAATTTGTTACAATGGCCCTAGCAAACTGGCACACTGGAGCTCAAGGATCTTGTCCAGCTCTGTCCTTACCTGCCCTTTTCTAGTCTCCTCTGCTCTACCTCCAAAGCACCATCTCTACCCCCTGTCAACATTGCCCTCTACCTCTGACTGCCAGACACTCCCAGCACAGTTTTTGCCCGGGAGCAAGTTTTTAATAAATACTTATAAACAGACACTTCTCCAATGAAGCCATACAAATGGCTATCAGACACATGAAAAAATGTTCATCATCACTAGCCCTCAGGGAGATTCAAATTAAAACCACATTGAGATATCACCTTACACCAGTTAGAATGGCCAAAATTAGCAAGACAGGAAACAATATGTGTTGGAGGGGATGTGGAGAAAGGGGAACCCTCTTCCACTGTTG